>NC_044980.1:60298525-60602696 GCF_008728515.1 Papio anubis | reverse complement strand
AAACAAATGTGATCATATTTCCATTTCGGTTGAGGACTAGAGGAACATTTAATCCCAAGCAGAGAGAGAGAGAGCGGCAGGAGGAAGTAAAATGCATACTGACTGAGTTTGTACTGTTTTCTCTTGTGGTTTGCTTTGTAAAATCCAGATGGGAAAGGAATAAGCATTTCTTTCTTTTGTTTTCCCCGGTGTTATCTTTTAAGTGTCTTAGCATCAAAAGAAACGCTTAGTTTGAAAGTATATTTTCTTTGCTTAAGAATGTGGTGTGAGAATGTGTATAAAAGGATGGAGGAAGAGAGTGAGAATTGTGAAAACAAATATTCAAGATAAAAATGATAAAAATCATGATAAAAATGATTATTTCCAAGATTTAAGCCAGAACCAATTCACTGGGGAGAGTTACTTATATTGTATGGTTTCTAGAGGGTTGAGCCAAACAATTTGTCCTTCTGTGGTTTTTGTTTTGTCTTTTTGTTTTTGAGACAGGATCTCACTCACTCGCTAAGCCTGGAGAGCAGTGGTGCCATCATTGCTCACTGCAGCCTCTACCTCCCAGGCTCAAGTGGCTGGGACTACAGGCATGCACCACCATGCCCAGCTAATTTTTGTATATTATGCAGAGACAGGGGTTTCAGCATGTTGCCCGGGCTGGTCTCAAACTCCTGAGCTCAAGCGATTGGCCCACTTCAGCCTATGAAAATGCTGGGATTACAGGCGTGAGTCGCCAAGCCCTGCCTGTCCTTTTGATTATTGATTGGGCTGTTTAGAAATGTTAGAAACTGTTGTCAAGTCTGTCAAACAGCTCCTATTACTTCTTCCTTTAGGAACTCAAGATAACAGCCAGATTTTTCTGACAGGCACAATAAAGGTCAACTTCGGTAATGTTGCATTAAAATATGACTACGAAAGTTTTTATACATACGAGGTAATAAGGTAGTTTTAAGGAGTTTTCTTTGAACTGATGCCTTTTATTTTATTTTATTTTTTTGAGACAGGATCTCACTGTCATTGCTCAGGCTGGAGTGCAGTGGTACAATCTTGCCTTATTGTAGCCTTGACCTCCAAAGCCCAGGTGATCCTCCCAACTCAGCCTCCCAAGTAGCTGGGACTACAGGCACGTGCCACCACACTTGGCTAATTCTCATATTTTTAGTAGAGCTGAGGTTTCACCATATTGCCTAGGCTGGTCTTGAACTCCTGGGCAGAAGTGATCCACCTACCTCAGCCTCCCAAAGAGCTAGGATTACAGGTGTGAGCTGCCACACCTGGCCATGAACTCGTATCTTTTATTATTCATGGTTAACAAGTCCTGAAAATCCTTTGGAGGAGGTGAGACAGTCTCTTACAGTACTTTTGAAAAGTAAAACTCCTAGTCACCTTGAATTACAAAACAATTGTTTGCTAATCAAGCCCTGAAACTGGACACCTTCTTCTCTTGAATATTAGCACCCCTCTTAGATTCCAGCAATTGCCCTTGTTCAAGCCAGCACTTGCCAGCAATCAAGTTCTTGGCTCTCTGTCGTAACACTTCTTCCCTCTCAGTGTTCACCTTCTGATAGACACATCTGCACTTCAGCCACCACACCAACCTGTCATTGCCATCTCAAATATCATAAAACCTCAATGTTCCTTAAGTGGCTCTTCTGTCTCACCCTCTTCTGGCTACTAGAACTGCATCTGCCACCAGATCATTGACTTTAACCTGGGAAAGAGTCACTGGGTTCAGGATGAGAGAAAGTGTATCCTGGGCACATGATCCACTTTCTAATGTAATGACTTCATTTCTATTATCCCAAAGGAATGCAGCAGGCGTTCTGACATTTTGTCTACTGGCACCAGAGAAAACAGTGTGTTGCTGTACTAATGCTCCAGCTGAATTCTGATAGGGTATTAAGAAACTTACTAGGTAGAGAGAGGAATTAATCAGGTTTTTGTATGCCTTAACACAAATACGCACCACCCTTATAAAACAAGTTCACTTTAACTGGCTTTTCCCCCACCTCCCCAATAACTTGAACTTCAGAAGATAAAAGTCAACTGGATAGCAATTTGGCTTTCCTGGAACAAGTTCATAATTATACTTATAATTTGGTCAATGAGTTTTGAAAGATGCCAAATCTTCCGTAGAGCTCTTCTGGATTCTGCAGACATTCATTCATTCATTCATTCATTCATTCATTCATTCATTTTTTGAGACAAGGCTTCACTCTGTCACCCAGGCTGGAGCGCAGTGGTGCAATTACTCACAGCTCACTGCAGGCTTGACTTCCCAGGCTCAAAGTATCCTCCCACCTTAGCCTCCTGAGTAGCTGGAACCACAGGTGTATGCCACCACAGCAGGCTAATTTTAAAAATTTTTTTGCAGGGAAGGGGTCTCACTATGTTGCCCAGGCTGGTCTCAAACTCCTGGGCTCAAGCCATCCCCTCACCTCAGCCTCCCAATTTGCTGGGATTACAGACTTGAGCCACCATTCCTGGCCTCCACTTTTTTTTTTTTAAAGAGACAATGTCTCACTCTGTCACCCAGGCTGGAGTGCAGTGGTACAATCATAGCTCATTACAGCCTCTGATTCCTGGGATCAAGCTATCCCCCTGCCGCAGCCTTCTGAAGAGCTAGGACTATAGGAATGTACCACCATGTCTAGCTTGCACAGCCATTTTAAAAAGGCATTTACTCTTCCTGCAATATTTATCTTAGAAAAAAATTAAAAGGCATTTACTCGTAGAAGTGGTTGTATATAGTCTACTCTTACCCTAATCCTTCCAAACCTCTCATTTAGCCTGCAGGCATTAGGACACTGACTGTAATTTAAAACTAGGGTGCTTCACAGAAAAGCCTCCAATCTCTCATTCCCAAATTAAAAAGCACCTAGATTTGTTGTCCATGGCCTCACTAACTATGTTTTTTGCCTCAGACTTCTGTTGTGTTCCTGCTGGGATTTGGAGAGATTTGCCCAGAATCTTCAATGTATTTAATTGGACTTTGGGGAGAAAGGAAGGGTGGGCAGGAGAGGAAGAGATGCTTCACATGGCTGGGTAGACCATGGGATGTAGCTTATCTACTAAAAAATTAGTGACATGAAAATAACGAAACAGGAGGATGGAGCTCTGTGAATTTACAGTTTCTTAAGCTATTATTTCCTTGCCCTCTTCTAAGGTGGAATTAGGAAGGCAAATGCAATGTTAGGACACCTTCCCAAATGACTTCAGAAAAACTTCCCTATCAGGACCCCCCAATGGAGGAAATATACTGGGGTCTATAAGGGCTTGATAGATGAAGTGTGAGAAATTGTTCTCCTGCCACCTGATCTCAGTTGGAAATTCACTGGCTATCTCTCTGACTGAACAAAACAGAGGATAATAGCCTCTGGCTGAAGATTTTATAATTGAAGCTGAGACAGAGTGGGCCATGTGCATGTTTAGAACAGTGATTGCATTGTGAATTACAACAGAAGTCCCACTTGTCAGTCACACAAATGTTGAAGACCATAGAAAGGCATCTGATTTGGAACAGGGAGGACAAAATGGATCTTTCGGTTTTCCCCACTTTGCCCCAAATACAAAGGGACTGATGACTGCTTTGTTCCGGAATAAAGTCTTACATTCCTTTTAAGACCTATCCATCCAATCATTAAAAGAGAAAGAAAATTCCTGTCTGGAATCACTGCTATACTTTCTCTCATCAAATGTATTATCTCATCAAAAATTTAGATAATTACATGAATAAGTAAAATACAAGAAAATAAAATATGTAGGTCTGAGAGACAAAAACAGGGATTTCTGAGAAGCAGATGATTATTTAAAGAAACAGAAGGAAATGGAGTGTAAGTTTAAAGTCCAGCCCCAGTCTTTGTTTGAACCTTGGAGCCCCGGGGTTTCTTTAGTCTTTCATTGATATGTTTAATCAGTTTCTATCCCTACATAAAGAAGTCATAGATAATAGGCAGTAAGAGGTTGAAGTGCTAGGGTGCTTTTCTTTCGGCTCTTACTGGTGGTAATGGAAATTATTAACACTGATGGGGCCGTGCACAGTGGCTCACACCAGTAATCCCAGCACTTTGGGAGGCTGAGGCGGGAGAATCGCTTGAGCCCAGGAATTCCAGATCAGCCTGGGCAACATGGGAAGATCTCATCTCAAAAAAAGTTGCTGGGAACAGAAAGTAAGAAATCTTGACTAATTCTGGACCATCTCTAAACAACTCAGTGATTATTTTAACAATCTGTTTTCTAGATTTATAGGATGTACCAATGCCTCTTGGCTATCTAATAAGTATCAGCTCAAAAGGGGTCCCATATCATTCTTCTAATGGCTATCAATTTACAACCACTTGCACAAAAAATGGCAAAAGTGAACATTTTCATCTCTTGTTTATAAGCCCTTAAACCACCAGCTCTAAGAAACTCCTGGATATACCAGATACAGAACACCATTTAGTCCCACTCCTGAAATGCTGAAAAGAGAAAAGCAATCATTTTGTTAAAAATAGAAGCCTGTGGGCCGGGCGCGGTGGCTCACGCCTGTAATCCCAGCACTTTGAGAGGCCGAGGCGGGCGGATTACGAGGTCAGGAGAGCGAGACCATCCTGGCTAACACGATGAAACCCCGTCTCTACTAAAAATACAAAAAAATAGCTGGGCGGCTGTAGGCCCAGCTACTCGGGAGGCTGAGGCAGGAGGATGGCGTGAACCCAGGAGGCGGAGCTTGCAGTGAGCGGAGACCGCGCCACTGCATTCCAGCCTGGGTGACCGAGCGAGACTCTGTCTCAAAAAAAAAAAAAAAAAAAAAAAAAAAAAAAAAAGAAAAAAACCAAAGAACAAAGAACAAAAACCAAAAAAGATAGAAGCCTGTGGTGGCAGGTGGCGTGGTAACTATGTAAAATTTTGTGGCACAACAGTCAAATTGTATAGTGGAGTCAATCAATCAGGGTTGAGGGGAAGACACAGAAAAGCTTTGGATACATGCTTTTCTATTATAGTTTATCCCAATAAATTATGAACTTCTTTGCCTTCTCTACTCCACTGTGAGCAGCTCCGGTTCTGGGGTGGCTTTTTGTATCCTCATTGCCAAGCACAGTGCTTGACACATAACGGGCAGGTTAGAGTCTTTGAAATGAATTCAAAAACAAACATCTGAAAGCATATTTTTAAAGACAGTTCTTAATTTGTTCTGATTAAAGCTAAGGACTCTATCCGTAGAAAAAATGCATGTATCCATGCACACGAACATATCTCATATAATTTCAGGGCAATCATGGGACATCTGCTTGCTCTGCCCTTTTCATAGACCCCCCAAGAAAACCAGAGATTCCAGATTAACAAATTCCTAGGTTTCAATACATAATCATAGGGAGAAGCTGAGAAAGCTTTAGAAATGTTCTCCATTGCCAATTTTTTTTTTTTTTTCAAAAAACATGTTTCTTTCATCTACCTCATGCAGAAACTCTCAGCACACTAAGGAAAAGGACTCTCATGTAGAAATCTGCCCCCCCGCAGGTGTAGAAATAACTTATCCGTATAGTTTAGGTTTATTTACAAATTAGGCATTTTGCAGTTATCATAGAAAAAGGCATCTTTGTAACAAAAGATAATTTTAAAGAAGGTATATTTATTTAACACACATGTATGAACTATTCATTAGCAATCCAGGACTGTGGAGGACAGGGGACAGAAACAAGCCTCGAAGAGATCACAATATGCTGGAGTGCATGCATGACACCCTGGGTATCTGAATCAGATGTTTGCCTGTGTGTGTGTGATGAAGACAGTAGTGAGTGGAATGGACAGAAAGTAAATGTAAATTCTGTAAGGGAAGAAAATGAACTTTTACTCATTCTATAACAGTCTTTTGCTTTATTATGGTCATATACAACTGTTAGTCTCCCATCCTCAGTTCCCAGATACCCACCAGAAAACTGGTAATTAACCTCTGGATAAACTTTCAGTGATTACAGATGAGGAGCGAGGCAACCTTAAGCCATAAACAATATTCCTGCAGTATGGCGGAGCCACAATCATCTGAATGTCAGTTTTCAGAGCCAGTCGGTGAACGTTTCATCTGAGGGATGTTTTCCCGACGATCATCTTATCATTATCACATCTTAAAAGCTGGAGAAGCCCTCAAAGCCGATTTGGCACAAATGTCAACTCAAGGGAGGAATGCCCTCTGTAACACTCCTGGCAGCTACAGGCTTTTCACAGCAGCAGAATGTATTTTTAGCCAACAAAAATTATTAGAAACAGCTTCCTCATGCTGAACTAAATCCTCCTCATATTTTCCAACCATTTCTCTAATGGAATTTAATTGTTTCCATTTGATTTCTGAAGCAGTACAGAATTAGCCTATTCTCTCTCCCATTTCCTTCAAGAATTTGAAAACAATTATCATCTGTATTTCTGAATTATCTCCAGACTGAACTTCCCTAATTCTTTTTTATATTTCTTTTGAGAAGTATTTTCAAATTTATCATCATCTTGTTCCTGCCCTGCAAACACTGTAATACTTGGCCGAAGTCTGCTTAAAATGTGATACCTAGAAAGGAACACAATATTCTAACAGTGATTGATCTTACACTGGAGTTCAGGGGGATTATTCTTTTGATCTGGGCACATACTTCTATCAACACACTCTTAAAAAGCCTTAGTTCTGGCCGGGCGCGGTGGCTCAAGCCTGTAATCCCAGCACTTTGGGAGGCCGAGACGGGTGGATCACGAGGTCAGAAGATCGAGACCATCCTGGCGAACACGGTGAAACCCCGTCTCTACTAAAAAATACAAAAAAAAAAAAAACTAGCCGGGCGAGATGGCGGGCGCCTGTAGTCCCAGTTACTTGGGAGGCTGAGGCAGGAGAATGGCCTAAACCCGGGAGGCGGAGCTTGCAGTGAGCTGAGATCCGGCCACTGCACTCCAGCCCGGGCGACAGAGCGAGACTCCGTCTCAAAAAAAAAAAAAAAAAAAAAAAAAAAAGCCTTAGTTCTCACCTCCCGTCCCCCTCCCCAGGTGTGCTGTCCTATGAGCTGACATCGGAATTTGGCCAAATCAAACTGCCAACTCTTTTTTCCTGAATACTATCAAGTCAGTCTTCCCCTTCTTTTACCTAGGTAATGGAATGTGTCTAATTTCATTTTGAGCTTGTCTCCACATTGAAATAATTTTAAATTTTTTTTTTTTTTTTTACTTGCAGAGACAAGAGTTTCACTTTGTTGCCCAGGCTGCTGGAGTGAAGTGGCACAATGTCAGCTGCGGCCTCCAATGGCCTCCCCTGGGTTCAAAGCCCGTTCTTCTGCCTCAGCCTCCCGAGTAGCTGGGACTACAGACATGCACCACAACACCTGGCTAATTTTTGTATTTTTTAGTAGAGATGGGGTTTTGCCATGTTGGCCAAGCTGGTCTTGAACTCCTGACCTCAGGTGATCCACCCACCTTGGCCTCCCAAAGTGCTGGGATTACAGGCGTGAGCCACCTCGCCCGGCCAAAATAGTTTTAAATATTAATAACATCATCATACTTAATAATTCCAGCCCTATTATCTGTAAATTTGATACTTTTATGGTTTTTTTCATTTTTAGCCAAATGACTTGAAATTACCCCCAGTTTAACATTAATCATTATGCACTATCTCAGACTGTTTCAATAGCTAGGAATCCATCTGGATAACTATTATCCAGTCACATTCTCCATCTTAGCCACAAAGATATCAACAGCAATGTGTGTCTTGCTGGACTCAATGAACAAACTATTTCTAGCCAGTTTCTCTCATAACAAATGCTAGAGACATTTTATCATGGGAGTACAATTGAGGCGAGCCTCTGGGGTCTATGAAGTATGCAGCTAGTACAGGTTCCAGCTCATGTGAGCCGAACAAGGGAGCCTATTTCCTGTTCACCCCTTCCCCTTGTATGTACATCATGGACTAGATGTGTTGAACCTGTATTTTCCCGGGAAAGGGAACTACAAGGTGAATTCAACCAAATAAAAACTCAAGAATCACTCATGGTGTGGTGTGGGGGTGTGTGCATGGTTGTGCACATTACCTCAATTTTTCAAATTTTGTTTTGTTACAGACTTATAGCATTATTGTTTGTTGAAAAAGGCTATTTTGGTCTAATATTTACATCTTGTAACCTTTACCTTTTGCCTTGATACAGTTGATACTAGATAATCACTTAGGTGGATCTGTTTCCAGTAGGAAATTTCTCTATTAAAGGTGACTCAAAAATTAAACTTTTTGGACGTTGACTGTTTTTCAAAGAACTGAAGGTGTATCTGTCTTTTCTTTTCTTGTATTTTACTTTTTTTTAAGACAGGGTCTCTGTCACCCAGGCTGGAGTGCAGTGACATGATTATGGCTCATGGCTGCCTTGACCTTCTTGGGCTCAAGCAATCCTCCCACCTCAGCCTTCCAAGTAGCTGGGACTACAGGCATGTGCCACCATCCCTAGCTAATTTTTTTAGTTTTTGTAGAGACAGGGTCTATGTTGCTCAGCCTGGTCTCAAACTCTTGAGCGCAAAGGATCCTCCTGCCTCAACCTTCCAAAGTGTTAGGATTACAGGTGTGAGCCCCCACATTCGTTGCTGTCTTGCTTTTATTCTCACCACACATTTATAAGAGAAGGCATGTTCAATTTCAATGGGCTATCCAATTTCAGATGGGAGACATCTAACTGTAATGTGTTGATTTGAGGGAAGCAGCTTTGGTCACTGTATCTATTCAAATAAAATGGATTTTCTCTTTTAACATTCTTTGGGTGTTCAGTTAACTATGTTTAAACCCTATTTGAGGACTCGGTATTCGTTATGGACTGAATGTTTGTGCCCCATTCCCTACATTGAAGCCCTAACAGCCAATGTGATGGGGTTAGGGGATGGGGCCTTTGTGGGAGGTGACCGGATAAAGTCATGAGGATGGAACTCTCATGATGGGATTCCTGCTCTTGTAAAACAAAGACACTCTAGGGCTTGCTCCCTGCCACTGCTGCCTGCAGAAGTTTCTGAACCTTTATGTTCCACATCTGCCTCCTCTCTTCCCATGGCTCTCTACAGAGCCATTTGTAACATGTCGACCTGACACTTTTGGGGATGTGGTCAGTAAAAGAGGAAGAGGGGCCTCACCGTGAACCAAATTTACCAGCATGTGGATTGTGGGACTTCCCAGCTTCCAGAACTGTAAGAAATGTCTGCTTTTGAAGCCACCCAATCTATATTTTGTTATAGCAACCTGAAGTAAGATGGTATTTTAATGTAAATTTTAATGCAATTTCCTTGGCGCATGGAAAGTTCCACCTGTGTATGATAGAAAATGAATAAATGGTAAATGCAAACAAACTGGCCTAGTGGGGAGGCAGGATCTCCACAGACCTATAATTCATACATAAAGGCTAAAGGTAAAATGGTAAAGTAGAAAAGTGAGTCACTGCCTATTACTTAAGGCATTTACAAGTACAATGATCATATCAGTAATTTTTCTTTGAAGAGCTATTTCCTCAATTTTGGTGTCTTCCACAATGCAATTTTCATCCGAAGAGCTACAGATATCCACCTCTCACCTCATTAGCTTTAGAAAGGCAAGACCTTGGCATAAGTAGCTCAGGTGATAACTCTTCAAGGCAATTTTTAGTTGTTTAGGTAACATGCAACATTTATACTAGAGGGGGACAAAGTCTATATCACGTGGCATAATGTCAAGACATTTCTCTTCTCTGCAGCATCGTAAAACTAAACCTTTAGGATCATGCCTACTATCCATTAGCATAAGATGTTTCAGATTTTATCCTTCACAACACAACAGTGCCTGTAAAAAAAAAAAAACAGAAAAACCAAAAGAGGCCTAAATCCCCTGGATCAATTACCTGGAGAGACCTTATTATATGTGGCTCAGTCCATAAATCTAAAGTGTACATTTGTCTAATTACAATTTCCATAGTTATCCACCATTTCAAGTATGTCAGTGATATTCTCTGCTCTGAGCTGGAAAAAAAGAACAACTAGACGGAGGGCCACATTAAAAAAAACAAAGTAAGTCCTTTCTTTTGAATCACACTAGAGAATTTTTAAAAGTAAGTCCTTTCTTTTGAATTATGCTTGAGAATTTTTTGAGTATTAATTTTTCTGAGACTTAATCTGGCTCTGTTGTCCAGGCTGGAGTACAATGGCATGATCTCAGCTTGCTACAACCTCTGCCTCCCGGGTTCAAGCTATTTTCCTGCCTCAGCCTCCCGAGTAGCTGGGACTACAGGCACCAGACGTCATACCCAGCTTTTTGTATTTTTGTGGAGACGGGGTTTCACCATGTTGGCCAGGCTGGTCTTGAACTTCTGACCTCAGGTGATCCGCCTGCCTTGGCCTCCCAAGGTGCTGGGATTACAGGTGTGAGCCACCGCGCCCGGGCTGAGTTTTAATTTTGTGACTGTTCTTTGGTAGATTTTAAATATTAGAGGTAGGCCCTAAATAAAAAGAACACTATGGTGCTTTTGCTCTCATGTATTTCGGTTTTAATGTTAAAGTATGAAAGAAATATGAATTCATTCTCATGGATAATAATATAACTTTGTGTGCAGCCTTTCCACACCAATTTAGTTTTTCTGTGTGAAATAAGATTTCAAATGGTAAAGTTGCTGTTAAGGAGACACAATGGAAAAAGCTGAAGAGTTTTTTTTTGTCTGATACTGGAAAACAGAAAAGTCTTGGGGAGGGGGAAGATGTGAGAAAACTACTATAGGGTGCAAAGACCACAAAAACAGTTTTGGGGACTAGACGGGGGTGACACTGAGTGAGTGTGGGGAAGAGAAGGGCTGGGCAAATTATCTCAGAATAGAGGGTAGTAGGATTTCAGGTGGATGTTTAAGGTATTTGCTTGGCAGATATAATCTAGGAATCTCCTAGCTCTTGCATTTCCTGCTGTCTGTAATTTTGTTATGTAGTATAATAATTTTTTATTTAGCACAAAGTTCACTTGGACTAGAGAATCGAAAGGTGCTAATTTTGTCTCTGGCTAGCAAAGTCATACCTGAGGTATGCACTGGAAAACAACTGGAAGACCTAGGCAGGGTACATTCAAAGTTTTTTTTTTTTTTTTTTTTTTTTAAATTTTATTATCCTGTCTTGGTTTCCTTTATTGAATAGATTCCTACAGGAAAAATACTGTGAGTTTACTGTCTACTGCAGAATTGGAATTTAGACTCACGATAAAGAGAGTTAAAGATAGATCCAAAGGTTCACTTAAAATAAAAATCACCTGACGGAACAGGCTACTGAAGAGTCTCTTCCCTGTGGTTAAGTTTCATCATACACATAAGGCTTTGGAGCAGCTGTCCTAAAATGCTTCTGTCCAAAACCCATTCCTGTTCTGGAGGTTCTGAACCCTTTATGTTCCACATCCACCTCCTCTCTCTTCCCATGGCTCTCTACAGAGCCATTTGTGACATGTCTACCTGACACTTTTGGGGATGTAGTAAGCAAAAGAGGCAAAGTCCCTAACACTTATCAGAAACACGAAAAGAGAAAAATGTGCTTGGACTTGCTTTAGTATTCTAATTGGCACACATGCCAAAAGACTAATGATCTTGTATGCTGAAGTGGAAATGAGCCTCTCATACAAGCTACGAAATCCTCTAATACAAGATACAAAAACTTATACATTAGACCAGTCTAATTGAAACATAAGTTTTTGATACTCTTGACTGCACTTCAGACGGAAAAGACAAAACTCAAATGGAGGAACGTAATTTAAGTATGGCAGAAAGTTGGGAATCACGCGGCCTGATATACAAAAAATGCATCACTGAGGCATATTCCCCTGGCCTTGAGGTATGCAGGCAAAGGAGAGGTCACACCTTCTTGGGAGACAAAGGATCAAAGTTGACACAGAGCTCCAAGAAAATATTTACCAGAAGAATGTGATGATTCATTTATCAGTCCAGAAATCCCAAGTACAAAACTTCAAGATACAAGAAAGATCAAATTATATCATGTATATGATTCAATTTTAAAATTCTTAGCCCTCTTATATCATATTATCTAGATTATAATAGTAAAAAATCAAGTTACATTCATATGAAACTTTCATAAAAAGAAATCAAATCCAGTTTTATGAAATTTTATAGTACAATTACTTTCTAGTGGGTCTTTTCTTAGGTCACAGTATTTATAATTCCATTTACATCTTTATAATTTTTAAAATTAGAAAACAAAAGGATGTCAATAGAAATCTAAATTTTCACTTGTAAAACTCCCTTCAGTTTCCAGGCCAGTAACACACGGTGATGTTGACTTGTTCTCCAGACATGGACGGCTACCAAGGATCCCCAGTTCACGAAGCATGCAGGCCTCGACTCATTAGGAACGCTTTTTGGTTTGGCTCACGTTTCAAGAAATTGTGGAGCATGTCCATGCCGTCCAGAGATCCCCCAGGTTTCAGGATTAGGTTTCTGTATTTCATTCCGACCTAATAAAACAAAACATCATACCTAATAATTCATGGTTATAGCAATTTTCCAAATCTCTAGATGTAAAAGAGGAAAGGGTAGGGGTGAAGGAAAAAGGACTTTAGCCTTACTCTGTCTAGATGTTTTCTCTTGCTCACAAACAGCTCTGTAGTATTTATTTATTTTGGTAGCTAAGAGGTTTGGAGCTTAAAACTTCAGGTCTTCTACACTGTCCTTTATTATGGTCTTGTCTCCTTAGATTCTAGGCAGTGAGCTGACAACATGAACAAACAAACAAAATATAGCCAAATGGAATATACGGCAGGTTCCTATTTGCTGTGCTATCTCTTGTAAATTCAAAAGGGTTAGAAAGCAAGTGTTCAAGAAGGCTACAAACAACCTTCTGGGTACCCAGAAACAGGAGCATGGCTACTGTCACATGGTTTCTGCTGCTTTTATGATGGGCTCATTCAAAACAACAACAGAACCCTCCTCCTTATGGATGAGAGAAGGAGGGTCGCACATGTCCCGCAGGGGAGGGCCAGACATTTTGGTGGGTGCGATGCTGGGAATGAGGACCCTTTAGAAAGCTTTATTTGGGGATGGAGGTCTGGAATTTTAAAACATCACAGTTCCTCTACTTTTATTTACATAAACACAGGAGCAGAGAGAGTGAAAGAAAATAGTTGTTATTCAGTATCAGCATTGTTCAATATTTTCACTTCCCTTTCAGTGTCCTTTTAAGGAAGCAAGGCAAGACAATTCAATGAAGCATAATTCCAAATATACACATAACAAACAATTCACAGAGCAACACTTACATTTATATCCATTATATCACTTGATCAACAGGACTTAGTACAAGAAGAGCTAGAGAATTTCCAGCTCTGTCTTATAACAAGATTTTGATTGGTACAACCATCAGAGGTAAATTTAGTCAAACTGTTAAGGAAAATAAAACATGGATGAAATCTACCAAGTTAGACACAAAACGATTATGTCCTAGGGCCATAAGAATACAAACTTTTGGGGTTACATTTGGCTATAAATAGAAATCATTTGCAGCTTATTAATCATCTACAGGCTAACATGTAACTTCACAGTCTGGACTCTAATCAGGAGTAAATAACTAGTCAAAGTTACCTTCTCAGAAACTCTAGGGCTGCACTGTCCAACAGAAACATAATATGAAGCACATATGTAACTTTAAACTTTCTTTTTTTTTTTTTTTTTTTTTTTTGACAGAGACGGAGTCTCGCGCTGTCGCCCAGGCTGGAGTGCAGTGGCCGGATCTCAGCTCACTGCAAGCTCCGCCTCCCGGGTTCACGCCATTCTCCGGCCTCAGCCTCCCGAGTAGCTGGGACTACAGGCGCTGCCACCTCGCCCGGCTATTTTTTGTATTTCTTAGTAGAGACGGGGTTTCACCGTGTTAGCCAGGATGGTCTCGATCTCCTGACCTCGTGATCCGCCCATCTCGGCCTCCCAAAGTGCTGGGATTACAGGCTTGAGCCACCGCGCCCGGCCTAAACTTTCTACTAACCACATTTTTTTAAGTTAAAGAAACAAATAGGTAAAATTAATGTTACTATTTTACTTAAACCACTATATCCACAATAGTATCATTTCAACATGTGTCAATATCCATATTATGGAGACTTGTTGCTGTTGTTGTAAGGGCTCAAAATCCAGGGTGTTTTCTACACTTACGGTGCATCTCAATTCAGTTCTTCGGTTGTACTTAACCTCATTTCAAGTGCTCAACAGCCACACGTGGCTACCACACTGGACAGGTCTAGTGCCCAGACCATAAAATAGTCTTTAGGAGGGCTTGTTACACAGTGTTCTAGTTTGATATTAAAAAGGTACACAGCAGTCTTGTTGCCTTATTTCCAAGTTTTAAAGCCATTTTCTTAGGAGAAGGCGTTCAGTCACTGATATCGAACTTCCCAAAACTGATGACCAGGGCTTGAAGCTAGATTCAATTAGCTCCCTTCCCTTTCCGCCCCCGGGCCCTGGCCCCTGGCCCCTGCCCCTGCCTCTGCCTCTGCCTTTTCTTTTCTTTTTTTTTTTTTTTGAGACAGAGTCTCATTCTGTTGTCCAGGCTGGAGTGCAGTGGCACAGTTTCGGGTTACTGCAACATCTGCCTCCCAGGGTCAAGCGATTCTTATGCCTCAGCCTCCCGAGTAACTGAGATTACAGGAGTGCACCACCATACCCGGCTAATTTTTTTGTATTTTTAGTAAATATGGGGTTTTGCGATGTTGGCCAGGCTGGTCTCTAACTTCTGGCCTCAAGTGACCTGCCTGCCTCGGCCTCCCGAAGTGCTGGGATTATAGGTGTGAGCCACTGCGCCCAGCCTTCAATCAGCTTTCGGGAAAACAAACAGACAAACAAACAAAAACACGTCATGTCTTGCCTGTTCTGCAGCAATTCATTACTGCTACAGCAGCAATCTTGAATCTAAAATGTGAGTGATGGCTGTGCTTGTCATGGCCGTTAACTGAGCTAAGAAGGAGCATATCATGGCTTATGAGCCCAACCACGATTTACCTCCCTTCCCTTCCTTTCTTTGCTCACCACGCCTAAATCTGACTAGTGTTAACTGAGTGGCTGGAGCTAGAAAGACTGTGTGCCCTGGGTAGAGCAGCAAAGGAAGAACGCAGACAATGGGAGTTAAATTTTTCTGCAGAATTACAAAAATATTTTAAACATTTTATTATGAAAAACTTAAAATACATACTAATAGTAGAGACAACAGTATAAGGAGCTCTCATGAACCTATCACCCAATCTCAATCATCAGTATTTCATCTGCAGAAATTCTTCAAGCTCAAGATCTATGTAGCATGTGTCTTTCATTTCTTAAAAAGACATATGCATTTGACAAGTATAGAAACATTAAGGAAAATCGAAACGAAAGTTTTAAAAAATCACTCCAAATGTGAACATCTGACAAAGTATTTTCAATTTGTGCAGAGAACTGTAATTTTAGGTAGTAAAGGAGGCATTTGAGGAGTTCCATGGTGTTGTAAAGAGACAGCTCATGAATGGTAAAATCATTTCAGAGCAGGGCACTGTTTTGTCTCACAATATGTGGCTCAGTACAGCTCAAATCTTCCTCTGCCTATGGCTCCAAACAAGTTGATTCAATTTCCTGAATTACAGAGCAATGGTCTTTTAATAGTTTCATTTCCTTTGCAATGAAGTTTTGAGAAGAGTTTAAGAGTCATTTTGGTAACAGGATCTTCCTTTACTTAAGAAAAAAACCAGTTAAGTGAATGTGTGTGTTTTGGGGGGTACCAGGCTCTTTGTGTGAGAGAACATGGTCTGGGAGACATATGCCACAGGTGAAGGGAGTCTTTGCCCTGAGTTGTTCTGTTAATACTTTGTTTATAAAGAAACTGTAACTGTAAGGAAATCAAGAAGAGAAGCTCTAAGACAACTGCTAAAATTTTTCATGTTAGAAACATCCTTCAGGAAGATCTGCATACTGTAAAAACCAGAGCTTTCCTATGAAGGAAAACCAGTGTCATCCACCTCTGTGGCTTTTTTAATCCTAGAAGATTAGCATGTATCTTTTGGCAACTATGCAAGTCTTCTCTAACAGTGATGATTTCTGAAGCAAGATCAGGAACTCCAGAGTCAGGCCCAGGTTTGAATCTTGGCTCAATCTTTAGCTATGTGACCTGGGGCCTTGATTTCCTCATCTGTCAAATGGGAATATGCCTATCTTACTCAGTTTCTGGGCAGTTAGAGGAGGTGATTTCAGTATTCTGTTTGCTCCCTGCATAATATCTGGCATATAGCGGTAATCAATAAACCTCTCCTCCTCCCATCTCCTTTCCTCCTTCCCTCTCCTCTCTTTCCTTTCCCACTGACCCAGCTCAGTGATGTATATACAGTTCAGGGAAACAAATGCATTCCTGGTGTGGCGTTTCCTCAAAATTAGTTCTGTCACCTAATAAAGCTAAGAAAGGCATAAGGAACTTCATTTCCACTATTAATAAGAAATAGAATGCATAATTCAGTAGAAATACTAAGTGGGAGCGATAAGGCATTCAGGCACTCATTGTATCCAATAACATGCACCCTTTCAGGTAATATCTTAATAGCAATAATAATTACCTAAATGAAGGATGTCCATCATTTATCAGCAATGAGAATATATAAATGGGAAACAGATGGGGTCACCTGCTATCTTGGGCATCTCTGCAGCAGCACATGCAGGCTCTCACTAACTTTCCACCCCTCCTCCATCCTTCCCAGCATGGATGACTCTGGGGAGTGCAGTCAGAGCTGTCTCCTTCCTACACTGAGTGACAGTCATCAGGGCAGAGAGTGACCAGCCAAGGACGGGTGATGACGATCAGGCACCTGACAAGCTCACCAGCCTGCTTTAAAGCTGGACTTTGAACCTTCTCCTTCCATAGCCCGTAACTCCCTCCCAAGAGCACACCGTTTGTTTTCTGTGAGGGTGGGGAGATCTTGAATGGACAAAAATTAAAAAAGGAACTGCTTTGACAACAAAGGAGGGAGAGAACAAAACTGGTGCTGATAGAGAGAGAGACAAGAATAGTAGTAGGAATTGCTGTCTGATTAGAAGAGGCCTTCTGGAAACCTTACTGATTGGTGAGGATAGAAAGGTAAACCTTTACAGGGAGGGAGCAGATCCAAAGGAAAAACACCCTGGGTAGGAGTATGTATGGCGGGTAGAGAAGTGGAAGCGGATGGGGAAAACCATCAGTCAGGTCCAAAGAGGCACAAATATATAAAACAGTAATTAAATTAAAATAAATAGTTGTAAAGCAGAGAAGGGAACCCAATGCTGAATAAAATAGTTCCTTTTACAAGAGTATTCTGATCTATCAGAGAAGATAAAGAAATAGACAATTAACCAGGCAGATTATTGGGATGCTAAGAGCAAACAAAGAAGGGCTGTAAGAGCACAAAGGAAGAAAAACTGCTTCCAGCTGCTTGGGATTCAAGATTTAGAAGGCCTGGCCTTGTAAATATTCAAGAAGTAGGCTGGAAATCAATTCGAATTCCTTCCTTTGTCCCTCAAGTCAGGCAAAACCTGAGGCTACCAGAAAAGGTTCAGTTATAAGAAAAATCAACTGTTAGGTGGTACATCAGGAGAGCTGAGACAGAGAAAAGAATTAAAGCCATTTGTAAAAACCTTCTGGAGAGGACATTCTCTTTTCATATTCTCTTTTAGCAACACGTTACAGGAAGAATTGGGCCTAGGATTCTGTTTCAAGCACTGGGATCCTTAGCTTTGTATTATAGATTCTCTATCAAGTGATTCTTTGTCATGTTTAACCAAGACTCTTCATGTTTCTGTGGCTATTATTGTATGTAAGATGTAGCTCCTTCTTTATGGCATTACAAACTGAAATAGTTACACTTACTCTCTTGACTTTCTCAGTATTTCTTTCAGAAGTGATACTTGTTCGTATTTCTCCTCCTCTGATGGAAGAAACAAAGCTTAGCAATTTCTCCAAATGCAAAAGAGGAGGAAGATAATAGTAGCTTAACAATATAATTGCCTTTGAATTCACAATGTCTATTACCTCTTAGAAAATTTTCCCACAGTGAAGTTGCCTTATAAAAAGAAATGGCCTTAGTTAAAATGCCCCCATTCTTTCAACCTATGATTAGCTGCTGGATTCTGAATTCACATTTGGTGACCTTAAAGACCTTCGAGAGAGCTTCCTGGAAAAGCGTTAATCCCAAGCAGTTCCACTCCATAATTATTTAAGAGAACAGTCAGAAAAGTGAAAAGTATGTCTGACAATGAGACAACTTCATGTTCACTGAGAAAAAAGTACTTTAGGTAATATATAACAAAGCAATTAAACAGTTAAGATGTGATGTCTATTTACTATGAAGAATAACATTTTAAAAACTATAGATAAAACCAGAGGTAGCAAAGTTTTAGGCTATTATAGGTAAGCACTCAGTTAGAGCCCTCAAAACAGAATGAAAACTACACCCTAATATATTCTACTGCTACTTTCTATAGTTCTACTTGCCAAGATCTGAAATGGCCCCCAGAGCAGACCCTGGAGTTTGCAGGATGGCAGCAGGTTACAGAGAGAAGGCCTGGACACAGTCCTCTCTATTGCATAACCAATAACGTCAACAATATGTGGTTTCTCAGCTCCCAGCCTCTCTAGTGCGTGGGGACTAACAATAGCAGGCACTGATGCTTTGAAGGGCCATCCCGCTATCTTCTCAAAGTGACCCACACACACATTAGGCAGGGTGAGACAACAAAGTCTGCAGGATATATTTTGATTGCTCTGATTCCCATGACTTCAGATCAATGAAGTATTCCTTTATACCATTAAAAATTAATATTTTTATCCTGTCTATGTGTCTGAAGCAACCACTCACTGACATGTGAAACTAAAGCAAATGCACAGAGTCTCGAACGACTCCAGGTAATGCCATCTTTCTCAGTGTTGGCTAATAACACTCTGTGGTTATGGCACAAAATAAGTAATGTATGGTGTACTGGTCTGAAGAAGTATTTTTCTGTTTCTTTTTTTAACTTTTAAGTTCAGGGGTATGAGTGCAGGTTTGTTACACAGGTAAACTTGTGTCATGGGGGTTTGTTGTACAGGTTATTTCATTATCCAGGTATTAAAGCTAGTACCAATTAGTTATTTTTCCTGATCTTCTCCTCCCTCCCATCCTTCACCCTCCAAAAGGCCACAGTGTGTGCTGTTCTCCTCTATGTGTCTATGTGTTCACATCATTTAGCTCCCACTTGTAAGTGAGAACATGCGGTATGCGGTTTTTGATTCCTGTGTTAGTTTGCTAAGGGTAATGGCCTCCAGCTCCATCCATGTCCCTAGAGAGGACATGATCTTGTTCTTTTTTTTTTAGATGGAGTTTCGCTGTTGTTGTGCAGGCTGGAGTGCAATGGTGCAATCTTGGCTCACTGCAACCTCTACCTTCTGGCTTCAGATCTTGTTCTTTTTCATGGCTGCAAGGTATTCCGTGATGTATATTGCTTTTGTGGGGGGAGTTCTTCTTCCTCTTTTCTTTTTAAAACAAATAGTTGCTCTAAAATAACACTCGCCTCACAAAATACAAGTACTCAGTTACTAAAAATTAATGCTTTGGGATAACAAAAGAATTTCTTCTTGTCTTCATCACACATAGCTATAATAACGGTCTGTTTTTTGTAGACTAGGATTGTTGTCCCAAAGCATTAATTCTAACAACTGAGTAGCTTCGCCGTTTTTAAGGCAAAGATCAACCCCCAAAATATCTTACTAAAGAACACCCCTCCCACCAACAAAAAACCCCAAATAGTACATTGTATGAGGGAATAAAATGGCTGCTTAAGAACCATCTTCCAGTATCTGCAAAGGGTGTGAAGGTGAGGGCCAAGGGATTCTTCTTGGTTTTTGGAGCCAGGTCCATTCTTGCTGTGACAGCAGAGGAGCAGGAAGTGCCATGATACTCAGAGCATTTGAAAGGAAAGGAAAAAGTGTAAAGGAAGGAATTAACACCAGCCTTATGGCTTAAGACATCTAATAACACACAGCACTGCTGAATCCAGAATTTCAGTAACACTGAAAATTGTTTTTCACATCACAAGTTTTAACTCCAAGTTGTTGGGATGATGCTTTCTCTAAGTTCAACTCAGCACCTTTGGCTAAATAAGAGTAGTATGGCTGTCTGCCAAACTGTGAAGCTTGAGAATAAGAGGAAGTACAGAGAAGCATAATGGCAGGAACTGCTTCTATTACACTTGCAAGTTCCTTGGAACCACAGGGATCAGTAATCTGGCTGCTACCTTGACAACCGGAAGAGAAAAGGTAATGATAGAGGGTTCTGGGTATGTGGTCACATGAGGGCAAGCACAGAGGAGGTGATGGCGAAGGCCTAGCTGGGAGAGGCAGTGTACACTTAACACCAGGAATCCTCACCAATGACTGCCAGTAAGATATCATAACTGTACCTTTACCTAGTTAGAATTTTTCTCTTTGAAACATTGTTTCTGGCTTCTAAAACAATCTATGTATATGTAAAAATAGTGAAAAGCTCCAGGAAAGTACAGAAAAAATTAATAATTACTCATAAACTATCCCCAAAGATAATCATCAACATTTTGATGTGCTTTTTTTTTTTTTTTAAACACACTTTAAAATCAACATTGTATTCTATGGTATAAAATATTTTATAATATGATGTTTTTTCACTTGGTAATAGTTACATTAAATAATCCGGACATAATAAAAGCTTACTGAAGCCCTTCTTCCATGCCCAAGACCACTTTTTTTTTGTCTTTTGTTTTTCTTTAAAAACTAGCCTATTTTTCATTTTTTATTTTTATTTTTTGATTTTTAATTTTTATTTGTTTTAGGGGACAGTTCTCCAAAAGAGAAGAGAAAAGGTAATGGGAGAAGGGACTAGGTATGTGGTCACATAGTGGCAGCCCCGAGGAGGTGACGGGGAAGGCTTAGTCCACTCCTCCAAGTCCACTTGTATGTTCAAAGGATGGAAAGATCACTTCTGGTTTTTGATAATCTCAAAGACTTCTTGAACATGTGGTCACACGAGTGAGACCTTTAAGAGTGCTGGAATTTTTGAGATGTACACATGAAGGAGGCATATATTTTAGGTTAACAAAAAAGAACCAATACATTTGTGAAGGTGGAGAGACCTAAGGGAACACATAAACTTGTCAACACACAGGGAGTACTGGGAAGTAACAAAGGGTTTGATTGTCGTGCTGAGGGCTGTGAAGAGAGAGAGGAATAACAAGAAGCAGGAAGTAAAGAAGAAGGACGAGGGCCTTTGGAGTTGGTAACTGGGTCATCAGTGGTAACTATGGAGGAAGGGTAACTTTCCAATTCTGTTGGTGGGGGCAAAAGCAAGGAAAGAGAGGTTTGCAAAGACTTCTTATACCAAGAAATTAGGCTATGAAAAGAACAGAGCAGTAGTACTGACTGGGGTTATCAGAGTCAGTAGCAAGTTTTTTTTCCAAGACAGCAAACCAGGAACTCTTGGAGCTAGACACATCTCCTCTGAGACAGGAGAAAATAAGACAAGTATTGAAGTACAGAGAAAGATAGATGAAGGTACTCATTCTCAATGATTTTTTTCTTGAGACAGGGTCTCACTCTGTCATTCAGGCTGGAGTGCAGTGGCATGATCTCGGCTTACTGCAGCTTCCATCCCTCCTGGGCTCAAGCAATTCTCCCATCTTAGCCTCCAGAGTAACTGGGGCTATAGGCTTCTACCACCACACCTGGCTAATTTTGTTTATTTTTTTGTAGAGATGAGGTCTTGCTATATCGAATAAGTTGGTCTCAAATTCCTGGACTCAAGTGATCCTCCCACCTCAGCCTCCCAAAGTTCTGGGATTACAGGTGTGAGCCACTGCAGCCAGCTTCAATGATCTTAATTTTCTTAATAAAGAGGAGAGATCATCTGCTGACAGAGGAGAGAGGTGGTAGGGACTTGGAGGGAAATCAATAAGGGGAATGGACTTGGATCACAGAGAGCACTGGGGTCCAGTTCAGTCTAGAGAGCATGACTTTGCAGTTGGGCAGGTCAGTGGAGTCATACAATCTTCCCCAGAACACTTTGAGTCCTAAGGGCACCATCTCTATGGTGGAGGCATTAAGGGATGGGTCTTGGTTGAAGGTCATGCAGGAGTAGGTATGTCTGTGAGAACAATAGTCAGTAGTTGACCTTTGTAAATGGGTTGGCCAGGTAATGGGAAAAGAATTGCAAGGACTTAACAGATTGGGTGGGGTGGGATGGGAGATGAAATGCTTCAAAATAATGAAGTATGGGTACCTTAGAGGTGTTATTTCAGGAAGAAGATGGGGAGGGAATGGTGATCTAAATCACATCAATGTATTTCAATACATATGTGTAAGGTACTATGCAATCTAGAAAAAACATTTGGAGAACAAATCAATTGGTTGAAATAAGCACAGAGAGCCTGATTTTGATAATTTGTTCTTCTAATTTCTGAATCAAACAATTTAAAAACATACACTGGAAAATGCATCAGCCTTGGAAATAATCTGACGGATGAGACTTCAGTGAGAATGGAGATTGGGGGCTGTAAATCAGGAAGATTTGTCTGGCAGCTACCTGGCAGTCAATTCACTGCACACGGAAAGTAATGGCTCAGGTTAATGAAGCAACTTTGTGACAAAGGTCACAAACTATGTAGTGGGTGGGGCATGCCAGCCACAGAAAAAGGGCGTCTCCCACAGAGAGTGCACAAAGTGTGTAAAGAATATCAAAACACAGGGAAACCATTTACATCAGGAAGGAGTTTACCTTTCTGTCCCAACCTCCTATAAAACTAAAACATTGTACGGTACATGTCAAAACTAGCAGCTATAGATTCTCAAAACCATAAACAAAGCTTTGAATTTTTAATTATGTAACATATTGGAATGTTAACAAGCAAGAAAATATGCTACTTTTTCTTTTTAAGCTGTAGAATTAATCACTTACATACTGCAACTTAATGATGTACGATGATTTGAAAGATGCAAGGCCTCAGAGGTAAAAGCTGTTACCAAGCCTCTTACAGTAAAATCTAGGTATGATCAACATTTTACACTAGGAGTTAAAGGGGAAGGAGCAATTACAAAATTAATAAAAGGAGAAAAATAATACTATACCTCTGGATTCATTATCCCTTCTTTTTTAAAACAGCTGTAAAACATGTCCATGGAAAATACTTCACTCCAAAGATATCCATAATATTGGCCATCGTATCCCCCTGCCAAATGTCCAAAAGTAGCTGGCATATTTGTGCCTTTAAAAAAAGATACATTTCACTCAATGTGATTGCAAACGTTAATGATCAGGTTAACAGCTAGCTAAGGTTTCCCTTTGGGGAGCCCAGCTGTGGGAGGAGAGAATGAATGATATCATCTCACCTCTAGTACTCCTTGGGCTTATGTGTCCTCTTGGCCAAGATGTTTATAAACATCTCTCAATGGCTCAGCCTCAGAGCTGGTTTCGGCTCCAAGCTCTGGAATGCCTAACGATAGTTTCAGCGGCTTTGTCCACACCCATCAGATAGCTCAGTGTTTTAGAACTGAAATCAGTCCTTTCTTATCCCTTAAACACGTATGTCTTGAAAAATAATATTAACCCTACTCTTTGCCACACCTCTTTATATCTAAAATGTCTCAGAGTTGCACTTATTTTAGGTTGATAATTACTGAAAAAGAACTTTTTTTTTTTTGAGACAGTCTCACTCTGTCGCCCAAGCTGGAGTACAGTGGTGAGATCTTGGCTCAATGCAACCTCAGCAAACCAGGTTTAAGGGATTCTCCTGCCTCAGCCTCCCGAGTAGCTGGGGTTACAGGTACATGCCACCACGCTGGCTAATTTTTGTATTTTTAGTGGAGACAGGGTTTCACCACTTTGGTCAGGCTGGTCTCGAAATTCTGACCTCAAGTGATCTGCCCACCCTGGCCTCCCAAAGTGTTGGGATTACAGGCTTGAGCCACCGTGCCTAGCCTGAAAAAGAACTCTTCACCAATTCGATCTACCTGTAGGGCTACTTTATATAGGATTTTGTCAAAAATCCTGAACTCAAGTGATCTTCCCGCCTTGGCCTCCCGAAGTGCTGGGATTACAGGCGTGAGCCACCATGCCAGGCCTAAAAATGCCCCTTCTTGATAGCATAAGAGGATGACTAATAGTCAATAATAATTTAATTGTACATTTAAAAACATACTTGCTACACAAAGGCTTGTGACACAAAGGTGCGCTATGGCTTACTATGTGGGGAGCCTAGAATGACTCAACTGACCATTCTTATCTTTATTTTCTCTGTAAATGTGGCTGACTCATTTTAATAACAATTTCCTTAGTGAAAAAAAATCCACCTTACCAACTACACATAAAAGCACAACTATATATTGGCTTAAAACATATACATACAAATATAAACCCGCCCATGCATGAGTCCCATAAATCTCAGGTTACAAACTGCTAGTCAAATGCTTTAACTGACCTCAGTACCAGAAACAAGGTGAAGTTCATACTTCTCCTGCAAAATACCCTTTATTTTTTTTGAGACAGGGTCTCACTGTGTCACCCAGGCTGGAGTGCAGTGGTGCGATCATGGCTCGCTGCAGGCTTAACCTCCCCAAGCTCAGGTGATCCTCTCAACTCGGCCTCCCGGGTAGCTAGGACTATAGGCATACACCACCACACCTGGCTAATTTTTGTATTTTTTGTAGAGACGGGTTTTGCCTTTATTGCCTAGGCTGGTCTCGAACTCCTGAGCTCAAGTGATCTTCCCGCCTCAGCCTCCCCAAGTGCGGGATTACAGGCATGAGCCACCATGCCAGGCCTAAAAATGTCCCTTCTTGATAGCGTAACAGGATGACTACAGTCAATAATTTAATTGTACATTTAAAAATAACTAAAAGAGTTTAAGTGGATTGTATGTAACACAAAGGATAAATGCTTGAGGGGATGGAAAAAATAAACAAAATACTATATGCAAAGAAAAAAAAATTAAAAAACTTCCCCTTCTGCCAATTTCTTCCTGAAAATCACAGGGAAGTCATGATGCATACAGGGAGGGAGGAGCTGACAGTGTGCTGCCAACATGAACGGCTCTCCCAGCTCTGGGGCGGAGGCCAACTGCTCACGCCTGATTACACTAAAATGCTGCAGATCTGGAGCCACCTTTCCTTCAAGCGCATTTGGACGGGATAACTCATAAGGACATAGTATGCTTATCTGAAAGTCATGGCCTGATTACAGAAATCAGAAACAATTAGGTAATCTGTCTGACAAACTCCATCTCCCCTGCCATGTGAGGAGAATGCCCTGTGCTTCACAGGGAAATGAACTCAATTCGTAGTAGTTACATACCTGGAGTAGCTGCAACTCCTAATATTTCTGAGCAGTATTTGGCGTATTCACTTGCAGCATCCAGTGATGTGTTGGTATGAAGAGACTGATCAACTTTGCTCAAAACAATCTGGCGCAGGGTCAGAAGACCTAATAACATAAGAATGTTTGGGCATGTTTTGGAGAAGACAGAACTGTGTGTTCTATTATCACAAGACTGTAGATTCCAAAAACAGATTCCAGTAGTACTCACAAAATGGGAGCAGGACATCTCATTCTACTTAAGATTTAAAAGGAGATGTGGTTTTTTGCCTTAGACAAAATTCCAGGGTTTCCAACTCCAATATATTTAATGTTCGTCACTCCCTATACTAGCAGTTGGGATACCATTTAAAATGAAAATAAGTTCTACAGAAGGAGGTGACAGCAATTCTGCATTAAGAGATTCTAATTTATTTTCCTTTTTAAAATTATAAGTCATACCTGTGTTGACCAGTCTAGAAGCAACAAGTTTTTCAAGCAGATCATCTGAAATAGGGCTTCCGTCTTTATAATGTTTTGATAATCTTCGGAGGGAATCGATGTCCCACACCCAATTTTCAAGCATTTGCGATGGCACCTCTACAAAGTCAGTTTCTACATTTGTTCCGCTAAATCGTGCAAAATCAGTCTAGAAAGCAAACAGAGAATTTTTTTAAAGAACTGAATGAAAAGTACATATGCAATGAATAATTATTAAGAGTCATGAAAACTTAAGGCAGAATTAGACTCAACTGTCCCTTTTGAATGAGGGGTTAGAATAACCTCATAGTCAAGTCAAAATAAAATACAGCAGCTGAGCAGTGTGAAAAATAACCCCCAAATACTCTATATTACAGTAATAATTTCATTCCTTTGAACTGTAGACAAAGTTGGAACAATCATCAGAAAATCATAACTGAAAAATACTATCAGTCTAAGCTAAAAACAAGCCTTAAGCTTTGAAAGGAAAAATATTTTTAAAGAATTTTCCATTAAAAATGAAGAGATCCATTAAACAATTTCTCCCTAGCTCCTCCTTTCAATTGCTTACTTTTGTTTACTCAATCCATGCCTTTCTGGGCACTCATCACTCTGTTGCTTAACTACTTAGGTTTTAACCAAAATTAATTAAACAGTTCAATCACAGCACTATAGACTTTGAGTGTGCGATGCTTTGCATTTTAAACTTTAAATGAGTGGTTCTAAGATTACCATGTTATAGAAACTCAGATTTCTACCTCTCAGATGAGGTAGACAATGTTACCTTAAAATAAGAAGCTGCTTTAGTAGGAGTTAGGTTTGTAAATTAATTGGCAAGTGGAGTGAGTTATATGCTATAGGAAAAGAGAAACAATGGATGTATTCAAAAGTTAGAGCACTCCTGGTAAAAATAAAGGACTTATTCTGAAGGCCTGAGCTAAGAGTTAAAAAAACAAGAGGTTTACAAAGAGTTTAATGAAACCAAGTTTAGTAAATTCTTGAGTCAGACGTCAGAAAAGCTCTCAAGCAGAAGAACGGAGATTCACTAAAACAGGTTAGTGTTTTTAACCTTCACACAGTCCTTCAAACACTCGTAAAACTGCCATTGGCAGAGAAGACTTAGCATTTATCCTACTGGGTCGTCTGCAGAATGGGGCTCCTCATTCTGTTGTCTTTCCCTGAACCTCTGTCCTGTTTTTCTCCTCTGAAGCATTACATTCCAACCTTCTCTCCCTGACTTCATCATCCCTGGGGCTCCAAACAGAGGGGAAAGGGAAGAGGCATGTAACCACCAGAGAACGCAGCAGATGGGGTGCCGAATCAGCAGCAAATACCCACTCTGCTTTTTGGCCCAGGGCAGAGGCACAGATGTCAACGCCATCTCACATTCTGCCTTCCTCTCTTTATGCAAAAAAATGTTTTGCTTGATTTCTCATTATAATTGTGCCAATTCTAGATATGAAGAGATGCAAATATTAAAGGGGCAAGGATAAGTAAATTCACTGGTTGTGGAATTAGGCCACCTCTATTGAGGATATCCCAATAAAAAACTTCTTGCAGGGAAAGAGGTAAGGGTCCTCAGAAATTGAATATTTTGTCTCATTATGGTATATGATATTCTAAGATTACATCCTATATCATAAATAAAACAATCTTATGCAATAATAATAGCTAACATCTGTTGAGACTTTCCTATGTCAGGCATTACAGGCATACCTTAGAGATACTGTGGATTTAGTTCCAGACCACTGCAATGAAGTGAATATCACAATAAAGTGAGTCACACAAACTTTTTGATTTCCCATTGCAGACAAAAGTCTATAAATGTACATTATACTCTAGTCTATTAACTGTTCAAAAGAATTGTCTAAAAAACAGTGTACATGGCTGGGTGCAGTGACTCATGCCTGTAATCCCAGCACTCTGAGAGGCCAAGGTGGGTGGATCATCTGAGGTCAGGAGTTCAAGCCAGCCTGGCCAACATGATGAAACCCTGTCTCTACTAAAAATACAAAAATTAGCCAGCCATGGTGGCGGGCACCTGTAATCCCAGCTACTCAGGAGGCTGAGGCAGGAGAGTTGCTTGAACCTGGGAGGTGGAGGTTGCAGTGAGCCAAGATAGTACCACTGCATTCCAGCCTGGGTGACAGAGTGAGACTCTGTTTCAAAAAAAGAAAAACAAACAAAAACAAAAACAAAAACAAAAACAAAACCCAAAATCAAAACCAAAAACACCCACAAAAACCATGTATATACCTTATATGTTAAAAAATGCCAATGGTCATCTGAGCCTTCGGCAAGCTGTAATCTTTTTGCCGGTGGAGGGTCTTGCCTCCATCAATGTTGATGGCTGCTGACTGATCACGGTGGTAGTTACAATCAGGGTGTCAACTGATCAGGGTGGTAGTTATGGAACGTTGGCATGGCTGTGGCAATTTCTTTTTTCTTTTCTTTTTTTTTTTTTTGAGACAGGGTCTTGCTCTGTTGCCCAGGCTGGAGTGCAGTGGCACGATCTTGGCTCACTGTAACGTCCACCTCCTGGGTTCAAGCAATCCTCCTGCCTTAGCCTCCCTAGTAGCTGGGACTACAGGTGGGTGCCACCATGCCCAGCTACTTTTTGTACTTTTAGTAGAGATGGAGTTTCACCATGTTGGCCAGACTGGTCTTGAACTCCTGACCTGAGGTGATCCGCCCGCCTTGGCCTCCCAAAGTGCTGCGATTACAGGCATGAGGCACCGCACCCAGCCGCCATTTCTTAAAATAAGACAAAGATGCAGTTTGCCATATCAATGGACTCTTCCTTTCATGAAAGATTTCTTGGTAGCATGCAATGCTGTTAGATAGCATTTCACCCACAATAGAATGTCTTTCAAAACGAGTCAAGTATCTTAATACCTGACACTGCTTTACCAACTAAGTTTATGCAATATTCTAAATCCTTTGTGGTCATTTCATTGACATTCATAGCATCTTCACCAAGAGTAGACTGCATATCAAGAAGTCACTTTCGTTGCTCATCCTTAAGAAGCAACTCCTCATCTCTTTAAGTTTTATCATGAGATGGCAGCAATTCAGTCACATCTTCAGGTTCTACTTCTAATTTTAGTTGTCCTGCTGCTTCTACCATATCTGCAGTTCCTTCCTCCACTGAGGTCTTGAATCCCTTCCTCAAAGTCATCTATGAGGGTTGAAATCAATTTCTTCCAAATTTCTGTTAATGTTGAAATTTTGATCTCTTCCCATGAATCATGCACGTTCTTAACGGCATTTGGAATGGTGAATCCTTTCCAGAAGGTTGTCAATGTACTTTGCCCAGATCCCTCAGATAAATTACTATCTATGGCAGCTGTAGTCTTATGAAATGCATTTCTTGTATAATAAGACTTGAAAGTTGAAATTACTCCTTGATCCATGGGCAGCAGAATGGCTGTTCTGTTAGCAGGCATGAAAACAACATCATCTCCTTGAACATCTCCATCCAAGCTCTTGTGTGACCAGGTACTTACTTTGTCAAGGAGCAGTAATATTTTGAAAGGAATCTTTTGTTTTTGAGCAGTAGCTCTCAACAGTGGCTTAAAATAGTCAGTAAGCCATGCTGTAAACAGATGTGTTGTCATCCAGGCTTTGTGGTTTCATTTACAGGGCACAGGTAAAGTGGATTCAGCATAATTCTTAAGGACTCTAGAATTTTCAGAATGGTAAATAAGCAGTTGCTTCAACTTCAAGTCACCAGTTGCATTAGTCCCTAAGAGGAGAGTCAGCCTGTCCTTTGAAGCCTTCAAGCCAGGCATTGACATCTCCTCTCTAGCATTCCTGAAAGTCCTAGACGGCATCCTCTTCCAATAGAAGGCTATTTCATCTACATGGAAAATCTGTCATTTAGTATAGCCACCTTCATCAATGATCTTAACTAGATCTTCTGGTTAACTTGCCACAGCTTCTAAATCAACAATTGCTGCTTCACCTTGCACTTTAATGCTATGGAAACAGCTTCTTTCTTTGAACCTCAGGAACCAACCTCTGCTGCTACGTTCCAACTTCTCTTCTACAGTTTCGTCACTTCTCTCAGCCTTCATAGAATGGGAGTTAGGGTCTTGCTCTGGATTAGACTTTGGCTTAAGGGAATGTTGTAGCGGGTTGCATCTTCTATCCAGACCACTGAAACTTTCTCCAATCAGCAACAAGTCTATTTTGCTTTCTTATTATTTGTGTGTTCACTGGAGTAGCACTTTTTTTTTTTTTTTTTTATTTTTTTTGAGACGGAGTCTCGCTCTGTAGCCCAGGCTAGAGTGCAGTGGCCGGATCTCAGCTCACTGCAAGCTCCGCCTCCCGGGTTTACGCCATTCTCCGGCCTCAGCCTCCCAAGTAGCTGGGACTACAGGCGCCCGCCACCTCGCCCGGCTAGTTTTTTGTATTTCTTAGGAGAGACGGGGTTTCACCGTGTTAGCCAGGATGGTCTCGATCTCCTGACCTCGTGATCCACCCGTCTCGGCCTCCCAAAGTGCTGGGATTACAGGCTTGAGCCACCGCGCCCGGCCTGGAGTAGCACTTTTAATAACGTTCAAGAACTTTTCCTTTGTTTCATAACTTGACTGACTGGCACAAGAGGCCTATCTCATCTTTTGACATGCCTCCCTCATGAAGCTTGATCATTTCTAGCTTTTGATTTAAAGCAAAAGATTTATGACTCTTCCTTTCACTTGAACACTTATAGGTCATTGTAGGGTTATTGACTAATCTAATTTCAACATTGTTGAGTCTCAGAGAATAGGAGGCCAAAGGAGGGGGTGAGAAATGGCTCGGTGGAGCAGTCAGTACACATATAACATTCATCAATTGAGTTCACTGTCTTATAAGAGCATGATTTGTGGCACCTCAAAACAATTGCAATAGTAATATCAAAGATTGCTGGTCACAATAACAGATATAATAATAATGGAAAAGTCTGAAATACTGTGAGAATTACAAAAATGTGACATAGAGACACGAAGTGAGCACATTCTGTTGGAAAAATAGCACTGACAGACTTGCCTAGGCAACATGGCAAGACCCTGTCTCTATGTAATAAAAAAGGAAATCACTGATCACAGATCACCGTAACAGATATAATAACAATGAAAAAGTTGTCCAGGTGTGGTAGCTCACACCTGTAATCCCAGCACTTTGGGAGGCTGAGGTAGGCAGGCAGGCAGATCATTTGAGGACAGGAGTTCAAGATCAGCTTGGCCCGCATGTTGAAACCCATGTCTACTAAAAATACAAAAAAAAAAAAAAAAAAAAAAAAAAGTTGGGAGTGGTGGTATGCACCTGTAATCCCAGCTACTTAGGAGGCTGAAACAGCAGATCACTTGAACCCGGGAGGCGGAGGTTGCAGTGAGCTGAAACTGTACCACTGGACTCCAACCTGGGAAACAGGGTGTGACTCCATCAAAAACAAAGAAAAAAGTCTGAAATATTGTGAGAATCCCAAAATGTGAACAGAGACATGAAGTAAGCACATGCTGTTGGAAAAACAGCACTAACACACTTGCTTAAAGCATGGTTGACATAAATCTTCAGTTTGTAAAAAACATAGTATCTAAAGTACAATAAAGTGAAGGACAATAAAATGAGGTGTGCTTATATCATGGGCTCTTTACATGGATTATCTGATTTAAATCCCAAAATAATTGTATGAACTATTATCTCCCTTTTCGAGATAAGGAAACTAAGGCATACAGAGATTAATGATGTAACTTCAATTTGAAACCAGGCAGTCTGACTTCATAACCCACAATCTTAACCACAAATGCTAACTGTCTCCTTATCTTACAGTAAAATGACAAAAAAAAGGCTAAATGATATTACAAAATGACTAAATCCTTTTGGATGGGATCTAAAATACAAGTCTTATATCAAACCCTCTTTTATGTGAAGAGTTAAAGTGAGTTTTCAGTGTGCTTCCTTAGAAATTTGACTACTTCTTTATACTGGAAGATTTTTCAAAGATCAAACATGAAGCTGAAGTGTAAAGACCAGCCTTTGTAACATCTGTCCTGAACCTGGGATTCTCCAATACTACTGATGTCAGTGGTGGCCCATCTTGGCTGCAGTAGGGGAAGCGTGGCTAGGGCTGTGTGCTCCATGCGGCTGGCAGGAGCCAGGAACAGGCAGAAGTCCTTCCCCCTTCTGAGTTGGCAGGGCAAGAGCCTCCCCTCCTGGGCGTAGCTGCTGACCCAAGTATGCCTGTGCTCTTGGGGGCCAGGAGCAGGCAGGAGCCCTGACCTCCTGGGCACAGCTGAAGTTGCCTAAGCCATGGATGCAGACCTGAGCATCCCTGTATTCTTAGGGGCTTGGAGGAGGCAGGAGCCCCACCCTCCTGGGTGTAGCTGCAGCTACCCAGCCATGGCTGTGGACCCAAGCATCTCTGCACTCTCAGGGTCCCAGGAAGCTCCCCCCACCCATTAGCAGGACCTGATCTGATCTTGGAGCAAAGCTGAGGTCAAGCCCAGGCACTGTCACAACCTGGCCAAGTGTGTGTATGCTCAGGACAGCACTGACATGCTAGCCCCCTGCTGCTTCAGCCCCTACTGAACTTTGGGCACTGACAAGCATGGGAGGGAAGTTGAGGGGGGAACTGAGTGCAGCTTGGCACTGGCCTGCAGGCACCCCTCTGCATGAACAGCATGGGCACCATAAACAGTGGTAGCAGGCAGACAGGTTCCTGGGCAGAAAGGGGTGGGTCCCTGGTGAAGCCCCACCTTCAAACTGGGGAAGGACTGAAGGCTGGGGGCCAGGATGCCAGTCCTGCGGACCAGAGTGGGAACTTAAGGTGCTTTTTTTGGGCCCACCCATAGGCCAATCAGCCTGCACATTCTCCCCTCTGAAGCCCATAAAAACACTGGACTCAGCCAGACTTGAGCTGATGTCAGGACAACCAGCTGCAGAGAGGAGCTACCCATTCCAGGGTCTCCTCTCTGCTGACAGCTGAGCAGACATCAGGATGATCAGCTGTGGAAAGGAGCTACACATCCCAGGGTCTCCTCTGCTGACAGCTGAAAAGACAGTGGGACAGCCAGCTGTGGAGAGGAGCTAGCCACTCCAGGGTCTCCTCTCTGCTGAAAGCTGAACCCTCTACAGATGACCTGCCTGTGGAGAGGAGCTACCCACTACAGGGTCTACTCTGCTGATAGCTGAACACTCACATTGGGACACCCTGGTTGTGGACAGGAACTACCCATTGTGCATCTTCTCTGAGCTGTTATTTTGCTCAATAAAGCTCCTCTTTGCCTTGCTCACTCTCCACTTGTTTGTGTACCTCCTTCTTCCTGGGCACGGGACAGGAACTCAGGACCTGCCGAATGGTGGGGCCTAAAGGGCTGTAACACAAACAGGACTGAAACATGCCCCTTGCTTGCCATGCTGTGGGCAACAAGGAGAGAAGAGTTGTGGCCCTTCAGAGAACTCAGACCCAGGAGCTCCCTGAGCCAGGGCTATGATATCTTCTTTTGGGCTCTGTGGTTCCCAGCGTCTCTAAGCTTCTGGGTGCCACTGTGTTCCCCAGTGCCAGCTGTGAAAGCTGCTTGTGGTACGCCTGGTCCAGCTGCAGCCTTGTAGGCAGCCTTGCCTTCAGCACCTGTGCCAGCACCTGGAGCTGTTTGCACTGCCATAGTCAGCATGCCTGGCTGTGTACAGTGGTTGGACCCCAAGCTTGCTCACTCATGCACCCCTCGTCACTCCACTTGCCCTTGGCAGGCATGGGATCCAGGCCAGTAGTGCAAGCTGAGCGCAGCCTGCTACGCTGAGTTGGCCCAGTGGGCCCAAGCAAAACTTGGGCAAAGGCACCACTAGTCACAGAGGTTTCTGGCTGGTGATGTGACACCCCAAGGATCCTGTGACACTACTGCACAATTTTCTCAAGGTGATGGTTTTTAAATAGATACTTACAGCAAATAAAGGCCAAATCACACCATCAGCCACTACCATACGATGTACTGACAAAAATATAGACTTTGTATATCCTGCTTGTATGAAGATTTTTCAGTCATTAGTTGCATATGAGGGAGGAAGTCAACTCCAAATGACAACAAAAATGTGTGTGTGTGTGTTTGTGTGTGTAGGGGAGTATTCAGTATCCAGAAAAAAACATAAACAAATGAATAATTCATGAGTTAGAGAAAAATTGAATAAAATAAAAACAGTTATGTCATGCAGAGTACAGAAGAGAGGGCTTATTCTATTCAAAAGCCATTTTGTAGCTGGGGAGAGAGCACAGCAAATGAATGAAAGATCAACAATGTCTTCTAAAGAACAAAAGGAAATGTTTGTAAGGAGAAAAAGCTAAAAATAACCCTACTGCTTACTAATTTCCCGAAAGTTGGTCATGCTGTTTCTCTGTGAGCCCTTTGGACAACATCATTTAAACATTTTTCAAAAAAGGAGGACAAAGAACCTACGAAATTTGAAAACTCAATTTCCAGCAACAACTGAATTCTCAAGAGAAAGGAATGCACAGTCAGCCACTGTGTATGTCCACACAGAAACCATGGGTAAGACTTACAGTCTAGCAGCCTAATAGATCTTATACAAAACAGCATGGGTGCTGAACCATTACTCACTGTTGACCAGCCAACAAATACCATTCCCCAGTTTTTAAACTATAATCCAAAGAATCCTAAAAAAGTACTTCATATAGTTATCAATGCGAACAATTTGAAGGTGTTGATAATAGTTGCTTATGGGCCATGATAACTATTGATGCTAATGTATTTCCCAGATAAAGTGGTAAAAAACATATAAAATAATCTAATTAAGAAATATTTTTTGTAGCTGACACTTCAAAGAATTTTAGGGCATTTTTTGCTGCAGGAAATATTTAGATAATAAAAGCCTAGAAAACAATGTAAACTTAGACTCCTGTTTGGTCAGAAGTTCTTGAGAGGAAGATAGTCTTCTAAATACACGATTTTGGCCAGGCACGATGGCTCATGCCTGTAATTCCAGCACTTTGAGAGGCAGAGGCAGGAGAATTGCTTGAGCTCAGGGGTTCAAGATCAGCCTGGGCAACGTGGTGAATCCCCGTCTCTACAAAAACTACAAAAAAATTATCTGGGCATGGTGGCGCATTCCTGTAGTCTCAGCTACTCAGGAGTCTGAGATGGGAGGATCGCTTGAGCCTGGAAGGCAGAGGCTGAGGCTGTAGTGAGCCATGATCACGCCACTGCACTCCAGCCTGGGCAACAGAGTGAGACCTTGCCTCAAAATAAATAAATAAATAAATAAGTAAGAGAGCTTTCTTTATTATCTTTTTTTTTTTTTTTCCTGAGACAGAGTCTCGCTCTGCTGCCCAGGCTGGAGTGCAGTGGCAGAATCTTGGCTCACTGCAAGCTCCGCCTCCCGGGTTCATGCCATTCTCCTGCCTCAGCCTCCTGAGTAGCCGGGACTACAGGCACCCACCACCATGCCTGGCTAATTTTTTGTATTTTTAGTAGAGACGGGGTTTCGCCGTGTTAGCCAGGACGGTCTTGATCTCCTGACCTCATGATCCGCCTGCCTCTGCCTCCCAAAGTGCTGAGATTACCGGTGTGAGCCACCGTGCCCGGCCTTCTTTACTATCTTTTAAACGAACAATAGGATGTCTAAAATGTACTCTGTTTCAGATTTTTACAACAGATAACTTGATGCTATAGAGATTAACTTTGCAATTCCTACAGTGCAGTAACAGCAGGAGCAGAATCATATAAATTGAAGCTTCGGAAGTCCTATGAGCTTTTGCTGTATTTAAAGGCCAAAATCTTACATGTGCTTGTTCGAATTAAGAGACCAATTGCTTTTAATGGCTACAACTAAGTGTTATTTTCATGATAGCAAATCCCAACTCAAAGAAAAGGCAGTTGCTGAAATCAATAAGTGTATTGTGCTCATGAAAAAGGACAGGCCTCAGGAGACCTGACATTGGCTGTCTGAGGTGATCCAGTATTGATTTCTTAGCAGTCATTCCACATCCTGGCCTGTCTAATCTATCCCTAAATCCAGGGATGATGGAGAAGTTTATATAACAAGGCAAGGTATTTTGTTTTAAAAAAGTGAGCACTATCTACTAGACTGTGCCATAAATAGATGATTAAAAGGCCATAGTTTTAACTTCACACATACTGAGTCAACACCGGAAATGATAGTAGTAATAAAGAGAATGTGATGACATCCTTCTTTATCTTCACAACTTCCCTATAGTTCAACAGTTCAGTATCACCATCAACCTTTAAAGGACCCAGGAAATAACATAATTTGGAGAAGTTTTGAATACTCTGCATATTAAGTTCAGAGGCTGGCTCCCAAACTAGCTATACCTTCCTAATCAGGTACATCTTATGTAAACTGCTTCTTTTCAAGATGAAAACAAATAAAGGTACTATTCAAACTCAAATGCTAGAGAGTATGCTTTATTCACCACTGTATTTCCCAAATCCAGCACCGAAAGTAGAGGATGTCCAAAAAATACCTGTGAAATGGATGAAGCCCTGGGGAGAATGTTTCTGTAAGAAGATTCAAACTTAAACAACTCAAAGATATTTTCTCTTGTTATCATTCTTGACTTGACCTCAACTTCTCACTTCTCTACCTTTTTTCAATACTTAAAATTCTACTTTTATTATTTTACTTATTATGCTTTTAATTTTTTATTTTTTGCATTTCATGTCCTCAAGCTAAATTCTAAACATTCAATACACTCTACCTTTCTTTCTTTTGAACTCCATCCTACCATACATATGACATGTCAGACACAATAGATAATCAATAATTCTGTTTCTTAAAACAACTATATAAGCTGGGCATGGTGGGTCACGTCTGTAATTCCAGCATTTTGGGAGCCTGACATGGGCAGATTGCTTGAGCCCAGGAATTCAAGACCAGCCTGGGCAACATGGTGAAACCCTATCTCTACAAAAAATACAAAAATTACCCAGGTACAGTGGTACATGCCTGTGGTCCCACCTACTTAGTAAGCTGAGGTGGTAGGATCAACTGAGCCCGGAGAGGTGGAGGCTACATTGAGCCATGATTGTGCCACTGCACTCCAGCCTGAGTGACAGAGTGAGACCCTGTCTCCAAAAACAAACAAACAAACAAAAAACTAAACATCTCTCTCTTTAGAGATGTTTAAAAAAATATTTTAAAAATATTTTTGATTTTTAAAAAATAATACATGTAGAAAATGCACTAAGCAAATGAAAGAAATAAGCACATTCCCAAATGAACATTACGCGTTAATACATTCATATTTTGGTTTATGACTTCATTTATTTTATTTTCACATGTATGTACTGTTTGTATATGTAAAAGCAAACAAATAAAATAACAAAAAGAAGATCCTGAAAGAAATTACATCTAAAGTAAAAGTCATAAACTGTAACAGCGTGCAGGAGTTGGGGCTAGGGAGACAGGGTGACAGCAGAGGCCACAAGGTTGACGATAGGGAGTTCACTGCATTTTAGGACTGAAACCTCAACGGTCAACTCGCACAGAGGGAAACCTAGAAATAAATAGATGCATCCATTCCACATTTGCATTCATTCTACATTAGTAGAGTGTCATTTAATAAACTTAGGAGAAGGAAGTCCATCCAACGGGACCACACATTTGGAAGACCAAATTCAGACCATGAAATAGTGTTGTCTCTAGTGCATGGAATGGGAGCACAACTAGGTAATAAAGTAGAGTAGTTAGGTCATGACTATCAGACCCTGGGCAGGTCCTTCTATGTCTCAGATTTTTCACTTGGAAAATGGGCACAATAACAGTACCCATCTACTTCAGAGCGTAATGTGAAGATAAAAATGAATGAATGAATGTAAAGCCTATCTTCTTCTCAGCCTGTATATTCTGCCTGACTAGGTATGGTCTTGACGGGTCTAACCTGGTTTGTCTTTCACTTCCTGAGGGTTAATACTGAAGATAAATATACCCACACAGGTCTTTAGCTAATCCTCCATCACTCCCAACACTCCAAGCTGCTCTTTCTGTTATTGTTTCAGGAATCAAACTTCTAAGTAGGCAGCAATCATGAAAACAAAACAGAACCAAATACAAACGTGATGGTTTCCAATCACCTTCCACAGATCTTCACTCAAAACCCACTGAAGGTAAGCATTTGTGAATTCTTTTGAACCTTAAGTGGCAGTAAATTGTCTTACGGCAAATGGTCTTTTTCCCCCGCTTTCTAGTTTTGAGTTGTATATTGATCTCAAAAGAGCTGAATTACACAAGCATAGTTTTCAGAATACTTCACATACGCATGGCACCTTATGCTTTTCCAAGTGCCTTTTCACATACTGCTTGGTTTAATTCTCCCAACCATCCAGGGAAGTACATAGAATTGCTGTTGTCCCCATTTTCTGAATAAGAAGAATGAGATGGTTCAAAGAGTTTACATAACTTTCCCCAAGTCACACAGCCAGGCCCACAGATACACAGATGATGTTTGATCCAGTGCTCTTGTCATAAGACCAGGGTGCCTTTCTAACGAATACAGGGTACATTTATCTACAGCAGTATCTAATCTAAATATTTAGAGCAGACGAGCTGCTTTGTTTAGTAGTTTTCAAACAAATTAATGATTTCAAGTCACATAATTTGAAGTTCCTCTGCCCATCCCTTTCACATTTAATTAAGAAGGCTTTAGTGTAATTCTGATGTGTTTCCATAGAATAATGACATCTTTACAATTCAAAATTCATCACCGCTCTTAATGTACAACATAGCACAGACATCACAATGGAGGCTAAGAAGCATTACTACTTTACAGAAGTTCAAAGGCCAGTGATTACTGACAGCTCAAAGCACAATAAAGCCATGCAACAGAAACAGATACTAGAGATATCACCTCTTGATTTCTATCTTCAAAATTACCTACCTACCCTGTAAACGTAATACGAATGAAACTCATGTCCTGAATGATGAGATAGTAGACATATTGATCTAGCACATCTGCATGTTTGAAAACTAGATGTTCTTGCCAACATGTTTAAATATTACGATGACAAGCTCAAACAAGCTCTTCTAGTCATGAAACCTGCCAACTGCCACAGTGGAGAGCTCAAACACTGAGCTGCCATTTCTTAAAACCAATCTACTGAATATATGTGGCAAATTTTTAATTCACTATATATTTCTCAGGTAAACTAGAAGTATTACTGAACAGAGAAGTTGTCAATCTCCATATTCACTATCATCTATTTTAGGTCAGTACAAAAGGCTTTCAAATTATAAATTTGCAAATATATGGATTGGTGCCTACGAAAAACAAAAGTGGTGATCACTGGTGATGACCTTAAAAGTTCTTAAAATATTACAGGCTATCTGAAAGGATTAATAGACAAGAAGGTATTTTTCAAAGATAATCTCATGAAGATATGACCAAGCAAAGAATTGTACCAACACACTATTCATCAGTATGACACATTTTGTGCTCATGGATGAGGTTAGGCAAAACTTAAGAACTGAATATGTCTACTGTTTCAAGAGAGACACACTAAGCTGGTGAATGCAATATATATATTAATAGTTCAGTCACGAGTCAGACAGCTCTAAAATGTCAGAGTACCAAAAAAGATTTTCCAGTACTAAATTGACTATCTCAAAAGATCACGATTAATGTAAGAAATAATGGGAACAATGGAATGAGTTGTGGAGAACTGACCAAATACATGGCAAGCATATGATAATAAGTTTATAAGAGGACTGTGCCTGAAAAAAGAACATGCATCAACAGCATTGAAAAACCTATTTGAAGATCACTATTATCTTAATAAATGTGATTAAAAGACCAAAATGCTTCCTTATGAAATAACCAAGTAAGAAGGAAACTGCTATAACTCAGGAGTTCTTAACTTGAGATTCATTACGGTGAGGGCTTTGAGGGGTATGTGAGCCCTTTGGAATTTTACGCATATTTGTAGGTGTATTTTTCTACAAGAGGTACCCACAGCATAAATCAGATTTTCATAGGGTCCTCAGATCCAAAAATGTGACCATCTACTATTTTAAAAGTAGGTCATTATTAATCTATGTACAAATATATAACTGGATTTTGGATAAGTAATACACCATAAATTTAAAATTAAGAAAATATTTTTGACTTTTCTAAATTATAAAAATGTTTTTTTAAATGCAAACTGGAGTTATCCTAATTAAAGGAAATGTCAACCACAGCGTGGATATTGATAGAAGGTCCACATGATAAATATTTCAGGGATCCTAGTGCTATGACAAGAGACTTTATTTATTTATTTTGAGACAGAGTCTCACTCTGTCACCCTGGCTGGAGTGCAGTGGCACAATCTTGGTTCACTGCAGTTTCTGCCTCCTGGGTTGAAGCGATTCTCCTGCCTCAGCCTCCTGAGTAGCTGGGATTAAAGGTATGTGCCATCATGCCCGGCTAATTTTTGTATTCTTAGTTGAGACGGGGTTTTGCCATGTTGGCCAGGCTGGTCTTGAACTCCTGACCTCAGATGACCCACCTGCCTGGGCCTCCCAAAGTGCTTGGATGACAGGTATGAGCCACCACGCCTGGCCTATTTTATTTATTTTTTGAACAGGCTCTGGTTCTATCGCCCAGGCTGGAGTGCAATGGCACAACCTTGGCTCACTGCAACTTCCACCTCCCAGGCTCAAACCATCCTCCCACTTCAGCCTCCCAAGTAGCTGGGACTACTACAGCCTCCCAAAGTGCTGGGGTTGTGGGTATGAGCTGCCACGCCTAGCCTTGCGAAGCCTAGCCACACTACCACACCCAGCTAATTTTTTTGTATTTTTAGTAGAGATGAGTTTTTGCCATGTTGCCTAGCCTGGTCTTGAACTCCTGGGGTCAAGCAATCCTCCTGCCTTGGCCTCCCAAAGTGCTGGGATTACAGGCATGAACCACCATGTCCAGTCAGTGCTATGATAATAGATTTTAAAATCACCTAAGAAAGAAAGGTTAGATTATTCTGAAAGATTTATTTTCCTTGGATTAAAGAGAGATTAAAAATGGTTATATCAGGACATTTCTCTGGACATATTCATATATTATTCCCCTCTGTTTTTTAAAACAAAAGATGGAAGCACCAGGATAAAACATAAAATGTTGAAAGAACCAAACAGTTTTTAAACAAAGGTGACAGAAGCATTTTGGAAATGAATGGGTACATTTTGGGTTATTACAATGATTAGGGCTACTCTGGGATATAAGGATGCTGGATGCACAGGACTGATTCTGCGCATGTTGGGACAACAAAAAGACTGTTCCATGTCCTGCTTGTCATTCATACTCCCTGCTGGACTATTCACATAAATGAAAAAAAACTATCAGTAACTGAGCCGAGAAACTAACCACACTGTACATATTTTTGCAAAGCATTTTTTTTTTTTTTTTTGAGACAGGGTCTCACTTTTTCACCCAGGCTGGAGTGCAGTGAGCACAGCTCACCACAGCCTCGACCTCCTGGGCTCAGGCAATCCTCCTGCCTCAGCCTTCTGAGTAGCTGGGACTACATGTGTGTGCCATCATGCCTGGCTAATTTTTGTATTTTTTGTAGAGACTGGGTTTCACAATGTTGCTGGTCTTGAACTCCTGAGTTCAGGCGATCTGCCGGCCTCGACCTCCCAACATGCTAGGGTTGCGGGTGTGAGCTGCTATGCCTAACCTTGTGAAGCATTTTTTTACACAATTTTAATTTCTAAGACTACAAGTACTAGGATCTACTGTGTAAATCGAAGTGAGATTACTTGTTTTTGAAGTTTCCCAGGAAGTGTTCATCATTTTGGAAAATCATGCCACCATTGTCAGCACTGTTCTAGGACTTGAGCTGACAACATAAACCACTTCAATCAGTTTGCACTTGCTGATGCTCCATTCAGGATTACTTCCACACAGCGCAAACCTCCGGCATACTTCATTATGTCTTACTGCATAGTCATATCCAAGCATTATCACTTGAAAAACACAAAAATTTCTTCCATTTATATTCAGTGAGGACACTGTACTGATTTAAAAAGATTCTCTGTATAAAGACCATTAAGGAAAATCCAAATAAATTGTGGTGTTCAGTCAGGAGTACTGTATGAATGCTGGCTTCTTAGCTATGACAAATGTGCTACTGGAATGGAAGATCTTAGAAGTAGGGGTGACAGGGTGAGGGACAATACAGGCAATCCTTGTATTGTCTTTGCAAGTTTTCTACGAATCTAAAAGTATTCTAATAAAAAGGTTTTTGTTTTCGTCACTGTTGTTTTTTAAGTCTACCTTTAGAGACATATAAAGATTTCAAATTAGGAAAACTGTACCTTCATTTCTCTTACTGTCAGTTTTTTGGGTGGTTTTCTTTTTTTTTTTTTTTTTAAAGTCAAGGTCTTGCTCTGTCACCTAGGCTGGAGTGCAGTGGCACAATCATGGCTCACTGGAATCTCAACCTCCTGGACTCAAGTGATCCCCCCACATCAGCCTCACAAGTAGCTGGGACCAAAGGCATATACCACCATGCCTGGATAATTTTTGTATTTTTGTTTGTTTTCCCATGTTGCCCAGCTGTTCTCAAACTCCTAGACCCAGGCACTCCTTCCACCTTGGCCTCCCAAAGTGCTGGGATTACAGGCATGAGCCACCATGCCTGGCCAATAATAGTATATTTCAACTATTAGGTTGAATTGCTGAACTAGACATTTTCCTATGTTAATAATGGTTAAATGTTAGCAGGTTCATATGGTTCATGCCAGAATAGTCTGAGCCTAATTAAATGGATTGTATTACAAAGTTGAGAATAAATGTACTTTTTATTTTCAGAAATAAAAAATCAGTTTTAATCTACTGCACACATACACCTCCACTCTGCCAAATTCTTTGTATAGTTATATTATCTATGATTTTAATTTGAAGTTAGTAAAGGGAAATGTTACAAAATTATTATTTAAAAATGAGTAAAGAGTCTAAGAGGATTGAAAAATCACTAAAGTAAACAAAGTATTGATAAGCAGAAGAGAGAGATTACAGCACAGTTTTTCTGAGAAATTTATACCAAATTCCTGTGGAAAAGGATTAAAAGGAAAGAGCAAAGTATCTGTAACCTTTCCTTATAGTCTTATTCTTTTTCCATAGGCCGTTATTCAAGAAACCTCTTTCACTGGTAGATGAACCTCCAAGTAAAAATATGTTGTGAAAGAGGACAGGATAAGGAAAACTTTGGTTTTGCAGGAGGCCTATACAATTCTTGAACACATTCAGCTTCTGAAAAAACATGTTAGGAGCAGAAACCTGACAGCAGTCAAAAAGTTTTCTAAAAAAACCAACTGGCAGGTTTACTGGGGGAAAAAAAACTCACCTGTGCACAAATCTGATGCATCACGTGACCAAACTCATGGAAGTAAGTCCTCACCTCGTCGTGTCTCAGGAGAGAGGGACGACCTGCCACTGGCTGTGAGAAGTTCACCACGAGGGCAGCCACTGCCATCATCCGGCTTCCATCAGGCAGAAGGCAGCCAGGCTGGAGACCAAAGCAGGCCGCATGATTGTATTTTCCTTCCCTAGGAGCCAGAAACACGCGTTGACAAGATAGGAAAATTCTCCTCTAGCAACTACATTGGCATGGCCTCTTCCAGTCATTAAGCCCTATCTGTTACCAGAGATGCTTTTAAACATTAATTTACCTTTTAGAAAGTAGGTTATTTTGCCAAAATGGAAAAACTAACGCTAAACAAACAATAACTCCACTATCATTCTGTGTGAACTCCAAAGTTTCTTTTGTTGAAAAATCTCGAGGTAAGAATGAAGAATGCATGTGACACCGACAGCTGACTGTCCAATTTATTTTAATGACGTTCTACTTTTCTTTTTCAAAGATGGGATTATTAAACACTAAACAATGCTGAAACACAAATTTGAAATAAAAGATACAGTTTGACTCACTAGGCAGCCTTTTCATTAAAATCGGAATAAAAAACTGAATTTCAGACAATAAGGTTTTTCCTTTTATTTGAAGAGGAAAGAATCAGTAATCACAATTAAATAAGCTTCTTTTATAAACTAGACAGGCCTTTTTGAAACAGAATGCTTTTAGTTAGCCTGGGAAAATGCATAAATTATACTATCAATTAGTCTATTCTTACATAGTGTGGCATCCGTGATGGTCTTTCCAAAAGCTATTAGACTTCATTCTCCAAAAGCTATCAGACTTCATTCTCCAAAAGCTATCAGACTTCATTCTGGGAGTAGGTGTCCTTTCCCCCTTTTCTTTTGCTCAGAAGACTAATAGTACCTGTTTTTTTTTTTTTTTTTCTTTGAGACAGAGTCTTGCTCTGTCACCCAGGCTGGAGTGCAGTGGCATGATCTCAGCTCACTGCAACCTTCGCCTCCCAGGTTCAAGCAATTCTCCTGCCTTTGCCTCCTGAGTAGCTGGTATTACAGGTGTGCACCACCATGCTGGTTAATTTTATTCTTGTTTTGAGATGGAGTCTCGCTCTGTTGCATAGGCTGGGATGTGGTGGCAAGATCCTGGCTCACTATAACCTTCACCTTCTGGGTTCAAATGATTCTCCTGCCTCAGCCTCTAGAGTAGCTAGGACTACAAGTGCCTGCCACCACACCCAGCTAATTTTTGTTTTTTTAGTAGAGATGGGGTTTTGCCATGATGGCCAAGCTGGTCTCAAACTCCTGACCTCAGGTGATCCGCCCTCCTTGGCCTCCCAAAGTGCTGGGACTACAGGTGTGAGTCACTGTGCCCAGCCTGATTTTTGTATTTTTAGTAGAGACAGGGTTTCACCATGTTGGCCAAGCTGGTCTTGAATTCCTGGCCTCAGGTGATCCACCCGCCTTGGCCTCCCAAAGTGCTGGGATTACAGCCACTGCACCCAGCCAGTACCTGGTCTTTTAAAAACCTATTCTGAATACCCTTTTTAAAAGTCAGTTAGACAAATAAAACAAGTTAATCCCTTTTACCTTCATGAAGAGAACATCTAAGATGACAGGAAGTAAACATTAACTTTAGGTCACTGCTTTCACAAAGATTACTCTGCCACCCATACCAGGGTGCTGGTAGCAATGACCAGATCTCTGAGTACAAAAGAAATTAATGATATCCTGGCAGGGAGACAGCAGAATGAGGTAGCAGGAATTGTTCTTTGACCCTGGAAAGAAAATCTGAGAACAGTTATAGCAGACTCCAATGTTAAAGGATTACTCCTGAAAGAGTTCTTGGGTTAAAACTATATCCTGACACTTTTTAGTTAAAAGTAAGACTCATCTATATTTGGCAGGGTTTTACTTTTAGGTCAGAATAGAAGTGAAAGTAAGTCCATAAATCACCAGGTGCTACGGTTTGGCTGTGTCTCCACCCAAAGCTCATCTTGAGCTGTGGTTATCATAATCCTCACGAATCGTGGGAGGGACCCGGTGGGAAGTAATTGATTCACAGGGGCAGTTACTCCCATGCCAGTCTCATGATAGTGAGTGAGTTCTCACAAGATCTGATGGTTTTATAAGGGGCTTTCCTCCCTTTGCTTGGCACTTCCCCTTCCTGCTGCCACGTGAAGAAGGATGTGTTTGCTTCCCCTTCTGCCATGATTGTAAGTTTCCTGAGGCCTCCCCAGCCCTGCAGAACTGTAAGTCAATTAAACTTCTTTCCTTTATAAATTACCCAGTCTCAGTCAGTTCTTTACAGCATTGTGAGAACGGACTAACACACCGGGATAATCACTTGGGTGCTAAAAGACACTTCTGCCCACCAACTGGATGACACAGTTACTCAACCTACTTTTCAGCACTCAAAGTCAGTGGATTACAAACTTGTATGTATTACTGAATGAGGGGGATACTATCCTCTACTTTGATCTATTTAGTAAAATGATTAGTAATTATAAGAGGTTGACTTTGCTTTAGAAAGTAGCCTGGGGAGAAACAGATCCAAATCCTTTTGTGTCTGATGAAACACTATGGAATCTATAGTTATTACATGCTACAGACACAATTATAACATTTTTTTTGTAATTGTTACCACTGATATCTGGGCAAGATGATTTGCATATATAGTCTTTAATGAATAAAATAATCCTGTAAAAGGATTTTCAGTCCCATATTACAGAGGAAGAAACAGAATCTCAAAGAGGTTACGTCACTCAAGCATTCAAACTCAAATCTGACTGACTGCAAAGGTTTTGCTACTTCTACTAAACTGTGCTGCCTCTCAGCCAGACTGAAGGGAGTGGCCATAGATGATTAGCAGACAGATTACCTAATAAACATTCTGGTGCTCAATTTTATTTTATTTATGTTTTTTGAGTTAAGAGTCTTGCTCTGTTGCCCAGGCTGGAGTGTATTGGCGTGATCTTGGTTCCAGGGTTCAAGCTATTCTCATACCTTGGCCTCCCGAGTAGCTGAGACTACAGATGCCTGTTTAATTTTTGTATTTTTAGTAGAGATGGGGTTTCACCATATTGGCCAGGCTGATCTCGAACTCCTGACCTCAAGTGATCTGCCTACCTCAGCCTTCCAAAATGCTGGGATTACAGGTGTGGGCCACCATGCCTGGGTGGTGGTCAATATTAGATTAAGTAAATGTAGTGCACAAACTAGATGATGATGACAATGACAATAGTAGCAGCTAACTTTGATTAAGCCTTCGCTATGTGCTGAGCAGTCTTCTAAATGCTTTGCATGTATTTAACCAATTTAATCCTTACAATGACCATACAAAGCAGGTACTATTAATATTCCCATTTTATAGGACCTATAATATAGGTAAGAAAACTGGGGCATAGAAAAATTAAGTAACTTATCTAGTAAATGATGATGCCAGACATTCTGGTTTCAGACCCACATTTTAAATCTCTATACTAAGAAGCCCACGTGAGAAATATGAAAGAGTAGTGTCTGTTTTTTAATTAATTTTTTTAGAGATAGGGTCTAGCTCTCTCACCTAGGCTAGAATGCAGCAGTGTGATAATAGCTCACTGTAACCTTAAACTCCTGGACTCAAGTGACCCTCCTGCTTCAGCACAGCTAGGACTACAGGTGTGCACTACCACACCTGGCTAATTTTTAATTACTATTATTATTTTTTTGAGACAGGGTCTCACTCTGTCACCTAGGCTGGAGTGCAGTGTTGCAATCTTGGCTCACTGCAGCCTCCACCTCTGAGGCTCAAGTGATCCTCTCACCTCAGCCTCTCGAGTACCTGGGACTATAGGCATGTACCACCACACCTGCTAATTTTTGTATTTTTTGTAACAACAGAGTTTTGCCATGTTGCCTAGGCTAGTCTTGAAGTCCTAGACTCAAGCAATCCACCTGCCTTGGCCTCCCAAAGTGCTGGGACTACAGGCATGAGCCACCGCACTTGACCTCATTTTTAAATTTTTTGTAGAGACAGGGCCTCACTGTATTGCCCAGGCTGGTCTCAAACTCCCAGCCTTAAGCAATCCTCCCACAGTGTTGGGATTACAGGCATGAGCCACTGTGCCTGGCCAAGAGTAGAGTCTTAAAGTAGGTAGCAGCTGAATCCCTAAGGTCCCTTCCAACAACGTGATCCTCAGTACCTTGGATAGAGGTCCAAATAGAACTGTCCCAATACTTCTCCTGTAGCTTTATCCTTCACAGTATAAAGTGTAACACTCTTGTTCCAAACATGGGCATCTGTCACTTGCTCAAATGAGAGTCCCAACAACTCCTGGTAGGTGTTCAGCAAGCCTTCGGTGACCACCTCAATTGGGAAGTATTCCTTGAGGAACTCTTGGTCTATGGAGTACTTGAGTTCCTCTGTCTGAGTCATGTAGTAATATAGATCCCAGGCATTGATTTTCCCATCATATTCAAAACCCCTGTCTTCACATTCCTTTTTCTTCAAATTCAAAATAAACTCTCGTTCTGCTTCACCCAAGGGTTTTAATTTCTGGCTTAAATCATCTGTGAAGGAAAAGGGAAAAGTTAGTGATCTACTTGCTTTTGGGAGCAAACATACTCATAAATACCACCTGTGTTTTAGCACGGTGCTTCCTCCTTTGCAGTATTCAATACAGAAAAATCAGGGGGAAAGAGGAAAAGGAGGAAAAAAGTGAGGGAGGAAAGCAGGCTCTATTATGGAAGCACACTTTGCTCTTCGGGGTTATTGATTTTATGGTCCTAGCTCCTCTTTTATTTTATTTTTTATTTTTTATTTTTTTGAGACGGAGTCTTGCTCTGTCACCCACGCTGGAGTGCAGTGGCCCAATCTCAGCTCACTGCAAGCTCTACTCCCGGGTTCACACCATTCTCCTGCCTCGGCCTCTAGAGTAGCTGGGACTACAGGCGCTTGCCACCACACCTGGCTAGTTTTTTGTATTTTTTTTTTAGTAGAGATGGGGTTTCACTGTGTTAACCAGGATGGTCTCCATCTCCTGACCTCATGATCCACCCGCCTTGGCCTCCCAAAATGCTGGGATTACAGGCATGAGCCACCGTGCCCGGCCACCCCTTTTTCTTTTAACACCACCAGAACTGGGCCATGAGTTCCTCAACTCATCACCAAAGCTCAAGTTTATCTCAGAGAACACTGACTGAAGAATGTTATTCAGGAAGTAAAGCAACAGTGAAGCCAAAGTCATGTACATGATTATTCTTCAATGCAGTTAGTCGGACTCATAAGAAAGCTAGGAAAAACACATCAGACGTGACCTGTGGTCAATGTTATCTAGAAATTCCTATCAATGGGTTTAGTTTCTCATTACCCCATTTCTATGAAGGTCTATCTGGACACAGCAATTCCAGTTTTTAGCTGGAGAAAGTTCTGAGAACCACAAATTATATTGCTGTGGTCAATTTTTCACTTTACTGCATTTGGCTAAATGAGTATGGTCTTATGTATTTATTTTTTACATTTCTGTTACATATGTTAAGATACAAACGTGCCTGGCTCGGCAGAGGACATGGCAGTTCAGAAGGCAACCCCACAAAGTGAGAGATGGAGGAGCAGCCCGAGGAATACTGTGAAATGAGGAAACTCATGGAGGATACAAAGATACAGTTTTCCATATATGTATGTTTGTGTGTGTGTGCATGTATGTATACACACGCACACGTGTGCACGCGCACGCACACACACACACATATATACAGAGAGAGAGCGAGCAAGTGAGAGAGCGAGAGAGTTTTGCTATGTTGCCCAGGCTGGACTCCAACTCCCAGATTCAAGGGATCCTCAAACCTTAGCCTCCCAAGAGGACACTTTGCATAGGAATATGCCAATCTCAAATTAGAAGGAAAACTCCTTTAAATGAATTAAGTTAGTCAGGTGGTTGCTAAGGAACATTTTAGTGTATGCAATCACCACTGAAGGAAACATTCTCTACAAACCTGTTAACTCTCTTAGCCATTCTCTTTTATACCATGCATCAAACTGTAGAGTAATTACCTGTTCACACTTCTGTTGTTTCCAGGAAGTGACAAATCCATTGAGAAAAGGACCTTGTCTCTTTTTAAAAAATTATCTTTATTTTCAGAGACAGGGTCTTGCTCTGTCACCCAGGCTGGAGCACAGTGGCGTGATCATGGCTAACTGTAGCCTTGAACTACTGGGCTCAAGGGATCCTCCCACCTCAGCCTCCCAAGTAGCTAGAATTACACAGGCACGTCTCACCGTGCCTGGCTAATTTTTAAATTTTTCTGTAGACACAGGGTTGGGGTCTCTTTGTTTCCCACGCTGGTCTTGGACTCTATGCCTCAAGTAGTCCTTCCACCTTGGCCTCCCAAAGTGCTGGGATTACAGGCATGAGCTGCCATGCCCAGCAAAAAGGACCTTGTTTTATTCCTTTCTGTAATCCTACTATTTAGCATACTGCCTAAGACTGAATAGTTATTTCATAAATGTCTCATGAATGAATGAGTGAATTATACAATAACAAATACGTACCATTTATGGTGTTTAAATTTAATATAGTCATTAGATAATAGTTTTTATGTATATTATTTTATATTACAGTTATTAGATAAGTGTTTTTATGTATATTATTTTATATTAGTTCTGTATATTAACAAGTGGTTTCTGGAATATTAAATGTTTTTTGTTTATATATGTTCTATTTTTATGTACGTCATATTTGTCAGCTTATTTTATACAAATTCATAAGCAGCCATGCTATGACTACTAAATCCCTAGTGACAACAGTGAATAATACCAGTAACTTTAGTAACTCTCTGTTAGAACCTACATGTCATATTAGGAATTAGTATAAACAGCCTAAACAAGATATAAGATACAGTGAAGCCAGGCCTATACAGCAATATAAACAATGAGCAGTCCCTAAAACCAAGCATACTTCTAACACATAATAGGTGATCAATATACTTCTCTCGAATGAATGAAAAGTAGGATGTCCTCAAAGGCATATTATGTTCTGAGGCCTTCTGTCCCGTTGACATGGTACAGCAAAACAGTCATAGGAAAAAAAAAAAAAAAAACTAACCTAGAAAGGCTGTTACGCGGCTTGTGCTCTTTGCAGTGTTCATTTCAAGGACGAAGTCAGCATGTGTGCTATAACCGAGTAGTTTGGCTACCTTGGCCCGCAGTGGGAGTAGCTGCTGCAAAATTATGGTGTTTTCCTAGTAATAAACAACAGCAACAAAACAAAGGCTAATCAATAATTTGATCCAAAGCACTAAAAGGAAGAATTATTGTATGTATTTTTAGGTTTGTAAAATTGTCAAATATTTTTAGAGCATTTAAACTTCTGTCCCATTTGGTGTTATAGGCTTTTTTTCCTTCTTTTTGGATTCATGAAATAATTTATGACTTTTTAAACCTCAGGAGATAACTATGAGGTCTTAACAAAATTGTAGGCGCTATAAACTTAGAATGAAAATATATTTTTAATGAATATAGCGAATCCGTATTTATTTTTACTGACAGAACTGCACCTAATACTGGTACTTTAAGTTCTTTTGGACATTTTTATTGTGGTAAAAGACACAAAACATAACATTTTTAATTTCATACCCATTCGTATGGCTACTATTTTTAAAAACACAGAAAATGTGCTGGTGAGGAAATGGAGAAATTGGAACCCTTGCGCATTGCTGATGAGAATGTAAAGTAGTTCAGCTGCTGTAGAAAATGGTATGGTGATTCCTAAAAAAATCAAACCATATGATCCAGCAATTCCACATCTCGGTAAATAACACAGAGAATTGAAAGCAGAGACTCGAAGAGAGATCGACACACCCATATTCACAGCAGCATGATTTATAACAGCCAAAAGATGGAAGCAACCCAAGTGTCCATGGACAGATACACAGGTAAACAAAATGTGGCATACATATACAATGGAATAGAACTCTGCCTTCACAAGGAAGGAAATTCTGACACGCTACAACGTGGATGGTCCTTTAAGGTATGCTAAGTGAAATAAGCCAGATACAAAAAGACAAATATTTTATTATTCCACTTATATGAAGTTCCTAGAGTAGTGAAATTCACAGAGACACAGAATAGAACAGTAACTGCCAGGGTCTGGGGAAAGGGGGTAGTGGGGAGTTAATGCTTAATGGGTACAGTTTCAGTTAAGGAAGACGAAAAATCTCTGCGGGTGGATGGAGGTGATGGCTGCAGAAAAATATAAACATATTCTCAATGTGAATATACTTAATGCCACATGCTATGATCTGAATGTCCCCCAAAATTCACGTGTTGAAACATAATCCCTTTTGTGGTAGTGTTAAAAGGCAGGGCCTTTTGGGAAGTGACTAATGAATTAGTTCCTTATAAAAGGGCTACAGCTAAAGAACTTGGGCCTTTTCTGCCTTCCCCCTTCTGCCATGTGAGGACACAGAAAAAAGGCCCTTTCTAGACACTGAATGCTGGTGCCCCTCGATCTTGAATTTCACATCCTTCAGAACTGTGAAAAATGTGTATAGTGCATAAATTACTTCATCTGTGGTATTTTGTTATAGCAGCACAAATGAACTAAGGCACCATAAAATTCTGCTTTTAAAAATGTTTCAGGGATTTTTCCCAAGTTAACATTACAAATATGTTTTATATTTTATTTGTATTACAAATACAAAAATTGATATTATTTTATTATTTTCTTAACAATGAAATAAAAAATAATTCTCCTAGAGGAAGTAAATAAATGTTAAAGTAAAAGAAAAAACTAACCCCAATAATCAAATCAGCAAATTATTTACAGACTGATTTCTAAGGAAAATCACACACGGCGGTCACACTACCTGCATTCAAAATTTGGTTCCACCATTTACTAGTTACCTGATCTTGGGCAAATTCTGGAGCTTTCTGAGCCTCAGTTTTCTCATTTGTAAGATGTGGAAAATAAAAATACCTACACTGGAGAGTAATCATGAAGATTCAAATGAGAATATATGTAAAGTACTTAGACAAATGCCTGGCACATAACCAAACACTATATAATTATCTGTTATAATTATTATTATTTTAAAACTAAAATGGAAACACAGAATAGAGAAACACACATAACGCAATTCTCCAAGTTCTAAAATTAAATAGTTTAATTAGATTTTCTTTCATTTTTTGGAGTTTCTCCAGATCTTCTCTCTAGACTGCCAATTTTCTCTTAGTATCTGTTCTCCTATTTTTTCTTTTAGTAATAGAACTCTGAATTTTTTTTTTTTTTTTTTAAGTTTTCACAGAGGTGAGGTCTTGCCATATTGCTCAGGCTGGTCTTGAACTCCTGGCCTCAAGCAGTCCTCTTGCCTTGGCCTCCCAAAGTGTTGGGATTACAAGTGTGAGCCACTGTGCCTGACTGAACTCTGAATGTTTGCTGGACACATGGTTACCTAATTATGTTTCCCAGCCTTCCTCAAAGCCAGCTGTGGCCATGTGATACTCAATGGGACAATGGGATGTGAATGAAGTAATAAGTGAAATTTCTGGGTCATGTCTGATGGATCTTTGCCGCAGGCTGTGAACTGAAAATGACAACAATGACCCTGAAAGCCACATACTGAGGATGGTAGAGCTGTCTTCCACCTCTGGACCACTCACCTCTTGACTTACAGTTACAAGACAAATCTCTTTTTTTTCCAAAATAGTGGTGAAATCTGCCATTTTAGCCATGTAAAATTCAACGGCAATAATACTCATTCCGTTGTGCAACCACTACCATGATCTGTTTCTAAAACTCTTCCATTACCCAAACAGAAACTCTGTAACCATTAACTCCTCAGTCTTCCCTCTCCCCATTCCCTGGTAACCTCTAATCTACTTTCTGGAAAGATAAAACTTTTATCTTATTTGAGTTACTGTGCTTTTGACTTCTGTCAAGTCCCTTAGCCTGGACCCTGACATATGTAGAGATGAATACCAGAAATCAGTTGCTACTAACAATAAAAATGAAAAATGTACAGGAATGGAAGGTAAGGACCCAGACACTGCAGGTTGGGAAGCAGGTTCTCATTATACCATGGGCATTTGTGAAAACTGTTGCTTGCCATAACTCAGAAGGCAGGCCACGTACCTACGGAGTCTTAGTCTAGAGAAATTGTTTGGGAAAACTAATACTGTTGGGAGGTGTTTTTTGGCATTTGTTGCTTTTTGAAAGATTACATGGGAGAGATGAACTTGGGTGAGAATTGGCCAGTTTCTAAAGATGGAAGGAAAAGAATTCTGCTCAGGGAGGTTCTGCCTATGGCCTACAATCTTCAGATGGTTGGAAAAGCCAATTGCTCTGTATTCCTAGTGTCAGGAGAAAAGGCTGTCACTCAGAGTTACTGAACTGCAGACATGACTTTGAGAATGCTGCCTTCCTCTTGGCCGGGCGCGGTGGCTCAAGCCTGTAATCCCAGCACTTTGGGAGGCCGAGACGGGCGGATCACAAGGTCAGGAGATCGAGACCATCCTGGCTAACCCGGTGAAACCCCGCCTCTACTAAAAAATACAAAAAACTAGCCGGGCGAGGTGGCGGGCGCCTGTAGTCCCAGCTACTCTGGAGGCTGAGGCAGGAGAATGGCGTGAACCCGGGAGGTGGAGCTTGCAGTGAGCTGAGATCCGGCCACTGCACTCCAGCCTGGGCGACAGAGCGAGACTCCGTCTCAAAAAAAAAAAAAAAAAAAAAAAGAGAATGCTGCCTTCCTCCACAAGCTCACTATGTTCAGAGGGCCTGAAAACAGACTTCACTAAATGGATAATGATGGATAAATGGATAAATTCAGAAGCCAGTATATAAGATTTGGCAAGTTTAAGAACGATGACCAAAAGTGATATTTGGGTATAGTTATTTTGACATGCATCTGATTAGAGGCAAACAGACAAGAAACCTACGTTTTTGAGGAGGCTGTATTACCAAAGATATCGTAAGTCTGGCTTACAAAAGTTTGTGATTATTTGATCCCTAAAGCAACCCTTGGGATTCTACCTGACATTAGCAGGACCAGCAGTCCACTGCCAAGATATGGTCATCAAGGATAATGGACAAAAACAATTCCCTGTGGGCAAAACTGGGGGCCATAGAGTACAATTGATAAAGGAATTCTTGTGAGAAAGTAGATCCAAGTTTAGCCCAACAAGCTAACCAAGAAACTTCAACACAGTACAGAATCTTCACAATTCCTGAGGAGTTTGAAAGTTTTGGAAAATTGCTATGAGCTCGCTATGTTTCCCAGCCTTTCTTTTTCCAAATGGGACTTTTTAGTGTGGTTATTCTTTTCCTATGCCATCACTGGGGGTGTTGGGGAGGGTGTGGGGGTGAGGAGCTGATAACTTGTCTTTCCTTTTATAGTTTGCTGGATTACGAGAAGCTACAACCAGGGAGGACCGTATCCACCCAGAGATCCTGGTCTTTGAGCTTCAGGCAGTAACTGGGAATTAACAAATGGTGAATGGGTCCTATGTAAGGAAAAAAGGGTCCTCATGGTTACTTGGATAGCTAGAGAGGCAGATCATGGTAGAACTGGCTAGATGACTGAGAATCCCTGTCTACTTCTTCCTTTTTTCTTTTTCATATTAAACCAGGACTTATCAGTGCTGGATTGCTGATTTAGGAGAGAAGCAACTTCTAATTTGTTTAACCCATTCTATTTTTATTAGAACAGCTTATCCTGTGATCACACCAAGCAGGTTGTCAATGAGCAATGAAAAAGCTAAAAGTCTTGTAAGTCTGAGGAATTAGAGATACAGTGCACACACACAGGAATAGCAGTCTCTGAGCTGACTTTGACATTGGTGAACAAAGTAAACCCTTTTCTTAAAATATTCCATTAAAACAAAAGAAAGACAAACATTTATAATACCTCTTTGCACCTTGTATTAAAAGCCATTTCCATCCTTCTTCTGGTTTCAGGGATACAACATTTCTTCATGACAGGGAAATAGTGTGGATATTTTAAGGTAATTTTATACTTGTCATCATCTGTCTTTTCTAAACTATCAATGAAATCATCAGGAAGAGCACCTGCAAAAAATCATTTTCTCATATATCAAATTTTCCACTCATTGCTGGTTTATTTAGCATTGGCATGGTGCCTTTTAGTAGCTCTAGGAATTTTGTGGAGTAACTGAAATTCAAGTAAAATAATGACAATCCTTTAAATATCATTTTGATGTTGCTGGAATGGTGGTAGCTGTTAGAAGCCAGGTGCCTTGGGAGATGGTAATTCAAAATATGAATAGGTTTCAGTAAACTTGTGCAAATGATGTTTCAGTGGAGAAGAGGCAAAATTAAGTGAAGAAAGACCCAGGATGGCTGGGCATGGTGGCTCACGCCAGCACTTTTGGAGGCCGAGGTGGGTGGATCACCAGGTCAAGAGATTGAGACCATCCTGGCCAATGTGGTGAAACTCTGTCTCTACCAAAATTACAAAAATTAGTTGGGCGTGGTGGCACGTGCCTGTAGTCCCAGTTACTCGGGAGGCTCAGGCAAGAGAATCGCTTGAACCAGGGAGGCAGAGGTTGCAGTGAGCTGAGACTGCGCCACTGTACTCCAGCCTGGCGACAGACAGAGACCCCGTCTCAGGAAAAAAAAAAAAAGAAAAAAAAAAAAAAAAGACCCAGGACTGAATAAGAAGAGACTAGTTTAAGATACAATGCAGGAAACATTGCAAGTCAAAAAAAAAAAAAAAAAAAAAAAAATTTAAGGCACTGAAGGCTGTTAAACACAAGTATAAACTACCAAGAAAAATTATGAAAAAAAAAAAAAGATTATTAAGTCCCCTCTGGACTGTCTCTAGAAATTGTATATACTCTCATTAGCCTAAAATCTAATTTTGGTTAGTTTGATTGTCTCTTCTGTAGAAGGGGTGGTGGGCTTAGGTACTGGATCATGTTTAAAATAATTATTTGAACGATGATTTAGAAATTTTGTATCTGGAAAGTAAAACAAACTGTGAGGTAACATTATTTGCCTAAATTATATGATTTAATCTAGAAAAATAATAAAACTTACCAAGTTCAGCCTTGGAAAATACAAGGAAGGTATCATCCTCATTGAGGTTTTTGTTAAAATCAATACATAGCTCACTCATTCTTTTCTTCATTGATTTGATTTCCTGAAAGGAAGATAAAAATACAGGACATTAGCAATAAAAAGAAACTCATTTTGTGTAGGGCACGGTGGCCCATGCCTGTAATCCCAGCAATTTGGGAGGCCAAGGCGGGTGGATCATTTGAGGTCAGGAGTTCGAGACCAGCCTGGCCAACATGGTGAAAGCCCGTCTCTACTAAAAATACAAAAATTAGCTGGGTGTGGTGCTGTGTGACTATAATCCCAGCTACTTCGGAGGCTGAGGCAGGAGAATTGTTTGAAAAAAACAACTCGTTTTTATCACCATTAATCGAGTTTCACTTTTACATGAGTATTGACTTCTGCGCCCAAACTCCAGGAAGTACTTCTGTAGATATGTGCTTGATAAAATAGGTTTCTGCAGTCCACTATGTCATGTCCACGTGTATCTGTGTGTAGCATTTACAGAAAGGCAAGCCTGGTGATGTCTTGGAAATTAGTTGTGAATTTGAAGAATAAATTTAGGAGGTACAGTAAACGGCAATATACTGCACATAGTACATACACAATAAATAGTTTCTGAGTGAATGAATAAATCTAGCAGCACATTACCAATTAGCAAATTTCTAATCGTTTCCAATTCAAAATTTTAATTCAGCAATCAGCATCTGGTTATGAAGTAAACCAAGAGATAAGAGCTGAGTAATTCATTCTATTGTTGCTTCGGGGAAAAGGTGATGTTTTAGTTTTATAGAGCTTTTGTAAACAAAGATGATTTATAGACCCTAAGATTCGCATAAAAAGTACTAGGAGGGAGATCAAACGAAGCAATAAGAAGGAAACCACCAGAAAAAAAAACCAAAAAAATCATGATACAATTTTATTAATCTGTCCCATTCTTCTAACAATGTTACACAATGAAATTTACTGCTTCTCAAAGTGTGGCCCTGGCTAGGAGCATCACCATCACCTAAGTTGTTAGAAACGCAAATTCTTGAGACCCCAACACTAAACCTACTAAAGTGCCAACTCTTAAGAGTCGAGTCCTATAATCGGAGTTTTAATAAGCCCTCCGTGTAATTCTGATGCACACTAAATTTGACACTACTGACCTAACACATTGTTCAGTGGTGTTTTCCGATACTCTCCTCAACCCCCTTTCTACCTCTGCCCCACTTTGCAGCGCCCATGTAGTTCAGATAGGACCTGATCCTATCTGCAACTCTAGGGGTGTGACTTCTGCACCAGTTGGGCCGTCATTCTAACCCCATTGCCCTCGAGACTGTTCAGATAACCCAGGCCTGGCATTCCATTGACTAAAAGGGAATTCAGGATTAACCACAGGATCCACTCTGGGCCATTAAGACATGAGGAGAAGTTTACTAGTGGCTTCTCTATGTCCTTCTGGATGGTGGAGTTTTTAGATTTATAGCCACTTTAGTAATGAAAGGAAGCCAGTCTTTAGATAAAACTAACACCGAGGAAGACAGAGTAGAGAAATAGAAAAATCAGATGGCCAATGACTCCACTGTGCATCAGGATCAAACCAACCCATGCAGCTCACCCCTTGATCTTCCAGTTATGCAAGCAAATAAATCTCATTTAAATAGGGTTTTGTTAGCTGCAACCAAACATATCTTAACTAACACAGTGTTCATGCTCCAAACAGAATTAAGAATTGACCGGGAAAGCAAAGGGTCAGGTAAGTGAGATCAATCACATTTCTCCTCTAACTAGGTGAAGGAAGAGGATACAAGGTGATCAAAGGGCTTTAGGTGGGAGAAAGGTACCCATATCTCAGTGGTGCCTGTGGTCATAGCTAACATGCTGACAACACTTGATTTGGATTTCTTCCAAACTTATTCCCAGTCCTGCGGGCTAGAAGAATGACCTGGAAATAAATCATGGACTGTATTTCCTTTCCAAGAAGAAATTTCTGGAGCCAAATTTATTTTTGAACCTGGAAGACTTGACTGGCATCAGACAAAAGGAAAACTTTGAGAGGCATCTTTCAGCAGCTAATCTCTTTTTTTTTTTTTTTTTTTTTGAGACGGAGTCTCGCTCTGTCGCCCAGGCTGGAGTGCAGTGGCCGGATCTCAGCTCACTGCAAGCTCCGCCTCCCGGGTTCACGCCATTCTCCGGCCTCAGCCTCCCGAGTATCTGGGACTACAGGCGCCCGCCACCTCGCCCGGCTAGTTTTTTGTATTTCTTAGTAGAGACGGGGTTTCACCGTGTTAGCCAGGATGGTCTCGATCTCCTGACCTCGTGATCCACCCGTCTCGGCCTCCCAAAGTGCTGGGATTACAGGCTTGAGCCACCGCGCCCGGCCTCAGCAGCTAATCTCTTTTCTCTTAAGGGGCATGTATTAAACATAGGATACTCCATTCCAAAGTTTAAAAACTCTCCATCGGTAAGGATTTTATAATCAGTGCCCCATCTCTGTATGACCAAGGGAGTGAAAAGACAAACCAACTACTAGGACCTGAAATCAGCTCTTAAAGAATGTAAAACAGGGTAGGGAAAATAAGCTCACCCAACACACATGAAACAAATAAAACTTGTACAAGGTTAAAGAACAATTTTAAGTTATCAGTTGTTTGTCCGTCACCAAACAGACTCCTGAGGTTAACTCCTGAGGTTAACAGGAGTTGTAGAATGTAAAACCACTAAATACATTGTAGATGAATTTGTATTATGGGTTATTTTATTATAAGCCATCTGTTTCCCTATTTTCTGTTTTTTGTTGCACAAGTTGAATATCCCTTATCCGAAATGCTTGGGGCTTGAAACATTTCAGATTTTGGAGTTTTCTGGAGTTTGAAATATTCCCATTATTACCAGTAGAGCACACCTACCCATAAAACCTGAAATGCTCCAATGAGCATTTCCTCTGAGCATCATGTTGGCACCCAAAAGTTTCAGCCTGAGGAGCATTTTGGATTTCTGGATTAGGGACGTTCAACCAGTATTTTGTTTTATTTATTCATTTCTTTTTCTGGTAGGAAAAGGAAACTCACATTCTGTACTTGTTCAGGAAGATGGAGCCCATTTCTTTTCCCCATTTTAATGGACTTTTCCAAGTATCGTCTGGCCTCAGGTTTTATCTTCCCCAGATCACAGGTTTCCTGAAATTAAAGAGCATGAAAACCATTGCTGTTGAAACACTGCAGATGTAAATTATAAACTATGAGGCCACAGCAAATTTATTCATCATCTCTGTTGGGTTATGAAGCACATAGGTGATTACGAGGCAGGCCCTATTGAAGACCTAATTTCTTTTATGCTTTAGTGAGGTCCTGCTCATTTAAAACAGAAACATTAAATAAATAAAAAGCTAAATAGAATTTCCTTGCCTTGAATCAAAATCAGGAGTGCCTGTACCACTTGACAGTGTGATAACAGAAGCATTTGCATAATCTAATTCTGAGCATTCTTTATGACTGAGTGGTCTTTTTCACAAAACATATTTCTTATCACAAATCATCTGGATTTAATTTTCTATCATTTGCTAACCTGGTTCCAACTTGAAAGGCAGGAATAGAAATAATGGGTAAATTCTACATAAATGCACAGTGGGACCCTTTTGCCAATAAACCAAACAGGGAGAGCTGGATAAAGCCCCAGCAAAAGCCTTCTAACACTTCAAAAATGCCTTACTGTCATTTTCCAAGAGAGACCAAGGGACTACAGCAAGCTGCACAGAAACAAATATCTGGGGAAAATGAGTCAGCACTGCACAAAGAGGAGGAAAGCTGGACAGTAAATTTGAATCTATATGCAGTAGCACAAACAACACTCACTGAAAAGAACAGAAGGCCATGGAGGGGAATGGAAAATTCCCCCAGCCACAGCAAGGTAATAAAGACACCAGATGTTTCTCTAAAGCAGGTGGCAGAAAACACATGGCACATCTGGATGGCCGGGTAGTTAGTGGTTCCTAAGAAGAAATGGACTCTGGACAGATTCGGCAGGTGTAATGGATTCAGTTTGGTTGAAAGCCAATGAGGGACTTCTGTTTCTAAAGCCTTATAGGCCTTCTATTGGTTAAACATTCTCTCCATGACAGACCCAGGCTGTTCAACCCTGAGCATCCCTAATTTCCCAACTAATTAAATCTGTAAAAAGATTATGTTTAGCTTAGAGACTGCATTTCAGATTGTTGGTGCTAGATCTGCGCTGCAGTAATTTTGCAATTGTATATCTTTTGTTGCAGCAGGTAACAGAGTTGTATTTTAACTTAATACTACTTAATACAGCCAACTGTATCTCACTTTGCCTACTAAAAAATTATTTTAGTTTACTTTTTTGGGGACAGTCTTGTTCTGTCACCCAGGCTGGAGTGCAGTGGTGCGGTATCAGCTCACTGCAACCTCTGCCTCCCAAGTTCAAGCAGTTCTCATGCCTTGGCCTCCCAAGTAGCTAGGATTACAGGCATGTGCCACCACGTCCAGCTAATTTTTGCATTTGTAGTAGAGATGGGGTTTTGCCATGTTGGCCAGGATGGTCTCAAACTCCTGGCCTCAAGTGATCCACCTGCCTCGGCTTCCCAAAGTGCTGGGATTACAGGTTTGAGTGACCATGCCTGGCCAACAAATAATTTTATGTCACAGTACTAAAGCATTTGTTGTGCATATATTTACTCTGAGGATATCCTCAGTGGAGGCAGAAAATAGGCTCCTTTTTCCACAGAAACCACTCTTTGTGTCCCTGGAGAATTTGTGCATGCTGGCATGACTGGAGTTGGAACCCTCCCTAGCTAGTATTAGTGCACAAAGGGATGCTAGCAGCAGGTGCCTGCAAAGGGAAGAAACCCACAATGGCCAGGGAGCTAACTGGGCTATGGGCTGGTTCCCTCAGGGTGGCCAGCAGTTCCAATCACAGTGTTTGTACGGATGTGATTAACTTGGGTTGATCTAGGCTGGCTTTAGTAGTGCCAGGAAGTCTGTCCTGTAGTGTGAGGCACAGCAACAGGAATCTCTAGACAGTGTAATACTGCAAGCTGTAGAGCTAGGGAGAATCCAGGCTGTAGTTATGTGCAGGGGAGTTGGCAGGAATCCTTGGTGAGAAGGGCCTGGCAAGAGTTGGGTAAGTTGTTAAGGACCCAGGTGAGCAGGCTAAGGTCCAGAGCAGAAGGCCATCCCAGCAAGGAAAGGAGCCAGTGAGAAGCTAAGGATACAGGGGGACAGCTGTGTGTGTACTTGGGTTCCTGGGCCACATTTGGCCATGAGCTCAGGACACAGACTCATGACAAAGCCTCAACAGCTGAAGAATGCAGAATTCCTACCCTATAGCTATGCTTGATGAGGATGGGCTCTCATACTAGGTAGGCTGCAACCTGCCATATCAGCATGTAGCAGGGCTGCTATTTTAGAAAGCCTAAAATATATTCAGGATATGAACTCAAAACTCATAGTCTATGTTAAAGTTAAAACTACTTATTCCCAAAATAAATGATACAGGTGCAAACAGGTAGAAGGATAGTCTGAGAAAAATCAGCCCTGAATTAGGTCTAATTAAAATATGACTAATTAGGCTGGGAGTAGTGGCTCATGCCTGTAATCTCAGCACTTTGGGAGGCCGAATCGGGTGGATTACTTGAGGTGAGGGGTTTGAGACCAGCATGGCCAACACAGCAAAACCCCATCTCTACTAAAAATACAAAAATCAGCCCGGTGTGGTGGCGTGTGCATGTAATTCCAGCTACTTGGGAGGCTGAGGCAGGAGAATCACTTGAACCCAGGAGGTGGAGGTTGTAGTGGGCTGAGATCGCGCCACTGCATTCTGGCCCAGGTCTCAAAAAAAAAAAAAAAAAAAAAAAAAAATATATATATATATATATATATATATATATATATAAATTTATACATTGTATGACTGATTAACTGTAATGAAATCTTTAACTTACCACAAAAATGACACAACAGAAATCTGACTAATTATAACCAGACACTCCTTGCAACGCAGACACAGGTCTTGGGAAATCCCCGGAGTTCTCTGGTAGGAGTAAGGCACTTCTAAAATGTGCTTCTTAAGCACATTCCTCTCCCAGAGTTGATCATAGTAATATTCTCTTACAATCCCCAGGCAAGGTCAGAATTACTGCCCAAGGATTTTCTAAGAGGGAATCAGCCAACACTTCCAGACTGTCTTGCTGTAATTGCACCTTCCTTCCTAACAAAAATTTCTCCCCTTGAATCTCAGCCAGGCCATAGACCTCTTTAGGTGAAGTTTTTCTGCTTAAAGAGTAGAGGGCTAAAGTTTCAGAAGTGATTTTTAAATTTATATGATCTGACAGTATGGAACCTTATTTCAGTCTCTGTGGTGAAAAGATTTAATTTTCCCCTAACTTCCTCCTGTAACAAAGAGTTTTAATATGAATGTGTATTCTCTCTCTCTCTCTGCATCTCTCTCACAAGTATGATTACATATTCACATTACAGACAAGAAAACTGAGATTAAATGATTTTCCCAAGATCATATATCTATCTAATGGTTCAAAATAGCAAAACAAACAAACAAAAAAAACAACACTACAAATTCTAGTTTAATGTTTTTCCCAATGTACCATACTACTTACTATAATACCATCCTTAATCATTCTTTAAAATTTTATCACAAAAAATTGAGTTTATTATTATTTTTGAGACAGGGTCTCACTCTGTCACCTAGGCTGGAGTACAGTGGTGTGATCATGGCTCACTGCAGCCTTGAACTCCTAGGCTCAATAGATCTTCACACCTCAGCCTCCCAAGTAGCTGGGATTACAGGCACATGCCACCACATCTGGCTAATTTTGGTATATTTTGTAGAGAAGGGGTTTAATCACGTTGCCTAGGCTGTTCTAAAACTCCTGAGCTCAAGTGATCCACCTGCCTCGTCTTCCCAACCTGCTGGAATTACAGACATGAGCCACCATGCCTGGCCAAATACTGAGTTTCTTAATTTCCCCCAAACCCTCCCCACCTTGTGTCTCATGACTTTGTCTTTTTCTTCACAAGAACTTCGTATTTTCTGTTTCTAAAATATGAAATAAAAAATTATTTCAGTGGGATTTTCTGTACTATACAAAGGAGAAATTACAAGGCCGTTAAAAGAACTATGAAGATTAAGATAATATATTTCTCTGAATATCATTTTAAAAATGAATTCAGGGCTGGGCAAGGAGGCTCATGCCTATAATCCCAACACTGTGGGAAGCTGAGGTGGGAGGATCAATTGAGCTCAGTTCACCAGCCTGGGAAACATGGCGAAACCCTGTCTCTACAACAACAAAAAAATACAAAAATTAGCTGGGCATGGTGCTGTGTGCTTGTAGTCTTAGCTACTTGGGGGGCTGAGGTGGGAGGACTGCTTGGGCCAGGAGGCAGAGGTTGCAGTGAGCCAAGATTGAGCCAATGCCCTCCAGCCTGGGCAACAGAGTGAGAACCTGTCTCAAAAAAAAAAAACAAATAGAATTCAGGACTGGGCGTGGTGGCTTATGCCTGTAATCCTAGCAGTTTGGGAGGCCAAGGCGGGAGGATCACTTGAGCCCAGGTGGTTCAGGCTGCAGTGAGCCATGACTGAGCCACTGCACTCTGGCCTAGGTGACAGAGTGAGAACCCACCTCATTTAAAAAAAAAAAAAAAAAAAGAATTAGGAACTCTGAATTTGCTAAGAAATTCTAACAGGATAAGAGAGCCGGGTGTGGTGGCATGTGCCTGTAGTCCCAGCTACTTGGGAGGCTGAGGTGGGAGAATCACTTGAGCCTGGGAGGCGGAGGTTGAAGTCAGCTGAGATCGTGTTACTACGGTTCAGCCTGGGTGACAGAGCAAGACTTTGTTTGTAAAAAAAAAAAAAACCACACAAAACAAAAAAACAAAACAAAAAACCCAGAAACAAAAAACAAAAACCCAAACCAAAAAAATTAAACTAAAATAGAGAAATAACTAATTGTATTATATTTGTAATTTAGTTCTTCTGCTCCCCCTTACTCCCAGCCCCAGTCCATGACATTTACTGTAAGGTTGCTATCTTACTACACTGTGAAGAGGACATTCTTAGGTAGTTGTCTATACTCCTGGGCTAGGGGGATATAGCCAACACCCCTTGCTGACTACTAATTCAATATGCCATCGCAAGATTCACTGCTTCTGTGAGCCACAGTGTGAGGCTGCTTAAGTGAGGCATCACACTGCATGAAGATACATTTTCACTGAGGCTAGTTCAGTTCAACATACATTTACTGAGCTCCTATTTATTCCTAGCACTAACGAAACAAAAAAGAATATTCTTAAAGAGCCTGAAGTCACATGAAGGAAAAGAAAGACATATTACTAGATAACATCAATATCACACAGCAGGTTTAAAAAATAGGTAAGTACTTGGAAAAAAGGGGGGCACAAAAGAAGGGTGCCTGGCCAATGGGGAAACTAAGCCAAGGTAGTTGATGCTTTATATCTGGATCCCTAGGCTTTTAAGACCCAACAAAATTACAAGTTTAGTAGTATTGATTATGATCAATGACTAGACTTACATATTTCAAAAATCAGGAAGACATGGAAAATAAAAGGAATTAAATTGTAAACGAATTTGGAATATCATTCTTTTTTTTGGTTTTTGGTCACTGTTTTACGATACTGGTTCTTTTTTTTTTTTTTAACTTAATTTTAAAATTTTTGTTTGTTTATTTATTTATTTAGAGACCGGGTTATGAGACTGGCTAATTTCTGTATTTTTGGTAGAGACGAGGTTTCGCCATCTTGCCCAGGCTGGTTTGGAACTCCTGGGCTCAGGCCATCTGCTCACCTTGGCCTCCCAAAGTGCTGGGATTTCAGACATGAGCCACCATACCTGGCTGGTTTTGGTTCTTGTATTTTAATTTGGAGCTGGGTCTCCATGGCTGGTCAAGTAGGAGAGATTACATAAATGTTTAAAATCATATACTCAATCTCATGACCTATTCATCTGCACTGTAACATTAAAGTTTTCCTATTTAAATCACTAATTGGCTCAGATGAATTGGCAAGACCAAAGCTTGCCACTCTAAAAAAAAAAAAAAAAAAAAAAATTACAATAGATCACTGTACTCCTCAAATTTAGCTTGCATAATTCAGCCTCTATTTCATGAAAGAATTCCTCTTGTGCATTTATTCCTTAGCAGGCCACTGGAATAGAATATGCCTGATTGTTTTGACATGAAGACACTGTACATTTTTCTCACCAAAATGGCTGGAAAGAGCAGGTACGAAATCTTCTTTGATGTTTGTTGGCTTTTTAAAAGCCAACGATTGTGAAGCCCTTGTAAGAACTGGGAAATACTAATACCTGCAGTCATAACTGCAGGTTTGTGACCCTTGGCCTTTCTTTTAGCTTAAAAGGATGAGGAAGTCCTTGTTTTCACTGCTTTTTCTTTGTCTTTTTTTTTCTTGGTGGAATTAAGGATACATTTAATATATGTTAAATTTTTATGTGAAACCTGGTATCTGCAAATGAATATAACTATATATATGTAGTGAGGACAAATTAAATCCCCCCTGAACTTATAAAATAGGACATTAATAATACCATTGCATTTACTTATGCAACAGGTAAGCTGTGCAAAAAATAACTACTCTTTTGAATTTTGTGATAAACAATTTTTTCCAGTTTTACCACTTATATATTGTACAGTGTTGCTTCTTTTTGAGCTTTATAAAGTATCATATTGCATGCAGTATTCTGCAATTTCTTTCCTTTACTTTTACTAAGATTCAACTATAGTGTTCCATGTTGTTATACTTATTTATTTTAATGCTATAAAATATTCCATTGCATAAATGTACCACAATTTATAGATCCATTTTCTTGCTGATGGGAATCTGGGTTGTTCAATATTATCTTGCACAAATGCAAGGGTATCTCTAGGTAAATACTGAGGTGGGAGTGGGAGGATGTGCTAGGTTGTGGAGAATGTAAGCTCCAACTTTCTAATACTAAGTTTTTCTCCAACTTGGTGATGAATCAGTTACACTCTTAGAAGCAGTGCACAAACATTCTTGTTGATCCATATCCACAAAGATAACTTGGCATTGTTGGTTTTCTTAATCTTTGCCAATCTTGTGAGTGAAGAATGGTAACTTATTATGGTCTTCATTTGCATTTCTCTGATTACTAATAAAGTTCAACATCTTACATTTAATTGCTATGTGTGTTTCTGTTGAAATATTTCTTCATATCATTTGCCCATTTTTCTACTGGGATGTTTCTTTGTTATTGATTGTAGTAGTTCTTTATCCTGAATGCATCACTAGTTTAATGTTTTATAAATTTATTTTCTCAGTATTTGAACTCTTTTTACCTTTCCTTATGAATAGAAGTTATTTTAACATAGTCAAGTTTATTAGCCTTATATTTCGTAGTTAGCACTTTTTGCATCTTAATAAATATATCCCTGCCCAGATGTCATAAAGATATCTTCCTGTACGGGATCTAGAAGCTTTAAGCTCCAGCCTTTTATGACTTTAATCCGTTAGGAATTGCTTTTCAGTTGGTTGCGAGGAAGACATTCAATTTTATTTTATTTTTCCAAATGGGTAACTTATGTCCCAGCAATTACTGAAGGCCTATTTTCTGGATCTGCCACTAACTGCTTTCTCACTTTAGTTTGATGAACATTTACTGAACGATTGCTTTTTATCAGGCACTCTGCCAGAGGTGCAAAATAGAATCAAACATGATACCTCCCTCCCTTGAAGGGTTTAACAAACAGTCTACATGGTTTTTGGCAAGCACTTACCCACCAGTGATGTGGCTCTTGGAAAGTTATTGTTTCTGAGCTTCAGTTTCTCCACTTACATTATAAAAAAGCCTACCTCATTAGATTGGAATCAAGGTTATATGAGTCATATTGCTATACAAATGTAAGGCAGTCTTAGTAGTCATACACTGGGAGAGAGAAAAGAGGACCACAACACACTGGTTAGTCTTACCCTCTACTGTAATTTCTTCCATCCATTTAGTCAACAAATTATTTGTTTTGAAGGTTTTAAAAACTTTTTTGTGGGTATACGGTAGGTGTATACATTTATGGGGCACATGAAACGTTTTGAGACAGGCAATCAATATGTAATAATCACATCACAGAGAATGGGGTAACCCTTCCCTCAAGCATTTATGTTTTGTGTTACAAATAATCCAGTTGTACCTTGTTATTTCCAAATGTACAATTAAGTCATTATTGACCATAGTCACCCTGTTGTGCTATCAAGTAGCAGGTCTTATTCATTCTATTTTTTTTTCTTTCAGTTCTCATTAACCATCCCCACCTCCTCCCCTATTTTGAAGGTTTTGAAACATGACTGCTAATTAAATGATACTCCCCAGACTGAGATGTGGTGTCCCTTGAATCTGGGCAGAATGCAGTGACTTGTCAACCAATATGGTATGGCAGAAGTGATGTCATGTGACTTCCGTGACAGGTCATAAGTGCAAAGTAGCTTCTATGTGGCTTGCTGGAACGCTCGTGTCGGAGCAGAGTCTCATGAAAGAAGTCCTACCATCCTGATACCACCACACTGTAAGGAAACCCAAATTAACCCACACAAATGGACCACATGGAGACGCTCTGTGCTATGGACTGAACTGTGTCCTTTCAAGTTCTTTTGTAGAAGCCCTATCCCCAGTGTGGCTGTATTTGTAAATAGGCTTTTGGCAGGTAATTAAGGTTAAATGAGGTCAGAAGGGCAGTTCTTAATCTGACAGGATTGTGGCCTTTTAGGAAAAGAAGAAGAGTTCTCCCTGTCTCTCTCTCCCCTCGACCTTCCTGTCCCCCACCTCCCAACCTGTACCATGTGCACACACTGAGGAACGGCCAGCAGGGAAGGGAAGCAGCCATCCGCAAGCCAGGAAGAGGGCTATCACCAGAACCCAACCATGCTGGCACACTGATCTTGGACTTGTAGCCTCTACAACTGTGAAAAAGTTAATTTCTGTCATTTAAAGGATTCAGTCTATGGTATTTTGTTATGGTAGCCCAATCTAACTAAGACACTGATATCATTTGTCTGTGGCCCAACCAAATCTCATCTTGAATTGTAATCTGAATTTTAATCCCCATGTATTGAGGGAGGGACATGGTAGGAGGTGATTGGATCATGTGATCAGTTTCCCCCATGCTGTCATGATAGTGAGTGAGTTCTCACAAGACCTAGTTGTTTTATAAGTGTCTGATGCTTCCCCTGAGCTCACTCTCTCTCCTGCCACAGCTCCACTAGGGCACTGCCTAGTGGAGCTGTGAGAACAGGGCTACTGCCCCCCAGACTCCAGAGTGGTAGATCCATGACAGCTTGCACCCTGCACCTGGAAAAACTGCAGGCACTCAACACCAGCCTGTGAAAGCAGTCGCAGGGGTTGTAACCTGAGAACCAAGAGGCAGAGCCACCCAAGGCCATGGGAGCCCACCCCTTGGATCAGCGTGCCCTGTATGTGAGACATGGAGTCATAGGAGATTTTGGAGTTTTAAGATTTATGACTGCCTGGCCAGATTTTACACTTGCATAGGGCCTGTGGCCCCTTCGTTTTGGCCAATTTCTCCCATTTGGAATGTGAACATTTACCCAATGCCTGTACCCGCATTGCATCTTAGAAGTAACTAACTTGTCTTTGATTTTACAGACTCATAGGCAGAAGGGACTTGCCTTGTCTCAGAGGAGACTTTGGACTTAGACTTTTGAGTTGTGCGGAAAAGAAAGAAAGATCAGATTGTTACTGGGTCTATATAGAAAGAAGTAGACATAAGAGACTTCATTTTGTTCTGTATTTGAGATGCCATTAATCTGTGACCCTACCCCCAACCTTGTCCTTGTAAGAGACATGTGCTGTGGTGACTCAAGGTTTAAAGGATTTTGGGCTGTGCAGGGTGTGCTTTGTTAAACAAGTGCCTGAAGGCAGTATGCTGGATAAAGTCATCACCATTCTCTTAATCTCAAGTACCCAGGGACACATACACTGCCAAAGGTCGCAGGGACCTCTGCCTAGGAAAGCTAGGTATTGTCCAAGGTTTCTCCCCATGTGATAGTCTGAAATATGGCATCGTGGGAAGGGAAAGACCTGATCGTCCCCCAACCTGATACCCGTGAAGGGTCTGTGCTGAGGAGGACTAGTACAAGAGGAAAGAAGGCCTCTTGGCGGTTGTTGGCGTTTGAGATAGAGAAAAGCATCTGTCTCCTGCCGGTCCCTGGGCAATGGAACATCTCGGCGTAAAACCGATTGTATATTCTGTTTACCGAGAAAGGAGAAAACCGCCTTAGGGCGAAAGGTGGGACTTGCTAGCGCAATGCTGCTCTTTATGCACTAAAAAGGTTTATGAAGGTGTTTGCATATGCATATCAAGGCACAGCACTTTCCTTAAACTTATTCATGTCACAGAGATCTTTATTCATATGTCTTACTGCTGACCTTCTCCCTATGATGATCCTATTATCCTGCTACTTCCCTTTTTTCTAAGATGGTAAAGGTAATTATCGATAAATACTAAGGGAACTCAGAGACCGGTGACAGCGTGGGTCCTCTGTATGCTGAGCGCCGGTCCCCTGGGCCCACCTTTTCTTTCTCTATACTTTGTCTCTGTGTCTCATTTCTTTTCTCAAGTGTCTCATTCCACCTAACGAGAAACGCCCACAGGTGTGGAGGGGCAGGCCACCCCTTCATGAGTTCATGCTGGAATGAATTAAGACTATCGGGGACTGTTGGGGAGGCATGATTGGTTTTGAAATGTGAAAAGAACATGAGATTTGGGAGGGGACGGGGGCGCAATGATAGTTTGGCTGTGTCCCCACTCAAATCTCATCTCAAATTGTAATCCAAATTGTAATTCCCACATGTCAAGGGAGGGAGGTGGTGGGAAGTGAATGGATCATGGGGTGGTTTCCCCTATGCTGTTCTTGTGATGGTGAGTGAGTCCTTACGAAATCTGATTGCTTGATAAGTGTCTGGTGCTTCCCCTGAGCGCTCTCTCTTGATACCATGTAAGACATGCCTTGCTTCCCCTTCGCCTTCTGCCATTACTATAAGTTCCTAAGGCCTCCCAGCCATGTGGAACTGTGAGTCAATTAAGCCTCTTTCTTTATAAATTACCCAGTCTCAGGTACTCTTTATAGCCATGTGAAAATGGACAAATACAGATACCCCTGAGACTACATGAATAACGACAGATGCCTGATTAGTTCCTACCTGCTTCAACCCTAGTCACCACTGCCTGAAACCACACGTCAGACCCCAAGTCAGAACTGTCCAACTAATTCGTTTCTGAATTCTTGATCCACAGAAACTGTGAGAGAAAAGAAAATGATTGTTGCTATTTCAGGTCACTAAATTTTGAGGTAATATGTTATGCATCAATAGGTAACTGGAGCCCTTATTGCATGAAGAATTATGAAAAGTAATTTCACTTTGCTATGTATTAATTTTAAGTGGAAAATAGAACTAAAATAACATTTTATATCCAATTGGGATAATATATTTGATGATTATATACATTATTGGTATCTTGGGAATATTATTCAGAGCATCCTAATTTCAGTAGAGCAGGCCTGAAATTGCTGACATCACATAAATTTAAGATCCTATTTATCCAGCTTAATGAGGCCTTTATGTGTGGATTTTTTTTTTCTTTCTGAGACATGGTCTCACTCTGTGACTCAGGCTGGAGTACAGTGGCACAACCACTGCTCAGTGCAGTCTCAACCTCCTGGGCACAAGCAATCCTCCCACCTCAGCCTCCCGAGTAGCTGGGACTACAGGCACTCACCACCATTCCCAGCTAATTTTTCTATTTTTAATTAATTAATTAATTTGTATTTTTTTTAGATGAAGTTTTGCTCTTGTTGCCCAGGCTGGAGCCCAATGGCATGGTCTCGGCTCACTGCAACCTCTGCCTCCTGGGTTCAAGTAATTCTACTGCCTCAGCCTCCCGAGTAGCTGGGAATACAGGTGCTTGCCACCACGCCCGGCTGATTTTCGTGTTTTTAGTAGAGACAGAGTTTCACCATGTTGGCCAGGCTGGTCTCAAATATATGAAATTTAAAAGTATTCTATGACAAAGAATCTAAAGTGACAAACCTTTCATACCTTGGTATCATTCATAAGATCACAGAATGTGAAATAAAAAACATTATTTCAAATGAGAACTTAGAAATCATGATGAAAATAGGATGAATCAAAGGAAACTAGAAATTCTAGGAAAAAGTCCAAATTACATAAAAAAATACAGAACAAGAAAGAAAAGTAATTTGGGGATGAAACAAAATGGGGATACTAAAAAGGCCATGATTCAAATCACATAGAATAACTGCGGTCAAAAGGAGCAAGAAGAACAATTTAGCTAATTAAGAATAATCATAAAGTTATTTTCATAAGTTACTTTCATCAGTTATTATGAATTATATGATTATCAATTACAGGATGAAAAATGCACGTTTGATATGAGAAAATAAACAGGATATACACCTTACATGTCTAAATCTTGATTACACATTGTATAATGAGTTACAAATTAAAATGCCATTTAATTTAAAATATTTCAACTCTTGTCATGGTCTGCTAAAAAGGAAAAAAAGAATTGGGATTCTGCAGAAAGAAACATGCAAAATTAAACACACACACAAAAAATGCCTGGAATTTTAAAACTGTTTTTTTTTCCCAAACAAATTGCTGAAGTGTCATGAAAATAAAAATTGAAAGCAAGGCATGATGAAACTGCTAGGAGGCAAATCAACACTGGTAAAAAGATCAAATACACTTGGGCAGACCCACCTAGAACATTTATCCATAATTTCCGCAAGTCTTCAAAAATGTAAGGATGACAGACAGGAATGACTGGCATACAGCATCAACAGTATGTCATCAATATTATGGTTCCCAAACCACAAGAGATTTAAGATAAACAACTTGATTCCATTTGCTTCTAATTGATTTGGTCTAAGATAAGCCTTACAAGCAACCATTAAGTTCATAATGTCGTTAAAAAGCCTTGACTTTACAGATGTTCTCTCTTCTACATTTGGTCTTTAATTGAATGGAATTAGCAGCTCAACATAATCTCAACGATACAATTAACATTATGTAATACTATATAATGCCCATTATGGTATTATAATCATTGGAAACAAAATCTAAGAAAATCCAATCAGTATGTTTTATTGATGATTGAAGGTTCTTTTTTGTTGTAGTTTTCCCCTCTTTAAAGGGATTTATAATACCACTTACCTGCAAACGAACAATTCTCTCAAATATATCTCCTCTCATGCTCATCTCAATATCAAAACGAGAAAGTCTTTTGTCTGCTTCTGTACTTGCTGCTCGTACTTCTTTGTCAGAGGATACATGCTGGGGAAAGTCTAGCATGGTCCTTTCCACTGCGGATAGAGACCAAAATATTACCACACAACAGGACTTGCCAAATCAGTATTAAGCCAAATACCTCATACCCAGTGAATTCTCATGCCAATAAAAGTTTTATTTTATTTTATTTTATACTTTCTATAAAGGCTCCTAAGGCTACCAAGAAAAAGCATCTAATGCAGGACTTGGCTGTTCCAGTTGGCATTATGAACGGTAAGGATGTGAGCTGAGCACTTATCGAAGTACACTGGGGTATAATTTTTTTTTTTTTTTTTTTGAGACAGGGTCTTGCTTTGTCGCCCAGGCTTTGTCGTCCAGACTGGAGTGCAGTGGTGCAATCACGACTCACTACAGCCTTAACTTGCCAGGCTCAAGCAACCCTCCTGCCTCAGCACCCTCCTTCCCCAACACCACTGAGTGTCTGGGACCACAGACACTCAGTTAATTTTTGTATTTTTTGTAGAGATGGGGTTTTGCCATATTTCCCAGGCTGGTCTCTAACTCCTGGGCTAAAGTGATCCTCCCACCTCAGCCTCCTAAACTATTAGGATTATAGGCGTGAACCACTGCATCTGGCCTGAGGGTATAATTTATCAACTGGGAATGTAGGAAGAGAAAGACACAGTTCCTATACTGAGGCATCTTAGGATCTGGGATGGGGAAAGGGTACATAAAAAGATAAAGACTCCATAGAAAAATCTAATCAAAGCAATGGACCCTATCCCAAATGCACACATACATAAAAACATTCAAAATTCCAGATAATTTCAAAGGATTCCCAGAAATCTAAGTGGACACATCCAGTAAGTAGCTAGACATTGGAGACATTCCTGTTAAATAACAATGATAATTTCGTTTGGTTTGATCTTCACATATTAAAGTTGGTTCTTGGGTTTTTCATCAATTTCTATTTTGACTTTAATTGGGTAAAAATCTCTGATGTCAGTGAAATAACCAATACTATACAACAAAAATAAGTATGGGTTTATAGTGATGGTTGTGCTATGCTGTGAAAATAAGTGAATTTTTATTTGATTAACTTCAGTATTGTGAAGGTATTATAAACAGTAAAATTTCCATATGATCTCTAGGAGACTGTAGAGCTATCCTTTATACAGCAAGAAATTATACAGTTAAACAAACTGCCTCACTCATATCAGTCCTCTTAAAACACTGTTACAAATAAAGCTATTAGAAATACTTGCCACAAATACCAGAATAAATCCATAAGGTATATTTTTGAAATATCAAATTATGAAATTATACTTTTAGGATTTAATATATAATTTTATGTCTGTCGGTTAAGGAAAGAATGGAATAGAAAATTTTGAAATTTAATACAGCACTTATTTAAGTGATAATGGTTAACTACATGGTTGCAATATGTTTACTTTTAAAAATTAGTTATAAAACGGTGGCTCATGCCTATAATCCCAGCACTTTGGGAGGCTGAGGTAGGTGGATCACCTGGAGTCAGGAGTTTGAGACCAGCCTGCCCAACATGGTGAAACCCTGTCTCTACTAAAAGTACAAAATGAGCAGAGTGTGGTGGTGCATGCCTGTAATCCCAGCTACTAGGGAGGCTGAGGCAGGAGAATTGATTGAACCTGGGAGGCGGAGGTTGCAGTGAGCCAAGATTGTGCGACTGCACTCCAGCCTGGGCAACAGGAGTGAAACTCCGTCTCAAAAAATAAATAAATAAAATAAATAAAATAAAATAAATTAGCTATAAAATGTATTAAGAAGGAATAAAAATTGCTCAAAAACTTATATAAGCAACATCAAATGCAGGAGCCTACAATTAGAAACATATTCTTAAGCAAACAAAGATGCTGAAAGCCATTTCCTTCCTTACTTTGCCACAAAGACCTGGAACCAGATTTATGCTCTCACTGCCAAACTATAGACAATGCTGATGCCCAGTGCCTGACACTACTAGACAAACAAGGTTTCAACAGCTACTGTGAGAGGCATAAAGGACACGGAGAATATGCCCAGATAAGAGAAAGTTAGTTTTTAAAAAATCTATTCCCAAACTCACAATTTTCAATAATTAACCCATAAAAATAAATTTATAGAGGAGCAAGAACAAATATCACAAACTTGAAAGTATGCTGAAAAGATCTATTATTGAGAGAAAAACAATTTAAAGTAATTATTTTTAAAAGATTTTGTTTGAGCCACTCATAGTGGCTCACATCTGTAAGCCCAGTGCTTTGGGAGCCAAGGCAGAAGGATCACCGGAGACAAGGAGTGGGCAACATACATGAGACAAGCCTGGACAACATAGTGAAACTCCATCTCCACACAAAATGTAAAAATTAGCTGGGCATGGTGGAACAGGCCTGCAGTGTCAGCTACTCAGGAAGCTGAGGCAGGAGGATCTCTTGAGCCCAAGAGTTCGAGGCTGCAGTGAGCTAGGATTGTGCCATAGCACTCCAGCCTGGGTGACAGAGTGAGACTTTGTCTCAAATGCCTAAGTTATGGGTTGCTATACCATCTTGGCCACAAGTGACTGAAGAAGTGAGCACCTGAACCAAGGATAAACCACATCCATGATGGTACACGCACATGAAGTCGCCAGCTGGAAAAGCTCTGCTGAATAGGGACTAACTCTATCCCTTTGACTGTGACTAATGAAGACAATCAGAGCCTTTTATTCAGGAGTTTAAATTCAAGACGTGTAATAAGATTGAGAAGCCATTAATGAAGGTGAAGCAGTTGCTGGTAGGAGCAGAAACTGAAACAAATGCTGAGATAAGAGAAAACAGCCAAGTCTTTTTTACAGTGAAACATAGAGAATGAAGGGATAGTGGGGCAAGGAGATGACCACGTCACTAGGGCTATGCTGGATTCTGACAATCTTTCAAATTACAAAATGCACACGAATGTTTACGATCACCAGTTCTGCAGCTATCTTATATTCTCTTATGAAACTTGGATATACAGCCAAGATTGTCTGTCATAATCATTCTACAAAATATGTCCAACCCTTAGAGGTAACCAAAGGGAATCTTCATTCCTTATAACTTGAAGGGTCTAATATGTTATAAAAATAATGTATGTCAGGGCAGAAAATAGAGAAATACATAAAGAGGAAAGTAAAAATTAGCTATAAACCCATCACCTGATACATTAAACATTCTGATGATTAATCTTATGTGTTAACTTGGAGGGTGTTTTTGATGAGATTAACATTAGAGTGATGAGCCTGAGTAAAGTAGACTGCCCTCTATAATGTGGTGGCCAATATCCAATCAGTTTAGGGCCTAAAAGACTCCCTGAACAAGGGAGAATCCTCCTGCAGTCCCCAGACTTCGGCACTACCGGCTCTTCTGGGCCTCTAGGCTACTGGCCTTTGGACTGGAGCTGGAACATCAGCTCTCTTGGGTCTCAAGCCTACCAGCCCACACTGAGATTCTGGACTTTCCAGACGCCTTAATCATGTAAGCCAATTCCCTATAATCAATCTATCAATCGATCTCTCTCTTCCCACACATACACATATTTACATATATATACTTACACACACACGCGCACACACACACACCCTATAGGTTCAATTTCTCTGGAGAATCCTAACAAAACCGTTGATAAAATTTGTTTATTTTCTTCCAGTTCTTCTGTGTCCTTTTCCCCGTGTCATTAAACACTGCCTGTAAACCATGATTTTAATGATTATACAGCATTCCAGAGGATGGATGTTTTATAATTTGTTTATCTAATCTATTGGATGACACTTGGGAATTGTTTCTAAGCCTATGATATGACAAGAATACCTACTTATACATAAATTGATACATGAATTTTCCATATATATGATTATTTTCCTAGAATAAATGTCTAGGTATGGAATTAATGGGAAAGGGTATGAATATCTTAAAAGTTCTGACACATTGCCAAAATGCTCTCCAGAAAGCAGTGTAATCAGTGTACATTTTATAGCACCTTTGCCAACATAAACAATTTTAAAATCTTACATAATTAAATTTTAAGCAATTATGTAAAAATCAATGCTTGTAAAACTGAAAAACTGAAAGAGAGAAAGCATGAAATGATTTAAGATGTCCACAAAGTGGAACACTGATAAGCTTCTGCATCTGACCTACCTATATACTTTACTTCTATATCTGCCAGTGCCTGCAGACAGTTCTCATAAGTTACTTCCTCAATACCGAGCATTCCAACAGCATCATACACCTGTTTGGTTTGCACAATGAGCTCCTCAGTTCTTGTTTTAATTTGCTCTGGTGAAAGATCCCATCTTAAAACATTTCTGCCAGCCACAGTATAGGAAGACATTGCCTGAAGAGAAGACATCACTTCTCTTCCTAATGTCATTCTGAGTAAATTCCTGGAACCACCAACTCTAAAAAGAATCAGAAAAAGAATAAGAATTAGGGATTTCGGTTGGTTCAAAGTCAACATATGAATGTGCATTATAAAATTAAATTTTAAATTAAAAATAACTTTTTTAAAAAACAAGCAAATATTTTCAGGTGAACACATATGCACAAAACTAAGTAACTTGTATTTTCTATTTTTCTTGCATAATTACATAGTTTTAATGAAATTTGTATAATTCAAACACTGAATTGTTTGTGTAATTAAATCATATAGAAAAATAAAGTCAGGTGTTGAAGCTGTAATAATTTTCCTTCATAAATTAAATCAGTAATCTTCCCTCTCTCTTTTTTTTAAGACAGGGTCTCATTCTGTTGTCCACGATGGAGGGCAGTGATGTGATCATAGTTCACTGCAGCCTTGACTTCATCGGCTCAAGTGTTCCTCCAACCCCAACCTCCCAAATAGCTGAAACTACAGGGACATACCACCATACCCAGCTAATTTTTAAAAATTATTTGTAGAGATGAGGTCTCCCCATATTGCCCAGGCTGGTTTTGAACTCCTGAGCTCAAGCAATCCTCCTGCCCCGGCCTCACAAAGTACTGGGATTACAGGTGTGAGCCACTGCACCTGGCCAGTATCTTTTTTATTTTAATATTTTTCCAGTGCTAACTTCCACCTACTATGTACATAGACTCAAAAAAACCTTGCAAGTTTAGCAAGGAAACATTGAAAACTTCTCTTCCTATACTGAACATCAATTTTCTTAACCAAAATTTCATGTAAATTAAGAATGACAATTTGAATTTAAGACTTGGAAAATAAACTCTGGGATAACTATGGCATTATCCTAAAAGAAAAAAAGAAAAAAGAAATTGTTAAGAATAATGATACCAGTCTTTACTCCCTTAAAACATTCAAACTAGTAATACTGATGCCATGTTTCTCTCTCTATCTGTATACACATGCACATACATACATAAATGTAAGTATATATAATTTTAGGGCTTATAAATAAAAATGTTATATTTAGTAGCTAACATTTATTGTCTGTTCAGGCACGGTTCAAAATACTTCCCATGCAGTAACTCACTCAGTCATCCAACAACCCTCTAAGTTATATACTGTGGTTAGTCTTGTTTTACTGAAGAGAAAACTAACACACAAAGTTAAGTAACTTCCCTAAAGCCATGCAGCTAGTTGTAGGGTCACAGGTAGGATTAAAAGCCAGGCAGTATGGATCCAGAACCCATATTCTTAACCACTATGCTAAGCTTCATTTCTATTATCTTACAGGACCCCAAAACAACCTTATAAGGTAGGTATTCTCTTCTAATGAAGCAACTGAAGCCTCAGAGAGACTAAGTGACTTGTTTAAAGTCATTCATCCAGCTAATACTTATGAGCATGTACTGTATCCAGTTCATGACAGACGATGGGGATAAATGGCAAATTGTCTTAGACCCTGACATTCTAACATAGTAGAAAGGACAAATGGATAAACATGCAATTATACTACACTGAGATGAGTGTTATGACAAGGGTAAGCAGAGAAAACTCTAAAAGAAGGGAACTCCATTCTGGTCTTGGGGCAGGGCGAATGTGTCAAGAAAGATGTTCTAGAAAGAGCAACTAGCAAACCAACATTTGAACAATGTGTAGGAATTATCCAAAGGTAATGCCATAAGGGGAGAGAAGGCTGAAAAGGTAAGTAGAGACATTTAGCAAATGAAGAGCCTTGGGAATCATCAGAACCTCTAACCTTGGCCAGGCATCGTGGCTCATGCCTATAATTCCAACATTTTGAGAGGCTGAGGCAGGCAGATTGCTTAAGGTCCAGGGTTCAAGACCAGCCTGGGCAAAATAGTGAAACATTGTCTACATGAAACATTAAAACAACATTAAAACAACAACAACAACAACAAAAAACTCCCCCAAACATCTAATCTTATTCTGAAGGCAATTCGAGAGCCATAGAAGGGTTTTAATCAGGTGAGAGATACCAGATTTGTATTTTAGAGAAATCGCTCAAATTATAATGAGTTGAAAGGTTTGTAAAAGAGATCAAGAGAGAAGTTGTTCTTGGGGCTGTAATTGGGGCTCATGATTAAAGTATACAAAACTAGGAAATAGGGGGAATTGGAATGATTTAAAATATATTCAGGAGTTGGACTCAATAGGACTTGGTACTGAATGGATGGAGGTGGTGGAGGTGAGAGAGTCAAGAGAGTCAAGGGAAAGGAGGTTTTTGGGGGAAAAAAGAGAAACTCAATTTTGGACATGCCAAGTTTGAAGTGGCTACAGAACATGTAAGAGGAATTCATTAATATTAAGTGGTAATCGTATTTACAGGAGTACCCAAGGGAGTCTGCAGAGGAGAGAAAAGCATTGGGGCCCTAACTCTAATATGATCACTGAGGCAGAAGGAACATTAGGCCAAGATGGGTTCTAGGAAGTTGTAACAAGTAAGCAGTGAAAACAGTACCAAACATACAGATGTTGAGAAAAACTGAAAAGTCTTTGTTGAATACAGCAGCAGAATGCCATTCACGACTCTGGCTAAAGCAGCATCAGGGGAGCAGCAGGGGTATAGGTCTGACTACTATGATGGAGGAATAAGGAAGAGGTGAAGAACTGGAGACAGTGTGCACCTAGGCAATTCTCTGTGGATTTGGCCATGGAAAGAAGAAGAGCTAATGCAGTGTAGCTGAAAGAGGTTGAGACACAGAATAGATACATTTTTCACATAGGAGAGACCTAAATACTGACCTCCTCATCTTTACTCTCCACAAGAACTCATGTCCACATACTAGTTGATGCTTACAACTTGAGGCTGCCAGGCTATTTTCTAATACATTTTCACATTTCTTCTTCCACCAGTTGAGTTACATACTAACGGTTAAGCCTGTTGTTCCAAAACCTGTTTATGCCTGTTATGCTTATTTTCATGTAATTTAAATATTTGACTGATTAAACGTATACGAAATTTAAAAACTTATTTCTGGGATACGTAAAAGGTTTCAGAAATACTTTAAAAAAGAGAGTTACAAAAAAATTCAACTCCCACAAAAAACTTGTCCTTATGAAAGATTGGGAAAGGAATTGTGACAATTCAGAAGGCTTCTGAATTCATGCTACTTATATGTTTCTTATACTCATGTTCCACTTTCGAGAAGCTGAAACTGGAAATCAAAGATGATGCATTATAGGTGTAGTTTATACAAGGACAGTAAGAAATGCCAATCAAATCATTTATAGTTAACAAAAGGCCTTGGTTTTAGATCAAAAGATTTGGGAATAAATATGTTTTAAATTTGCACAAAATGTTTAAGAAATTTATCATAGTTATGATACTACTTGAAACCACCTTTTTTTTCAATTACATTATTAAGGTATTTAGAGAGACTGAGCTCCCTACAGAGATAGGAAGAAATGGAATATAAAACGTGATCAATGTTTTAGACAGAAAAACTATAGTCTCAGTAAAATCAATAAAACAGTAAAATGGGAGTAGTCAGGTTATAGTAAAAATGTGAGATATCTGAATTTAAGACCTCAAGGATTAAGCAGTTTCTCTGCAAGAGGGTAAAGAAACAAGAGTCTAGTTTGGATAAATTGCCTATGTGAACACTGGAGTCAGCAGATTGATGGTGGATCCTGGGAGGAGAAAGGAAGACTGAACCAGGAACCCGAGTACCTGAAGAAGGAACTCCCAGCTGACTGGGGGAGACAACATGAGCAGGATATAAAATGGGAAAACCAGATCATGAGCTTCAAAGGTGTTTTTACACAATGAAGAAGTGCTGGACATCACAGTGGTTGCAGGGGGGCCTCTGGGGGAAAAGATACTGATCTTTCCTCCTTACTTTGTGGTATGGGGTGTGGGAGGAAGAGGGATGCATGGGAAATATTTTTGTCAGGGTTCAGTGGATTTTAGAAAAGGTCAGGAAGAGAAGCGAAGATCCAGGGAAGAGTATGAAAAAGTGGAGGAGTTTATTTACCTTAGGACAAGGGTTCCAGAAATAACAATGGAGAAGTCAGTGCAGTAGATGGTTAGATACAAATTGGTTATCTAGCCATTAACCTCTTCCCCTACCTAATTATATGCACATCTTCCTCTCAACACTCATACACCCCCAACACAGTTCATGTTCTTTGAAGGTAGCTGTCCCTGCCCTCAGTACTCTTGCTTGGAATGCTGTGAGAGAAGGGGGTCTCATTCCCACTAAGTGTCAGTACACTTGTGTCCTTGATTGCAGCTGGCAGCCATCCTATGAGAATAAGCAGAATCTGATTTATGATAAAACAGACACTTTGAATGGCAGAATAAAGGAAGGAAACCAAATATTTAAAGACACCATAGAGCTCATAGATCAACTAATTGTAAAGCCTGACCGTTCCAGTTACGAGTCAGTAAGTCCCCTCTATGGTGAAATCAGTTAGAATGGGGTTTTATATTATTTGCCTCATATAGGATTCTACTGATAAAGGAATAAGTATAGGGAGAAACCAACAGTATGGAGGTCAGAGTACAAGAAATGGCAGATGAGTAGAGGGTCTTACATACTTGGTGTTGGTGCAAAATAATAAAGATGTGAAGTTCAGGATTTATACAGTTGGCTGAAAATTTCCAAAATAATTATTTCTGCCAACAGACGCCACTAAGAAAGAGTCAGTCATGGCCATGACAGGCTGTACTGTGAAGGAAGTCCCAGCATAGGTAAAAAGGCTGGCCCTGAGATGACTGAGTTACAGGAATATTAAAGAGAAGAACGACGACGAAAACATAGGACGTATCCATCTTAATACCCTGTTCTTTTCACCACTCCTCTTAGTATAAACCAGTGACTACAGATAAATTTCTATTAATACTCAGGTTTCTTTTTTTTGGAGACAGAGTCTCACTCTATCGCCCAGATTGGAGTACAATGGCGTAATCTCAGCTCATTGCAACCTCCACCTCCCAGGTTAAAGCGATTCTCGTGCCTCAGCCTTCTGAGTAGCTGGAATTACAAGCTTGTGTTACCATGCCTGGCTAGTTTTTTGTATTTTTATTAGAGACAGGGTTTCACCATGTTGGCCAGGCTGGTCCTGAACTCCTAACCTGAAGTGATCCGCCCTCCTTGGCCTTCCAATGTGTTGAGATTATAGGCATGAGCCACCGTGCCTAGCCTATTACACAGTTTTAAAAGAAAATTACTTCAAGCATTTCACTCATAAGATGACCTTCATTGGTTTTCATCTATTTCCTAACATTTACTGGAAGGTTGAGTGGTCATAGCATATCTGATTGTTAAGTTTTATTTTGTTTTTAATTGACACATAATAATTGTACATCTTTATGGGTACAGTGCGATGTTTCAATACATGTGTACATTGTGTAATGATCAAACCAGGTTAATTAGCATAACTATCACCTCAAACACTTGTCATTTATTTGTAGTGGGAAAGTTAAACTGATAAAGATGTCAATACCTCCACCTTGGATGGACACATATACGTTTTATAGTTTCCAAGGCAGCTAGTGAAAAGCTATTTGTCCCTTAATGTAATACTATTCCCTGAACCTGGAAGGGCTAAAAAGACAGAAACAAACGTTAGAAATCATGATGTCATGAGTCAACTAAATATATTAAAATTTTTATCTTAATACCTTTTTTCCTCACCTTCTGGGATTTTACCTTAATTCTTTTCAGGATTCATAATTCTTGTTACCAAAGAAAAGGAATGGTGACAGGGGAATGCCTTATACTTCTAACTAAAACATTTTGATCTACTGAGTACTTCATCTCTGCTTTTCCTCTCCCATCTTCATTTTGCGGAGCATCCCTCTTCCCCTTTGTTACATTTTCAAGCTCACCCAATGCTTTAGATGCTGGTACACTGATCTCGTCTTCCCCTTCCGTGCCTCTACAGTACTGGAAAGAACTGCACCCGGGTGGGAAAACCAGTGCACCTGTAGTCATCCAGCAGCTGCGCTTGTATTCTTGAGAATCTGGTGAAGATTTTTCTCTGACTTTTTGCAGCTGAGAGCTATATAAGTCAAAAGCAGACAACCGGCATGAGCCCGTCTTTTCCTACAGCAGTTATTATGTCTAGTAATTTGAAAATGAAAAAGTAGATCAAATCTGAGATTCCAGTTGTCTAATTAAACACTATATATTTTTTTCCTACTACAAAATTCCAGGCTCTTTATTATTTCTGTTTCAATCATCATACCTTCTTCATCATCTCCTCTGTTTTCAAAACACTTTTCAAAACATGACCTTTGTGAATTTTTTTTTTTTTTTTTTTTTGAAACAGGGTCTCACTCTCTCACCCAGGCAAGAGTCCAGGTGACGTGATCATGGCTCACTGTAGCCTCAACCTTCCAGGGTCAGGTGATCCTCTTACCTGAGCCTTCCAAGTAGCTGGGACTATAGGTGTGCATGACACCTAGCTAATTTTTTGTACTTTTTGTAGAGATGTGGTTTTGCCATGTTGCCCAGGCTGGTCTTGAACTCCTAAGCTCAAGCGATCCTTCCACCTCAGCTTCCCAAAGTGTTGGGATGACAAGCATGAGTCACTGCAACAGGCCAACCCTGTGAAATTTCTAACCAAGAAATAATACAGAATACCACAGTAGAATTGACAGGAAGGTGCATTTGCTAGCACTGTAATCTCCTGTATCCAAAATAATATAATAATAATAATAGTGTTTAGGCAAAGGAAGAAAGCTGGATAAATTTTGACAGAGATCATCAGGTTACAGAATTTCATTTGGACAAATGAGTATGCCATAGTTATTCTGAGTTAATTATTGCCTTGAGACTTTTGTAAAATATTTTATGGAATGTACTTTCAGAAATGTTGATTTATGGGGTTCATTTTCTTTTGAAGCATAGTTTGAAGTCCTCTACTTCCTCTCATCAAGGCTTTCACCATTCCAGTTCACCCAGATCTGAGCTTCTACCACCTTTCATCTGTGCCATTCATTTTAGACATTTAAATTACTGTCATCACCTATTCAATTAGTTTGTTTTATATTCTAAATGAAACTAGGACTTTCTCAAGCACAATGGCCATTGTACATTTCTTTCATCACAAACTCCCACCCCAATGCACTGCACACTGATGAGCAGACAGATGTTCATTATACACTTGAAACAAGATGGGACAAATATGGCAAAAACATTAAAGCAACACCATCTTCCCTCATCATCACAAGTAAACATTCATACAGGGAAACACGTTTTATTAGAGCCAGGGCTATGGTGAAACTATATTATGTAACATTTTACAACTTCTACCTCCTACCAATTTACATTTTTTCCATCCCTTTCCCTGTCACCATGTCACTGTGTTGTACTACATGGTTGGCAGGACATTTCCAGAAATTTGTGCCAATTCTTTGAAACACTTGGCAAATATTCCTAGTATTTGCTTTGCAACTAATGTTTCTCTACAAACTGCTCTTGAGGTCTGCATTAAATCAATCCCCCCTCAAGACTGGAATTCCTGTATAAGTTTAATTATTTCTCTTGTGTAGCTATTACATCAGAAACACTCTAACCCTGATTTCTACTATTCACAAAGTTGTCTTTCTAGCCACTGTTTTGACTAAATCACCCCTCTCCTCACAACTTCTCAGGCCATAGCTCAAGTCCAGGGTCCTTTCATCAGAGCATATAGGACTCCTTTATTTCTGATTTCTGCAATGCCAAAGCCCAGCTACATACCTCACTGAGGCTTACCTGTTTCTCTTTTTCTTTCTCCTTCCTTCTTTTCTTTCTTCTTTCCTTGTTTCTCTTTTTTTTCTGTATTTCTCTCTCTCTTTCTCTTTACTTTTTTAAAAGACAAGGTCTCATTCTGTTGCCCAGGCTGGAGAGTACTGGTGCAGTCATAGCTCACTGTAAACTAGACCTCCTGGACTCAAGCAATCCTTCTGCTTCAGCCTTCCAAGTAGCTGGTACTACAGGCGTGTGCCACCACACCCAGCTAATTTTTAAATTTTTAATAGAGATGGAGTCTTGCTATGTTGCCCATAGTGAGCAACTCCTGGGCTCAAGCAATCCACCCGCTTTGGCTCCCAAAGTGCTGAGATTACAGGCATGAGCCAATGCTACTGGCCAACTTATCTATTTCTTCAGGTATTTAGTCCATTTCTTTCTTGAAGCCTTCAGCCAAGCAGCACATTATCCACTAGACCTGTGCAGTCCAACACAGCAGGCACATGTAGTTATTTAAATGAATTGTGAGTAAATAAAATAAAAAATTCAGTTTCTCAGTTGTACCAGGCACATTTTAAATATCCAATAGCCACTTGTAGTAAGTGGGTACCACACTGGACAGCACAGATAATGTTTTCACCACTGCAGAAAGTTCGAATGGACAGCACCGACTGGATGATCTCATTCCTGAGATTCCACGTGACAGCACGTGATGCCAAGCAGCCCTGCCTGTGCCCTTCCTCAGGTACCCTTTCTCCTTTCCACTCGCAAACCAGGTTCTAGGTGTCTTCTCTGGAAGGAAGAAAGGACAGAGAAACAGAGGAAGGGAGAACTCATTTACTGAGTAGCTCATGTTTGCAGGGAGTGTTAAAACACTCATCTAATTCTCACAACGTGGAGAAATAAGGAATAAGCGCTACTTTCAAGAGCATAGTCTGGCAGAAAAGACTTTCAGTTCTTTGCATAGGGAGCAGGGCCAAGGGTATTGATAATATGATCAGAATATAAAAATGGTTTTTCCACAAGACTGTTTAAAGTTCATGTCCTTATTATTTTACAAGTGAGAATTAATCTTATTCACTGACTGAGTTTACTAAGATAGAAGTCATAAAAGTTTACCTAAAGGTTTCAGATACAAGACCTTCAACACAGCAAATATTTGTGAACTTACTGCTTTCTCTCTGCTCTGTGTCCTTTCACAGCATACATTCTGCCACTGTCCCAAAGGTTCGGCATCACCAGTTGGTGAAGCTCTCCCATCATGCCAGTCTCTTTCTCCGACACTCACCCCTCGCCCTACATCCTCAACCTTGTCACAGGGCACTGGCTTTTCCGCTTTGTCTTAACTGTAACCTGGATTCCTGGTGAATGCACTGCCTCTCCCATGAAGTGCACTCACATTCTCTCAAGTTCCTCACACTAGGAGGCCTTGACACAGGGTAAGCCTCTCCTTGATCCTCAAAAGGGTGTCCAAATCATTACTGCACTACAATTCTAATCCTCTGAGGCTACTGGCTTCCTGCTACATCCCTTATTAACTCTCTTTGTTGCTATCATCAACTAAACTCTTTGCCATTTTCTCACATTCACCAAAGAATTAGCTCTACAGTCCCTGTATTAGTCTATTTTTATACTGCTATGAAGAAATACCCAAGACTGGATAATGTATAAGGAAAAAGAGGTATAATGGACTCACAGTTTCACATGCCTGGGGAGGCCTCACAATCATAGCAGAAGGTGAAGGAGGAGCAAAGTCACATCTTACACGGTGGCAGGCAAGAGAGCGTGTGCAGGGAGCTGCCCTTTATGAAACCATCAGATCTCATGAGACTTATTCACTATCACGAGAACAGCACAGGAAAAATCCACCCCCAGATTCGATTACCTCCCATTGGGTTCCTCCCATGACACATGAGGATTATGGGAGCTATAATTCAAGATGAGATTTGGGTAGGGACACAGTCAAACCATTATCAGTCCCTGTCTAAAGTTCCATAATCATCCCAGGGAGACTCTAACGGTAGGTGGACAAGGCTTACCACTCCCTTAACTTCAGTTTCTTTTCTTTTTCTCTCTCTTTTCTTTTTGGGACAGGGTCTCATTCTGTTGCTGAGGCTGGAGTGCAGTGGTGTGATTATAACTCACTGCGGCCTCAACTTCCTGGGCTTAAGCACTTGATCCTCTCATTTCCCTAATAGCTGGGACTACACGCATGCACCATCATGCCTGGCTAATTTAATTTTTGTAGAGATGGGGTTTCGCTATGTTGCCCAGGCTGGTCTCAAATTCCTGGGCTCAACAATTCTCCCACCTTGGTCTCCCAAAGTGCTGCGATTACAGGCATGAGCCACTGTGCCCAGCCAACGTCACTTCCTTAATCTATTTCACTCCAAGAACCTTTGTGTTTATTCTTCTTACCACCATTTGAAGATGCTCCTTGGAAATCATAAAGTCAGCTATTCCACTGCAATCACAACCTTCTATCTTTTCAGCTTCCATTGATCTACTCCCATGGTTCTTAGTTTTCCATCTCCCTTAGAACTCCAGTCCTTTAATCCCTCTATTTTCTCACTCTAACAGACCTCTCCCACAGCTCCACCCTCAGACCTGGATGACTGCTGTACTTTGTTTTTGTTTTTGAGACAGAGTCTTGCTCTGTTGCCCAGGCTGGAGTGCAGTGGCGGGATCTTGGCTCACTGCAACCTCCACCTCCTAGGTTCAAACAATTCTCCTGCCTCAGCCTCCCAAGTAGCTAGGATTACAGGCGTGTGCCACCACCCTTCTTGGGCTTTTGTGATAATGATTCCTCTTTTCATTTGATGTCACTGGCTGTTCCCTCATGATTTTTATCATCAGCTGTCTTTTTTTAAGTTTTGTTTTTGTTTTTTAGCTCCTTCTCAGGATTCCTTAGAGCTCTTCAGGATTCAGTTCTATGGCCTCTTTTCTTTTCTTTACATCTTGCACACCATGCCTGTTCCATTTGTATGGCTACACATGTCACCTATAGCTAAAGAATTATAGATCTGTACCTCCAGCACAAATCTCCTGAATTCTAGACCCATATGACCAACTGCCTGCTGGGCAGCTCCACTTGGATGTCAATGGTCATCTTAAATACAGTATGTCTAAAATTAAATTGCTCATCTTCCTTGCCCCCAGAACCAAATCTGTCCTCCTCTTTTATTCCTTATCTCAGGGATGATCACCAGTATGTACTCAGTTGTCTGAATCAGAAACCCAGGAGGTTCTTCCTGGATGCCTTCTAATCTATTCTGCAGATTGCCTGCAGAGTAATCATCCTAAAATGTAAATCTGATCATGACACTCCCTTTCAATGGCATGGTTCCCCAGTGACTTCAGGATCAAGTTCAAGCTACCTACTTCTGAATCTGCCCTAACTACCATGTTGGCTTTGTCAGTGCCATCCTTTTGCTCTTGTATCTAAGCTCCAGACATAATGAACTACTTTCACATCTCCTTCTAACTGTTAAGCTCTCCTCAGGCCTTTACCAAGAGTTTACATGCATGTTCTTATTTAATCCTCCCAATAAGCCCAGAGGAAGATATTAGCAATCCAATTTACTGGGTACAGAGAAGTAAAGTAGCTTGTTCAAGGTCACATAGCATTTGTGCGGCTGGGATTCAAACCCAAGCCTGACTCCAGAGCCCATACTCCTTTGTAGTTTTATTTATAAACTGAAAAGTATCCGAGGGCCCTTATTCTTTATTATCCTATACTGATGTTGCAACTCCCATCCCAGAAAAGGTAATCATCAAATTTTTCACCAATTGCACTTCTCTGATTTTGTACTTTGCTTTTAATGGGGAGAGAATAAGTGCATTAAAGCATAAATATTTATATCACATGTCTGACTTGTTGTCTATACCACGCCCTGAGAGACTGCTGCAGGGGCTGTGGAGGAGTGCCCCACTTTAGCTTTTATCCAGCTCTGAAAAACAGGTCACACAGACTTGGGCAGCTTTTCAGTCACCTGTTCTCAAAGAGTAAAACCACTCAAACCTGGATGACCTCGATGGCTGCCCTCTGCACCCAGGTCTCATTTTTTTCCAGAGCCCTTTAATGAACTGTTCATAGGTAATCAATTAAACCATTTGGAAACAGTGTACTCCCAGGAAACGGCAAATTCTTCCTTAAAGTACTCAAACAATCTACATCTTTTATTGATAAGGTTCAACTGAGGCATTCTTTTCTTTTTTTTTTTTTTTGAGACGAAGTCTCACTCTCTCACCCAGACAGGAGTGCAATGGCATGATTTCAGCTCACTGTAACCTCTGCCTCCCAGGTTCAAGTGATTCTCCCGCCTTGGCCCCCTGAGTAGCAGGAATAAAAATTTTTGTATTTTTAGTAGAGACAAGGTTTCATCATGTTGGCCAGGCTGGTCTTGAACTCCTGACCTCAGGTGATCCACCTGCCTCGGCCTCCCAAAGAGCTGGGATTACAGGCATGAGCCAATGTGCCCAGCCTCAGCTGAGGTATCCTAAGAAAGCACTCCATGCAATAAATGCTAGTTCTTTATTCCCTATTGATAGGATTTACTGACTTGTTACTAGCATCTATCATCTGGAATTATGAATATAATTCAGACATCACCAAAAAAAAAGGCGGGGGGAGAGAGAGGCTTATTATAAAAGGAGTTCCCAAGAAATAGTTGATTCAGTGATTCCTTCAGCAAATATTTACTGAGGTTACAAAGATGAATAAGACAAAGTTATTACCTTTCAGTAGCTTACAGACTTGTGAGGAAGAAATACAGAAAGAGACATTAGAATATCAGGTAGCAGGCTGGGTGGGTGTGGTGGCTCATGCCTGTAATCCCAGCACTTTGGGAAGCCAAAGAGAAAGAATCACTTGAGCCCAGAAGTTCAAGACCAGCCCGGGAAACATGGTGAGATCTCATCTATAGTCCCAGCTACTTGGGAGGCTCACTTGATCCCAGGAAGTCAAGGCCACAGTGAGTCACAGTTGTGCCACTACACTCCAGCCTGGGTAACAGAGTAAGACCCTGTCTCTAAAAATAATAATGAAATAAAAGAATATCAGGTAACAAATTCTATATAAATAAAGCAATGGAGAATGAAGAGGACAGTGCGTGCGACTCTGCCTTGGGGAATCTAGGAAAGACTTCAATAAGGATGTAACTTCTAAACTGGCTGAGTCTTTCAGGATAGCTCTATGACGTAAGGTGGGTACATGGGTTTAATGGGGTGTGGAGGGATGGGAGGTAAGGCTAAAATAGGTTAGATCAGACTGTGTGTCTTTTTAGTGACTTTCATAAATAAACCAATGAAGGAAACAGAAATGCTTTAATTGGGTTGGAAATTTGTGATGCACAATGTATTAAGATGACGGACAGGTTGGGGCTTAAACACAGTTCTGAATATTGGTGGCTGTTAAGTCTTGCAAGAAATTCTGGGGCCATTCTTTTCTGTTTTCTATAACTATGAGTTTCTTCTCCATCTCTCATTCTGCACATACAGACATAACCTTAGAATTCAGTTCTCCTCTTTCATACTGTTTGTATAAAGTATTTTTTTTTATCATTATTGGCTATTAATAAACAGCTAATGGAATTGATCTAGAGTATCATACTTTTATTTTATTTCAACCAGGATTTGTGGAAAGTTTTCTAAGTATATTCCAGAAAATGTTACGCACAGTTACTTCTAACTGAAAGTTCCTTAAGTTCAATGCATCAGGATCTATATGTCGGTTAGTTATTTGTTCTATATAGTCTGTATTAAAAAGTTTAAAAATAAATGATACTTCTTTTGAAAATTGTTTTGGCCTTTTTTATCTGTAAGACAAAAAGCCTATGTTTATAAATTAATCCCCTATGTAGTCCCTGGTGCTTAGTAAATATTTGTTGATGGAATTAAAATCCATGTGAAAACGGAGCTTTGTCACTACCCAGTGCTAGCCATAGCTATACCAGCAAGGCTGACTGATCTGCTTCTCCAAGTCAGGAGAGGAATTGAAGACATTTTTCCTTGTAATTCTACTAGAATGTAAGCTCTTTGGAAATGTGGTCCATGTCTTAGTCATTTTTGTATTTCTTGGCAAATGTGGAAGAATATGTTCAGCACATAACATGTATGTTTTAACTGTTCAATCAATGAATGTAGAAATGTGACGAAAATCTAAATTAGTCTGTCCTAAAATGACCACTAAGTTCACTCCCAGACACCAAGTAAATAAAGCAAATGATAAAGCCATCAAAAGAAGATGCTCAAACAACAACAGAGTTGTTGAAGAAAAGTAATTATGTGAGAGACACGTCATAAAGAGGCTTTGAGTCATGGATAGATAATCGACAATACATGCCAGTACACTTGAAAAGCAAAGTGCTATGATTTGACTGCTCTTGCCTCCACCTGCTGGTATAGGAAGGCAATTTTTTAGATTGGGCAGAAATTGTTTAGCAGCAATAGAAAAATGCTAGGAAAACAGTGGGTTTTCAAAGTTATCTTGCCAAGATAATATATAAACTTCCTATAAACAACCATTCACGAAAAATGTACACCATGAACTCAGCTACAAGTGTTTTGAGTATAGAGAAGAATTACCCTAAATACGGAGATATTCTGACCTTTATTCTGAGTAGCCTCTAGCAGCTGGTAAAGTCAAAAGCATTATGAGTTTTCCTTCATTGTACAGTCTCTTTTTTGTATTGACAAAAACTGCATTTAAATTTGAGGACTAGAATGACCAATACAACTTCAGTGGTCTAATCTTGGTCTTACGTAGTATAAATAAACAATTTATTTTGGAAACAGTGCCACATACATCCTTAATGTGTACAACTTCCTCTAGCAGTAAGACTTAAAAGTAGAAATGGTTACACAAAGGCTCCCATAGGAATGAACAATGATTTATTTTCAACTCTTTTTACAAAATGTTCATGATCCATTTTTTTTAAAAAGGTAATTTTATTCTAGATTTTGTAATGTAGTAAGTTCTTGTTTCCAAATTTCATTGTAAATAAATGAAAAGGAACTCTTCAAAATTTTCTTTTTTAAGAGATATGTATAAAAATTTTAAAATGTTAGAAACTACTTAAGGGCATATGAAAAACTGTACGATGCTAGAAATATTTGTAATATTTCTGCCACTGACAAATAGAGCTTTTAGAAAAGGTTCATATTACAAAGTTGAACAAAAATCTAGGGTTCTAAAAAATAAGTAACAAAAGATAATTAATTTTCTTCTAATTTTGTATATGACACAGCTAGCTTAATGATTACAGGTTCTAAATAAATTGATTATACATGAACTTGAAGAGATTTCTTTTATTAAATCCTATCCCTGGCTTACAAAAAGCCACCTGAGACCACAGAGCATATAAAATCAAAAGCTGCTTCACAAATGAAATAAAGTGTTCCTTGATTCATTACTAAAGGGACTATCCACATACATGGAAAACCACAATTCAGATATTCCCCTTTTATTTTTCTCTAGAAACATGAATAAATTGCTTTTGGCACACTTAATTGGTGTTTAGGGCATACTTTTCACAACTGAAGTCCTCAGTAAATTACTCAGGAGAGAGACTCTCTTCTTTCAGTACATTATTTAATACTTACGCTTGCGTGTGTGTGTCATTTACACATACAAATTTTGTGGTGTGAATGATGATGCCTAGATCCTCATCCAAGGCCTGGCTAATAGTTGGTTTGCTTCTTTTTAAGACTGGTTCAGTCAAAAATAAGTGTTTATTATTTTTATGTGTGACAATGGTATTATGATTATGTTTTTGAAAAAAAATTTCACAAAGTGATCTACAGATTGAATGCAATCCCTATCAAAATACCAATGACATTCTTCACAGAAATAGAAAACCAATCTCAAAACTTGTATGAAACCACAAAAGGCTCCAAATAACCAAAGCAATTTTGAGCAAAAAGAATAAAGTTGGAGTTATCATACTACCTGACTTCAAAATATCTTACAAAGGTCTGACATGGTGGCTCACACCTGCAATCCCAGCATTTTGGAAGGCCAAGGTGGGCGGATCACTTGAGGTCAGGAGTTTGAGACCACCCTGGCCAACTGGTGAAACCCTGTACTAAAAATACAAAATAAGCTGGGTGTGCTGGTGCACATCTGTAATCTCAGTTACTTACTCAGGTGCCTGAAGCAGGAGAATCGCTTGAACCAGGGAGGCAGAGGTTGCAGTGAGCTGAGATTGCGTCACTGCACACCAGCCTAGGCAACAGAGCAAGACTCCTTTTCAGAAAAAAAAAAAAAAAAAAAAAAGAATTACATATATATATAACAAAGAAGCCATAGTAACCAAACAGCATGGTACTGGTATAAAAACAGGCACATAGCTGATGGAACAGCCTAGAAAGCCCAGAAATAAATCCACGCATTTATGGCCAACCGATTTTTGACGAAGATGCCAGGAACACACAATGAAGAAAAGACAGTCTCTTCACTGAATGGTGTTGGGAAAACTGGAGATCCACATGCAGTCGAATGAAATTAAACCCTCATGTCATCCCATATATAAAAATCAACTGAAAATGGATTAAAGACATAAATGTAAGATCCTCAACTGTGAAACTACTAGCAGAAAACTGTTGTTTGAATGCTTGTCCCCTTTGAAACTCATGTTGAAACTGAATCCTCAGGGTAACAGTATTAAGAGGTGGAGCTGTTAAGAGATGACTGGGTTGTGAGGGCTTTGCCTTCATGAGTGGATTAATGCATTTATGAATTAGCAGGTGAATTAACAGGGATTAACAGGAGTGGGTTAGTTATCAGAAGAGTGGATCTGTCATAGGAGCCAGTTTGGTTTTCAGTGTGCCCCACTCACCATGTGATGTCCTCCACCATGCTATGACACACTGAGAAGGCCCTCACCAGATGCAGCCCCTCCACCTTGCACTTCCCAGCTTCCAGAACTGTAAATAATAAATTTCTTTTCTTTATAAATTACCTAGCCTCAGGCATTTAATTACAGCAACAGAAAATGAACTAAGACAGAAGATATATGGGAAAAGCTCCATAACATCAGTGTGGGCAATGATTTTTTGGATATGACCCCAAAAGCACAGTCAACAAAAGCAAAAGTAGACAAATGGGATTACATCAAACTAATAAGCACAGCAAAGGAAACAATAAACAGAATGAAGAGACAACCTACAGAATGGGAGAAAATATTTGCAAACTATACATCTCATAAGGGGTTAAAATCCAAAATATAAGTAACTCAATAAACTCAATAGCAAGAAAACAACCCCATTAAAAAATGGGCAAAGGACTCAAATTGACATTTCTCAAAAGATAACATATAAATGGCAAACAGGTATATGAAAAAAAATGCTCAACATCAACATTAGGGAAATGTAAAAAAACCACAATGAGACATCATCTCACACCTGTTAAAATAGCTATTATGGAAAAGACCAAAGATAGCAAGTCTTTGGTGGAGAAAAGGGAACCCTCACACACTGTTGTTAGAAATATGAATTCACACAGCCATTATGGAAAACAGTATGGAGGTTTCTCAAAATACTAAACATAGAACTACTATATAATCCAACAATCCCACTACTGGGAATATACCTTTAAAAAATGAGATCAGTATGGAAGAGATATCTGCACTCTCGTGCTTGCTATATATTATTCACAATAGACAAGATATAGAATCAACTTAAGTGTCCATCAGCCGACAAACGGATATAGAAAATGTGGTATACGTACACAACGAAATATTATTCAGTCATAAAATAGGAAATTCTGTCATTTGTGACAACATGGATGGACCTGGTAGACAGTGTTAACTGAAATAAGCTGCAACAGAAAGACACATACTGCATGATCTCACTCATATGTGAAATGTAAAAAAGTTGATCTCATACAAGTACTATAGAAAATAGAATTGGTCAGGTGTGGTGGCTCATGTCTGTAATCCCAGCACTTTGGGAGGCAGAGGTGGGCAGATCATCTGAGGTCAGGAGTTCGACACCAACCTGGTCAGCAAGGTGAAACCCCATCTCTACTAAAAATACAAGAATTAGCTAGGCGTGTTGGCAGGCACCTGTGATCCCAGCTACTCGGGAGGCTGAGGCAGGAGAATCACTTGAACCCGGGAGGCAGAGGTTGCAGTGAGCTGAGATCACATCACTGCACTCCTGCCTGGGCAACAGAGCAAGTCTCTGTCTTAAAAATAAGAAGTATGGTGGTTACCAGCAGCTGGGGTGATTGCAGGTGAAAGGAGGGAGTTGGAGAGATGCTGGTCAAAGGATACAAAATTTCAATTAGGAATCAAGTTCAAAAGATCTATTGTACTACATGATGGTTATAGTTAACAATATATTGTATTCTTTTTTGTTTTATTTTATTTATTTATTTTTTTGAAACAGGATCCTGCTCTGTTGCCTAGGCTGAAGTGCAGTGGCGCAATCATGGCTCACTGGAACCTTTGCCTCCTGGGCTCAAGCGATCCTCTCACCTCAGCCTCCTGAGTAGTTTGGACCACTGAAGTGTGCCACTACATCTGGCTTTTTACATTTTTTGTAGAAACAGGGTCTCTGGTCTTGAACTCCTGGGCTCATGGAATCCTCCTGCATCAGCCTCCTAGAGTGCTGGGATTATGGCATGAGCCACTACGCCTGGCCTTTCCCTCTCCTTTTTATCCCGGAAATAATCTCTTTTCCCTGATCTTCCATAACAATCTCTCCATTCTGTGGTACTTATCACCTTCTGCCTTGTATTCTAATTATTTATTAATATGTGCCTTATCACTCTTACTACGTTGTATTGCCTTGTTTTTTTTTTTCTTTTGTGAGACAAGGTCTAGTTCTGTCGCCCAGGCTGGAGTGCCGTGGTGCGATCTTGGCTCACTGCAACCTCCGCCTCCCGAGGTTCAAGCGATTCTCCTACCTCAGTCTGTCGAGTAGCTGGGACTATAGGCACACACCACCACGCCCAGCTAATTTTTGCATTTTTGGTAGAGATGGGGATTCACAATGTTGCCCAGGCTGGTCTCGAACTCGTAAGTTCAAGCCATCTATCCACCTCGGCCTCCCAAAGTGCTGGGAGCCACCATGCTGGCCTTTTAACAAATAATCAAAATAAGAAATAGCTCTATGAAGTCTACTTCTGCATTTACTACATAAGTAGTGTTCTTGAGGCTATGATTCATTGCATTACTCAATTTCCCCTATGCAGTGGATCCACATGATAAATTCATCTCACAAACAGTACCAGGAAAATCTTTCTTCATGACAATTCTTAATGATGTTTTTCCTTTGCCCTTACTGCCAAAAATCTCATAGTGAAGTTCCAGATCCAATTAAAGCAACTAGACTGATCCTAAGGTTTCTTTGAATTTTTTGCCTGACATTCTTTGCTCTTTACATTATTTCATATCTATGTGTATACATATATATGTACACACACACACACACATATATATATTGTTTATGTAAGCAGTCACAAATTAATTTTGGTAAAAAAGGGAGTATAAATGTGAGCAAATAATACCAACCTAAGTGTCTTGCAAATAGAATCTAAGTTTTCTTTATATATCTATCCTCATAATATTTAGCACCGTTTCTTATATATAGTATTCAGTTATTATTTATGCCATGAGTGAATGATGATTTGAAGCTTATATATAAGCTGCTTACATGGTTTCAATCAGCTATATTCCACTACACACCATTTCTATAACTTTACAATTTTTCAGTTCACTAAAAACATTTTTGACGAGCAGTTATACACCTTACTGAGTATCTTTGGGCCCCTTCTGCCATTCTGAGAAAGTTTTTCATGTTTTTACTTCCCTTCAGTTACTTCTGTGCAGTTAGGAAAGCATAGAACTTATGGCACAGAGTGCTAGATTTACTATGGCAGGTATGAGATGCATTCCAGGATACGAATTTGCCGTCGTGGCTTCTTTGGGTTCTATGGGGTACTTTATCCAACAGGTAGGGCAAGCTGCATATCATTACTTTCTTGGTCTGACCAAGTATGTCTACTCCTCTAAGGATTATGTCCCTCCCAGTGACACTGTACTCCCCAGTCCCAAGTAACTCCCACGTCATCCATGTCCAGAGTCTTACTTTTGTGCCTGAGCTGATACCAGGCCCACCCATGGGAAGCTTGCCTTCTGTTCTTCCAGCTTGGCTGCTTCTGACCCAGTGTTTTGGAGATTAGCACCTCCTTCAATTTTTTCATATCCAGGCCAACATATTCAGAAGAGCTTTCCTCCCACAGTATTCATTAATAGGGGATTAATCTATAGACCTAACAAGTGATTGTCTGAATGCTCCCAGTCATGACAAGGAATCAAAGTCATGCCTTGTTTTTTTTTTTTTTTTTTCTTTTTCTTTTTTAAAGATACGGTCTCACTGTGTTGCCCAGGCTGACCACAGGTGCATGCCAGCATGCCTAGCTAATTTTTTTGTTTGTTTTTTGGTAGAGATGGGGGTCTCACTTTGTTGCCCAGGCTGGTCTTGAACCCCTGGGCTCAAGGAATCCTCCTGTCTCAGCCTCCCAAAGTGTTGGGATTACAGGTGTGAGCCACCATGCTTGGCTTTTAATATATGCCTTTTAATATATGGCTTCTCCTCTGTCTCATATCGTAATACATACTCAACATTCTTATGTATTCGCTGGTTAAGTATAGCCCCGACAGTTAGTTTGTATCGCATATTACACAACTCCGTAACTCTGTGTTTTTTTTTTTTTTTTTTCTGAGACAGGGTCTTGCTCTGACAAACAGGCTGGAGTGCAGTGGTATGAACATGGCTCAGTGCAGGCTTGACCTCCCGGGCTCAAGCAATTTTCCCACCTCAGCTTTACAACTAGCTAGGACTACAGGTGCATGCTATCACGCCCTGCTAATTTTTGTAGAGATGGGGCTTTGCCATGTTGCCCAAGCTGGACTTGGGCTCCTGAGCTAAAGTGATCCGCCCACCTTAGCCTCCCAAAGTGCTGGGATTACAGGAGTGAACCACTGTGCACAGCCAGCTCTGTAATTTTTTGATAATACAACTAGGTCTACTTTTTTCTGTAAATAACTTTGGTATAAAACATCTAAATCTAAACTGGCTTACCTAACACATAGACATAGGCATAGGGTTTTTGCATGAAGAAATCTGCAACCAGCTACTTCATATAGGGCTTGAAATATCTACTTTTGGCCAGGCACGGTGGCTCACACCTGTAATCCCAGCACTTTGGGAGGCTGAGGCGGGTGGATCACGAGGTCAAGAGATCGAGACCATCCTGGCCAACATGGTGAAACCCCGACTCTACTAAAAATACAAAAAACTAGCCGGGCATGGTGGCAGGCGCCCGTAGTCCCAGCTACTCGGGAGGCTGAGGCAGGACAATGGCGTGAATCTGGGAGGCAGAGCTTGCAGTGAGCCGAGATCACCCCACTGCACTCCAGCCTGGGCGACAGAGCGAGCCTCCGTCTCAAAAAAAAAAAAAAGAAATATCTACTTCCTACTGAAAGTTATATCTGTAATTGTATCAAAATGCCAAACCTAGGCCTATACTCCCTAGATATCAATAGTGAATACTGAATTTTCAGTTATTATCACTAATGACATATTTTCATTCATCCATTCAATGAATATATTTATTTAGCATCCCTTATGTAATGACCATGTTAAGTAGTGGAGGTACAGAAATGAAAAACAAAAAAATAGGCTGCTGATTTCAGAAACCTTGTCAACGAGTGGTGAAGACAAACACCATTAATAATAACGTTTATACTATGGAAGCATTAATACAGGATTCAGAGGGAAAGAATTTAGTAGGGGTCTGGTAACTTCACCCTCAGAAAGTACAAAGCTAAGATGATGTTACTATTTAGAGATTTATAAGTTTAGAGATTTATTAGTTTACTTTTTAACCCCCTTTGAGTGAGGGGATAAACCCATGAGAGTGGGAGTAGTTTCTGTCTTATCCATAGCTGTGTTTCCAGAGTTTAGCTCAGTGGCTTGTACAGATTAAACACAGATTAAATACACATTTTTTTTGGAGACAGTCTCCCTCTGTCGCATAGGCTGGACAGAGTCTCCCTCCGTCGCATAGGCTGCAGTGCAGCAGCATGATCATGGCTCGCTGAAGCGTCGACCTCCCAGCCTCAAGCAATCCTCCAACTTCAGCCTTCCGAGTAGCTGGGACCACAGGTGAATGCCACTACGTCCAGCTATTTTTTTTTTTTTTTAATGTTTTATAGATACAGGGTGTTCCTGTATTGCCCAGGTTAGTGTTAAACTTCTGGGCTCAAGTAATGCTCTTGCCTCAGCCTCCCAAAGTGTTAAGATTACAGGTGTGGGACTAGTCATATTTTTTGAATATTGGAAAACAAGTGAACAATATCTAGAATATATAAATATTGTAGAACGTAAATTCAGTATGAAAAGATAACTCAAAAGGAAAATGGGCAAAAGACATTAACAGGCATAAAATACAAATAGCAAAGAAACATGAAAACATGTTCAAACTCATTAGTAACACAGCAATATGTATAAAAGCCAAGTAATGCCATTTTACAATCATTGGGTTGGCAAAAGGCCTGACAACACCAAGAGTTGCTAAGGACAGTGGATCAATGGCTACTCATGAATACTATATGGAGAGAAGGAAGTAAACTAGTATAACCACTTTGGAAAAAGAATTGGGCATTATTTGGTAAAATTGAGAATGTACATCCTACAACCTAGTAATTTTTCTCTTAAATTCATACTCACACATATGTATCAGGGACATTATAAGAATATTCATAGCAATATTGTTTATAATATCAAGAAAATGGAAGCCCAAATATTCACTGACAAAATAAATAGTAAATTTTTGGAATAGTCATACAATGAAATATCTTACAAGAGTAAAAATGAACCACATCCATGTGAAACCGGTTTCGTTATGCAAAATTAAATCATATGTTGTTTAGGGAAATACACATTTGTGGTAACATCTATAAAGAAAAGCAAGAGGACAGTGATTACAAAATTCAAGACTGTGGTTATCTCTGGTATGAGGAAAGGGATATGGTGGAGGGGGCACTCGAGGAACTTCAAAGGTACTAGAAATGTCATTTTATATATAGATACATTTTTCATACTAGAAACATTTTATATATGGACACATTTTTCATCCTTTTAATCACATTTATATACGTATATGTATTACATTTTTGTGTATATTTCATAACTCTTAAGATAAATGAATAAGTATTAGGTTCTGGAAATGGGAGGGAAAGAAAAGAATGTGCCAGCTAAGGGATCAGCTTATGTCAATTTAAGGCCAGGAGATAAGGACTTAAACTCTCTGGCTGAAGCGTTGAGTTCACTAAGTGAGAGGGGAAGCTGGGAGAGCTACACAGGGGTCAGATTGTATAGGGATTTCTAAACCATATGAGAGTTTTGATTGTTTTATGAGTTAAAAAAATTGTAAACTGAAGTATGACATGTCACATTTGTAGTTCTTAAAGATCTCTATTTTCATCAGGAAAATATATTAGTGGGAAGCAAAAATTGATGCTGGGACTCATGATGAGGATTTGGATTATGGTGGTGATACTGGGAACAAAGAAAGGAGAAAGAATGTGAAGACTATCCAGGACTTGGTGTTGGTGGAAAAAGTAAAGGAAATAGAGAAAAAAGCAAGGAATGGCTCCCCGGCTTTGGACTTGGATAAATGGTGACATTGAGCCAAAGAACCAGGGCAAAAAAGCAAGACAGGAGAATGCTGTCAATTTAGGAAAAGGTGATATTGAGATTCGACAACATAATAGGTGTTCAATAAGTATTTATTATATTAGTCTGTTCTCACGCTGCTATGAAGAAATGCCCAAGATTAGGTAACTTAAAAGGAAAGATATTTAATAGATTCACAGTTCAGCATAGCTGGGGTGGCCTCATGAAATTTCGAATCATGGCAGAAGGGGAAGCAAACACCTCCTTATTCACATGGCAGCAGGAAGGAGAAGTGCTGAGCAAAGAGGAAAAAGCCTTATAAAACCATCAGATTTTGTGAGAACTCACTGTATCATCAGAATAGCATGGGGATAACTGCCCCATGATTCAATTACCTCCCACCAGGTCCCTCCCATGACACGCGGGGAATATGGGAACTACAATTCAAGGTAAGATTTTGGTGGGGACACAGCCAAACCCTATCACTTATAAGATAAAAAAGTGGCTGACTGTGAGACCTCAGGAGCTGTCCAACTGGTAGTTGGAATCTAATATCATTCACCTACTTCTTTTTTAAATATATAATTTGTGGTTCCCTATTTTGTATCTTGGCAGAGAAGCTATGACACCTTAAAAAGAATTTCTATGAGAATAAAAATAACGTACAGATATATAAATCTCAGTGTTAGAGTGGTCAGATCTATGTAGCCCTGAGAGTATGGACATTATACATTGTAGCAAGCAGGCTTCATCAAGCTGTGATTATTTCAGTCACTACAACTCCACCTGAGATGTGAGGCAGAAGTAGAATTTTCCTTTTGGTGTTGACCACAAATGGGATTAAATATTAAAGATACCAGCAAAGTATGGCTGGGAAATATGAGGACTTCCTCCTGAATGCCAAACAGGAAGCACAGACAATCTCAGAGTCGGTAGAATGGGGCAGAGTCTTTCTAATGTAAGCTATGGTGAATGGGAAATCCAAATTTCATAAGCTGGATTTCCTTTTATACTTCTTGCAGTTTTGGTGTTGATTTCCTTTTTGTTTCACTCAATAATTTGAAGAAGTCTTTTTTAAAAAGTCAGCCCTCATGATAGATAAAGGATTTAAGTGTGGAAAATGGAACATAAAAGTACTAGAAGAAAATGTAGATGCTGGGTGTGGTGGCTCATGCCTGTAATCCTAGCACTTTGGGAGGCTGAGGGGGAAGGATTGCTTGAGCCCAGGAGTTTGAGACCAGCCTGGGCAACATGGCAAAACCCTTTCTCTACAAAAAATACAAAAATTAGCCAGGTGTGACTCACACCCGTAGTCCCAGCTACTTGGAAGGCTGAGGTGGGAGGACTGCTTGAGACTGGGAGGCAGAGGTTACAGAGATGAGATTGTTCCACTGCACTCCAGCCTAGGTGACAGAGCTAGACTCTGTCTTAAAAAAAAAAAAAAAAAAAGAAAATGTAGGTGATTTTTAAAATGTATAATATTGGGGTAGAGAAGGACTTTCTAGGAATGAGACCAAAGGCAGAGGTCATAAAAGAAAAGACTGATATTTCTGATTATATAAAAATTTAAACTTTTGTAGAGAAAAAGCAAAAAAGCAAAAAGCAACAATAATCCACCCCAAAAGTTCAAAGAGCAAAAATAACTGAAACATCTATGAGGGGCTCTTACAAATTAATAATCCTAATTTTAAAACTCCCAAAATAAAACTAGGCAATTCAAAAAAGTAAAAACAGTAACTAATATTTCTCGAGATTTTACTACGTGCCAATACGGTAGACTGATGACTAAAATGGCCTCAATTTTCCACCTGCTATGTGTCTATGTCTCTTAACAATGTGAGTTTGCTTTTCTACCCATCAAGAGATACAGTCTGTTTCCCCACTTCTCGAATCTGGGCTAGCCTTGTGACTTGCTTTGACCAGTAAAATGTGGCAGAGCTGATGAGGTTCCAGTTCCAACTGCCTTCCACTCTTTCATGGAACCCTGCCACTGCCATGAGAACGAGCCAGAGGTAGCTTCCTGGAGGACGAGAGGTCACGGGAAAGAGGGCCAAATAGCCCCAGCAGTGGTCATCCTACATCACCAAACATGTGGCAGAGGACAGCAAAGAGCTGCCTACACAACCCATGGCTGACCGAAGGAGCATGAATGAGTTAAGACCAGAAAAACTGCCCAGCCAAAATCTAGATTTCCCAGCAAAAATAAACATTGATCACTGTACTCCACTGAAATTCAGTTTGTTATACAGCATTTTTGTGGTAATAGGAACAGATATAACCAGGCAATGTTCAAAGTGTTCTATATTTATGTTTCAATCTTAAAAGGTGAGTACAGGCCAGGCACGGTGGCTCACACCTGTAATCCCAGCACTTTGGGAGGCGGAGGCAGGTGGGTCACTTGAGGTCAGGAGTTCAAGTCCAGCCTGGCCAACATGGTGAACCCGTTTCTACAAAAATACAAAAATTAGCTGGGCATGATGGTGGGTGCCTGTAATCCCAGCTACTCGGGAGGCTGAGGTGAGAGAATCGCTTGAACCCAGGAGGAGGACGTTGCAGTGAGCTGAGATTGCTTCATTGCACTCTAGCCCAAGCAACAGAGCGAGACTCTATCTAAAAACAAAAACAAACAAAAACAAAAAAAAAAAAAGAAAGAAAAGAAAAAAAGGGTGAGTACAATTTTTCCCTGTCATCTCATCTCCTACTTACTTGCCTGACATTTATTCCATGCTAGTCACAATGGTCTCTTCACTTTCTCAAAAACACCAGGCAGAGCCCTGCTTTTAGAGCCTTGGTCTGTGCTGTTTCTCCTGCTTAGAACGACCTGCCTCAGGTATTCACATAGCACAACTACTCACTTCTCTTAGATCATTACTCAAATATTAATATCACTTTCTTAGCCTTTCCTGTTGACTCTATAATTGCCTTCCTATTGGTATTGAGCATTCCCCTTTTGCTCTGAAACACATTTTCCCATCTAACTTACTATATATTTTCCTTAGTTGTATCTCCCACTGGAATGTAAGTTCCATTAATGCAAAGATTTTTGTCTGCTTTGTTCATTGCTGTATCCCCAGACCTAGAATACTGTTTCGCATATAATAGACAATAAATATTTGGTGAATGAAGAAATCATCCAATCAATTCCCAATTTACTGAGAAGGAAACAGATACGGAGAACTTAAGTATTCTTGCCTAAGATCACAGTGCTAGTCAGTGGCAGAACCAGCATTCAAACTCAGGCAAGCTGTTTCTACATTTATATAGTTGACTCTATCATGCTACAAGCACTTTGTGATGCGCAGCTTGGCATTTACATATGCACTCAATACACATCAATTTCCTTGGTTCTTTATCTTTAATTTAGGTGGTTCTCCCCAAGGAAGTCCTGTGCTTTGTCTTAACCAAAGAGGTGATAATGTTTAACTTTGAGAAAGAACCAGGTTGTTTCTGACCAAAAAACCAGTTAAAGGACAACCAAAAATGAAAGAAGTCAATCCTCGGCCGAGCGTGGTGGCTCACCCCTTTAATCCCAGCACTTGGGGAGGCTGAGGCGGGCAAATCATGAGATCAGGAGTTCGAGACTAGCCTGGTCAACATGGTAAAACCCCGTCTCTACTAAAAATACAAAAAATTAGCTGGGCGTGGTGGCAGGCACCTGTAATCCCAGCTACTTGGGAGGCTGAGGCAGAAGAATTGCTTGAACCTGGGAGGCGGAGGTTGCAGTGACCCGAGATCATGCCACTGCACTCCAGCCAGGGCGACAGTGTGAGACTCCATCTCAAAAAAAAAAAAAAGAAAAGAAAAAAGAAATCCTCTTTTATAACCAAATCCATTTGTACAAATAATCTCAATCTATCTCTTGATACTTTAACTTAAAACCCTTTTTTTATCAGATTTTTTTTCTCAGTACTATTCTCTTAACATTTTGGAGATTATGCCTACTGGTTTTAGAGGAATAATCTCAATTTTATTTAATTACACTCAGACACGTAAATATTGTTAATTTTATTAATTTGTAATTTAGGCCGGGCCCAGTAGCTCATGCCTATAATCCCAGCACTCTGGAAGGTTGAGGCAGGCAGATCACTTGAGCCCAGGAATCAGAGACCAACTTGGGCAACATGGTGAAGCCCTGTCTCTACAAGAAATACAAAAATTAGCCGGGTGTGGTGGCACACACCTGTAGTCCCAGCTACTTGGGAGGCTGAAGTGGGAGGACTGCTTGAGCCCGGGAGGTTGAGGCTGCAGTGAGCCATGATCACGCGACTGCACTCCAGCCTGGGCAACCAAGTGAGACCCTGTGTCAAACAAACAAAAACACCAAGAAAACTGTAATTGAATTTGTCTGACTTTCTAAGATTTTCCACATAAATAAATTTTCACATCAGAAAACAAATAACGATTTGGTTTCCAGATCACAAGTCCTGAACTTTTGTTTAGGAATTATACTCACTGAATAAACCTTCCAAAAATGTATGAAAATACAAATTATAATAAGAGAAATTTCCACTTATGAAACTGGTAAGGATAAAAAAACATTAAAATGCTCAGTGTTGGTAACAGTATAGGAAACCAGCATTTACTTACTCACCTGGTAAGATTATAGTTTGGGAGAAAGTTTTTAAAACAGAATAAGATGATAAGTAGACCTGAAAGGTATGCATGCCCTTTGATCTACGAATTCAATTCGTAAGAATTTATACTAAGAAAATAATTAAGGATTTGGAAAAGGACAGTAGGAATGTTTATCCAAGCACTATTACTCATTGCAAGAAGTTGGGAATAGTTGACATGCCTAAAGGTATGTATTAATCAAATTGCATATATCCCCAAAGGGAATATATTATAGCTATTTATATTTTAGAGGATATTTGTATAATATTAAAAATTATAAAAGAATAACGACATCCTATTTGTAAAAAGAAAGTCTGTTCATAGAAGAAATGTTGAAGGCTGTTAAGAATTGGCTGTTCTAGATGGGTGGATTATGTACGTATTTAATGTTTTCTTTTGCTTGTCATTACTTGCTAAGTTTTCAATAATGAACATGCATTGCTGTCATCATTTATTTATTTATTTATTTTTGAGACAGAGTTTCACTGTTGTTGCCCAGGCTGGAGTGCAATGGCACGATCTCTGCTCACTGCAACCTCTGCCTCCTGGGTTCAAGCGATTCTCATGCCTCATCCCTCATATTCTATAATATACATTAGGTTTTGCTTGGGTAACATGCTGTGCAATCTGACTGAGGTAGGAGGAGGAATTCTCCTGGTTTGCTATGGCACTATAGAGTTTTTTTTTTGTTTGTTTGTTTGTTTTTTAAGCCTTAGATATTATTTAGTCAAGCCCTCTTCATTTTACAATATGAGGAACCTGGGTCAGGCATGATGGCACACACCTGTAATCCCAGCACTTTTAGAGGTTGAGATGGGAGGATCATTTGTGGCCAGGAATTCTAGACCAGCTTTGGCAACATAGTAAGATCCTATTTCTACAGTTTTTTTTAAATTAGCTGGGCATGGTGGTGAGCACCTGTAGTCCCAGCTACTCAGGAGGCTTGAGGCAGGGAGGATTGTTTGAAACTAGAGTTTGAGACTGCGGTGAGCCATGATCATGCCTCACTGCACTTCAGCCTGGATAGCAGTGAGACCTTGTCTCTAAAATACATACTATGTAACATACATACATACATACATCCATAATGTAACTTGAAAGAGGTCCAAGGGAGTGAGTGATTTCTTTAAGGCCGCAAAGTGAATTGAACAGCAACTATAATCCAAACTCCAGATTCTCAGCCCACTTATTCCCAAGAAATTGGCTGAACACCCCCATCAATGATCCTGGCTGCCCAGCTGGCCTTGGGAAGCGGGTATAGCAGCTCTGACAACAAGAAAACCCAAAGGAAACTATAAGTCAGGCAAAAGCCTAGTCACTCCATAACACTAAAATGAACTCCCAAGTGTCAGAGGAAACAGGAAAAACAGGAAAACACAGGGATCCTCCGTGTTGTCCAATATGAACTCTTTAGGAAGATACTGATTTTGAAACAGCCGATTCTGTGATAAAGCACAGAAGCCCTGGGTTAAGGACTACTGTATATAATGATTAACTGTGAGATATGCCCTTATATAACAAAATAGTTAATGTATTTATGGTAGCTTCTAACAAGGTAATAATTTTTTGGCTATCAGTTTATTTATTTTCTTCCATGCATAAACAAAGAATCTAATACGACATAGCAACAGCTCTCAAAATGTAGTCCACAAACCTTAAAGGTAGAGGTGTGGGGAGGGGTTCCTGACACCCTTTCAAGGAGTCTGTGAGGTTAAAAATCTTTTGTAACAATACTAAGACATTATTTCTCTTTTTTACTTTGTGAACATTTGCACTGATGGTGAAAAGCAGTGGTGGGTAACATTGTTGGTACTTCAGGACAAATTGAGTCCACAGCACTAAACTGTACTAGTAGCTGTATTTTTCATTGCTATGCACTCAGGCTAAAAATAATGTCAATTTCATTTTAGAATATCCTTAATGAAATGGTAAAAAGCATGAATTTTTATTAAATCTCTACCCTTGAGTTACATGTGACCAAGTACGCACAAAGCATTTCTGCTGTGTACCTGAGTATAACGGTTGTCCTGCGGATTTGGTTGCCCAAATCAAAAGCACTTTTGCAATTGGTTGAACTGTGAGCTGAAATAGCTTTTTTTCATGGAACACCATTTTTACCAGAAAAAAAACTACTGACAGACAAACCAGGGTTATTCAGACTTAAGCATGTGGCAGAAATTCTGTCAAAAATGTAACAAAGTGAGACTGTCACTTCAAGTAAAACAACTGACAGTTTGTGTTGCCAATGATACAATTCTAGCTTTCAAGTGAAAACTAGCATTTTGGAAAATCCTATCTGCCACTGTGAGCTTGACAGCTTCCCAATACTTGAAGACTTTTCTGATGAAATGGGAAGACATTAAGGAAAGTGATTGTTTGATACTGTATAATGAAATATGTCAACATTAGGAAGAACTGTATAACACAGTGAACCACTAAAATTTCCGAAGGACTTATGCTTAATGTTTAAAATATCAGGCATCGATCCAACATCCATTCAAAGTGTAAGGTACACCAATGGATATTAATGTAACAGTGTAAAAAAAGTACATTGATATAGTTTCAGATTCCACTTTGTAACTAACCTTTAAAAAGCTACCATTTGTCAAACTTTGATGTGATATCAAAGAATATCCATGATTATCTTTAAAAAGCTATGAAAATATTCTTCTTTCCAACTTCATATGACTGTGAGGTGGGATTTTCTTCATCTTAAACCAAAATGAAACAGTGCAGCAGCTTAAATGCAGAGGCAGACATAAGAATCCAGTTACCTTCTATTATGTCACACATTGGTTTTGCAAAAATGCAAAACAATGCCACTCCTAGGATAACTGTTATCAAAACCAGGAAATAAGTGCTGATGATGATGTGGAGAAATTGGAATCCTTGTGTACTGCCAATGGGAATGTAAAAATGACACAGCCACTGAAGAAAAACAGTATGGTTTCAAAAACTAAACATAGTACTATCCTATGACTCAGCAATTTTCACTTCTAGGTACATATGGTATCCCAAAGAATTAAAAGCAGGGATTCAAACAGACATGTGCACATTAACGATCATAGTAGTAGTATTCACACTAGCCAAAAGGTGGAAGCAACCCAAATGTCCAGACAAATGGATAAACAAAATGTGATATATACATACAATGAAATATTATTGTTTTAAAAAGGAAATCCTGACACATGCTTCAATATGAATAAACCTAAAAAACACTATACTAAATAAACCAGACTCAAAAGGACAAGTATTGTATAATTCCACTTATATAAGGGACCTGAAATAGTCAAATTCATAAAGAAAAAATAATGGTTAACCAGGGCTTTGGGGAGGAAGTAATGGGCAGTTATTATGTAATAGGTACAGGATTTCAGTTTGGGATGATGACAAAGTTCTGGAGATGGACAGTGGTGTTGGCTGTACCTCTCAATTGCACACTTTAAATTGTACCCTTAAAAATTATTAAAATGGTAAATTTTGTTATATCTTACCACAATTTTAAAAACAAAACCCCACAATGTTACTCTTCTCACTGATGGGGGGGGGGTGGTTTGGAAAATAGTTATTTTTCATTAAAATCATTATTTATGCACGTAGCCTATATATTACTGTTTTGTAAATTAACAAATACTTAAAATTTTTCCAGCTTTAATGTCTAATATGGTAAATATAAACATATATACCATACAAACAGAAGCTCTTAGGTCCACGGTAATTTTTGAAAGGCAAAGGGGCCCTGAGAATAAAAAGTTTGAGAATTGCTCTTATATGAAGATTTATTTCCTCTTCTCACACCTGCATTATGTGAAGATCTTCATTTCTTGGTATAACTTCATTTGACAGTTATATCGATTGCAGCCTGGAGACCAGCAAAAAACGACAGGCTGAAATATCACAGATCATCACATTAACTCTTTGTAATTACCACTGTCGCCTGCCTGCTCCCTAACTCTACGGACTGAGCAACAAAAAGCTCCATCCATTCAGAGGAGTGGCAATGTGCAAAAGGGAGAAAGCTTAAATGCTGACATGTTACAAAGTAGTTTTGTTGATAGCTAGCAAGAAGCACACATTTTCTTTTTTCTGTTGAATCTTCATTTGGATTTACAGTCCTGGGCAGATTTGGAAACGGGGATGGTGGCGGCATTGTTTCCGAAAACCAGCGCATTCGTGCAAAGAATTTAATTCCCTCACCATCTTGCTACTGGTCTGTTGCAGTGGGGTGTGGTTAGAGGGCTAGGAAGCAATCCAAAACAGCAGCTCAGGCTGCCCAAGGCCGTGTACAAGCGATCATTTTCTCCATTTTGGGCCAGGTCAATTTGCACCAGCAAGAGGCAGAATGTTTGTTTCATGGGGAGGAGGAGAATAAAAAAGGAAGTTAGAGAGCATGGACGGAAATAAGCAACACCACCAAAGAGGTTTCATCTCAGGTGGATGTTAAACGATTGGAACGCTAGTAATGGGCGCAAGGAGCAAACAAAATTGTTCTGAGTCCACAGCTGCGGCACTTTTAATGACAGGTGTGCAGTTCTGCATTGGGGTTGAAAGTGAAATGATTTTCTTACCCAAACTATTTGCATTCATTTTGGGCCGCCTCTGTGACCAGCCTCGCTGACTGCGGCTGAGGCAGTCCCAAACAAAGGGGAATGGACGTCCTCCCGAGGGAGCGGAGGCGGGAAAGGTGGCCCCAGGTGGCCGCGCCAGGTGTGCCCAGGGGTCCACCTTGCAAGCCGCGGGGAGGGTGCGTCCCAGGAGCGTCGGAGAGGCGCGGTTGGGAAGGGTTGGGTCCGGGCTCCAGGCACCACACGGCGAAAGACCCCGCCCTGCCCACGGCCAAGGTTAACCCGCGCGCTGGAGGTACCTGCGGAGGCTTCGCACAGCCAAAAGGCACCGGGCGATCATGGGAGCGCTGAGAGGCTGGCGGCGGTGGGCGCGTGGTCCTTCAGCGTGGCGCGACAAGGCGTGCGGCAGCGCCTGGGCGCCCGGGAGTCGCGAGCCGGCCTAGCCGCAGAGGCCACAGTGGCTGCCGGGCCAGCGCCCTCCCACGTGCGGCAGCTCCACGCCGGCGCCTACCAGCCCCGCCCCGCGCCGTGCCCCGCCCCAGCCCGCGCGTCCGGCCCCGCCCCAGGGGCGGTGCTGGCCAGACCCCGCCGCTGGAGCTAGAGCACAGCCGGGTGGGCTCTGGGGTTGGCGCCCTGGGGGCCGGGGAAGTTTGCGCCGCCGCGCCCAGTGCTGCGATCCCGAGCCAGACTTCAGCCCCGAGGACTAGGGGTCGGGCGGGCCGGCCTACGGAACCCCGCGGGCCAGCAGCCGTCGTCTCGCGTCCTCCTGCTTGGTAAGGGGGCTTCTGTCTGGCGAGGGTGCGCCTCCCTCCGCCCCGGACCGAGGCCCGCACTGGCACTCGCTGCACACCGGGCAGGGCCGAGGCGAGGCCGGGTGCCGGAGGGAGGACGGGAGGGAGGGGGAGCTCGATGCGCTTTGGGGAGAGGAAGGGGGAGAAGCCTGGACGAGGCTGGGCATCTCTTTCCCTCTTTGCACCCCCTTTTCCCCCCTTTCTGTTTTTACCTTCTGCCCTGGGGCCTTATTTATTGCTTGTGACCCCGTGGCCTAGAGGCTGACATCGCCTTTAAAATAACTACACAAATAATAAACATTATAGCGGCGGGTACCACACCCTGGCTTTGAATTAGGGAACCTGGGGAACAGATGGATGATGCGATTTAGTGGAAATCAGCCATGAATGCCGGCTGGCCCTGCGCCACTGTTTGGATGCGATAGTATTCCATGTGAATGAACATGACCGGGAGCTTCCAGCTTGTCCACGAGAGCACAGCCTCTGCAGGGAGCGCCGGTCGACTTGTAGTATCCATCGACTTGGGCAGCGATTTCCTGACATGTCTGCTGATTAAATAGAAATGCCATTTTTATTAAGAACGACACTCACCAGTTGAACAACCTTTCGCGAATGTGTTTCCTCATCAAATAACTCTCAACCTACAAAAAGTAGGTAGTGTACATTATTAATACTTTTTTTAGGTCCCATGAAATAGAGGAAGATGCTTGGTTATAGATCAGCTTTTAGTCAGCAGTATGAAAGCCTCTCAACTTAGTACTGAGGCCTTTAGGGGATTTCGGTATGGTGAGATACTCAGTGACAGTCTAAGCTTATGCTGTACTTGTTTTGAAGACATTTTTACTTGTTCCAAGATTTAACATACTCTTATACCACTGGGTATTAATGAAAATATGTAATAAATTACCTTCACAATACTTTGTGCTCTCCTGACTCTTTAAAAAAAAAAAAAGATGAAAGGTCATACAGTTTTGTGTTTTGTTTTTACCTTTAATACAGTTTATAACCCGTATCATCTTTGTAATTTATGACTTTTCTGACTGATTCTTCAGAATAACTTAGTTCAGTGTTTTCATTTTTCTTATCAAGGAAAAGTGTTTAAGCTTCTAAAATGTCATCTATCAAGCACCTGGTTTATGCGGTTATTCGTTTCTTACGGGAACAAAGTCAGATGGACACTTACACCTCCGACGAACAAGAAAGTTTGGAAGGTATGCATCTGCTCTTTGTGTTCATTTATATTATAATTATAAACGAGGACTAAAATAGCTGTAAGCCCAGCTTGATGATCTATTGTAACAAAAATCAGAATTTTCTTTGATCTTTCAAGGAGAGGCCTGATTATAAGGTTATCGTATTTCCATTTTCTGAAGCTTGTTTTGTTTAACAACAAATTAAGAGGACTATTGTTTATTTATTGAACAAATACTATATGTAGAAAGTATGCTGTTCATATTATAGGCAATGTTTTCTTCACAGCAACTGTTATGTTAGTATTATCCCCATTTAACAAGTGAGAAAATGAAACCAGGGCCAGACTTGGTAGCTCATGCCTGTAATCCCAGCACTTTGGGAGGCTGAGGCTGGTGGATCATTTGAGGTCAGGAGTTCGAGACCAGGCTGGGCAACATGGCAAAACCCTGTCTCTACTAAAAATACAAAAAGTAGCCAGGTGTGGTGGCACTTGCCTGTAGTCCCAGCTACTCGGGAGGCTGAGACAGGAGAATGGCTTGAACCCAGAAGGCGGAGGCTGCAGTAAGCTGAGATCCCATCACTGCACTCCAGCCTGGGCCATGAGGGAGATCCTGTCTCAAAAAAAAAAAAAAAAAAAAAAGAAAATGAAACCAAATAGCATAACCAGATAACACAGCTGATATGTGATAAAGCCTGGTTAATACTCTGAAGATCTTGTTGTCTGCATTTCCTAATAGGAAAGCATCCAGTTTAGAAATAATATATAAAAATACCTGAGTCATTTTAATAGCACTATGTAAAAGTCTAATAATTATACCACTAGTAAGATCTGACCAGTGCCTAATTTCGAACTCGAAATGAAAGCATTTCACCTGTGTTTTACATTAACTTTAATATTGGCTTCAGTAATCTGTAAAGTTGAACAGGACGTAGGTGATGGCATCGTGTGTTTCCTTGACACCATCTTTGTTCTTCATGTTTATGTGTTACAAAATTTAAATTCAGTACAACCATAACAAGGTAGAATTTGGAAGATGGGCTTGTGGAGGTTCAGTGAATCTGGTGTCCCTGTGGCCTAAAGTCTTTTATTTATTTATTTATTTTTTGAGACAGGGTCTGTCTGGCTCTGTCACCCAGGCTGGAGTGTAGTGGCACGATCTCAGCTCACTGCAACCTCCACCTCCTGGGCTCAAATGATCCTCCCACCTCAGTCTCCCAAGTAGCTGGGACTTCAGGAGTACACTATCATGCCTGGCTAAGTTTTTTATTTTTTTTTGTAGAGACAGGGTTTCGCCATGTTGCCCAGGCTGGTCTCAACCTCCTGGGCTCAAGTGATCCACTCGCCTTGGCCTCCCAAAGTACTTGGATTACAGGCATGAGCCAGCCCTCCCAGCCCTAAAGTCTTAATTATTGCAGTAAGAGTGCATTTGGAAGAACTTAATAAATAACAGTATAGTTTAAATTTCCCATCTTAAAACTGCTTCTGTACTTTCAACAAGCACTTCCCTGTGAATATGCTTTTAGGAGGTGGAGATGAAAATTGGGCATTTGCTCTAAATCTGCTTGCAGTCTGGTTAGATGATGTCTTTCCAGGTGGCAGTGAGAGGAGCAGGTGATGCACAGTTGGAGAACATTGCCATCAGTCCATTTAATATTAAGGTCTTTTTGTTCTTGATGATTAGACTATGTGAAGATAAAGTTGATTGGTTATCTAAGGAGAATGTTAGTTATGATTGCTCTGTAGCAAACAGATAAATGCAGTCATTTAAGAAAAGATGTTTCTTTTCTAATCAAAGGCAGCATAAAAGTTTTAAGGGCCAGAAAGAAAATTGAGGGTTTTTTTTTTTTTTTTTTTAAAACCAAGATGTTACGTCCTATTTTTAGGATGGTATTCAGCCAAAAATATGTGCCTTCAGCTGTTTGTTATATATGGCAGTCAGAAAGGGTGCCAATTGTTTTTGACTGACCCCTATTTTTGACTCTGTGAGTCTAATTTAATTGAACATGAAATCATGTGGAGGTGTCTGCCCACCTTCTAGACATTTTTAAAAGCCCTGGGAAAGAAGCCTCAGTTCTGATACCAGCTTTACCACTACTGTGAAGCTGATGTATCATCAGCTTTGTCTTGCCATCAGATTATGTCACCCACTCCTCAATTATTGTCATCTACTGACATTTGCTTCGTTCCTTGACTAATTGTGGTTCCTGTTCACTGTCACTCTCTCTAGCACTACTCCTATTTAGTTCTTGGCAATTGCAATATACTGATAGATGATTATTTTAGTTCCCTGGCTCTCAGTTCTTGACCTCGTCCAGTGATCTCAAATACTTGATCATATTCTAGATCAGTGGTTCTCAACTCGGGGGTGATTTTGCAGTATCCGGATACATTCTGATTGTCACAACTGGGTGAGGGGGGTGGCTGGTATTACTGGCATCTAGTGAGTAGGTAGAGGCCATGGATGCTGCTAATGCACAGGACAGCCCTTCACAAGAAGAAATTACGTGATCCAAAAGGTCAGTATGTAGAGATTGAGAAAGCCTTCCCTAGACTTAATCATTACCAGAATTGCATTCCTCCCCTAATCTCTGTCCCAAACATTTCACTTCCTGACCACTATTGCCTGTCCTTCCAAGCTCACTCCCTCTAGAATCCCTACTCCAGCTATTCTTTGACCCAACCAATACCTCCAGTCTGTTCATCCCTCACCTTTTCCCACACCTCTTGTTACTCATCTTAAATTCCATGGTTGATAATTACAATTATTCCCTCGTAACTCTTTCCCTTTCTTGCAAAGCCCAACTTTGTTTAAATCCAGCTCTCCACCTACTCTGTGCCCACCTACTCACACCCACTCATGTATATAGATGGAGCAAAACACACAACTTTGCTGACTAGTCCCACTTGAAATTCATGGCTCTGAACTTCAAGCAGCCTTTAATGCTTTAATGCTGTCAGGCAATCACGCCCTCTGTTCCAAGTTCATTCGTACATTTATTTTCCTAGATGACCATTTTAACACTTTCTCATATCTTCTGAAACCCTCAAACCTCTTTCACTGTCCTCACTTTTAGTTGGTTGCTTTGCTTTCTACTCCACCAAGAAAACTGAAATAATAAGAAAATAGCTGGGTACGACAGCACTCACATACTCGGCCTGCCTGCCTGTTTGCCTAGCTATTACCATAGGTGGACTATTCGCGCCTAAATGGAACCCCTCTACTGGTATACTAGATCCCATCCTCTCTCACCTACTCTAGGATATCACTCTAGTTATTTTTTTTTATCTTATAAAATTTTCATACTCTACTGGATCATTTCCATCATAATATAAACTTACCATTATTCTCCCCTCTTCAAAAAAGCAAAAATAAACAGCAAATAATTATTTTACCATACTACCCCTAACCCATTACTGCTTAATTGTATGTCTCCCTTTGCAGCAAAACCATTTGAAAGAATTGTCTATGCTTGCTTTCTCCAAACCCTCTCCTTCTATTCTTCTTAAACCCATTCTGATTAAGCCTTTGCCTCTCTCTCTCAATCTATACCACTCTCATCAAGGTCATTAGTGATTTCTGTGTTGTTTAATTTAATGGTCAGTTCTCAGCTTTCATCTGAGTTATTAGCTGTCATTGATAATGTTGATGGTCATTTCCTCACTGCCCCCACCCCCACCCCCAGTATATTTTATTTAGTTTCCAGGATACCTCATGCTTTCTTGGCTTTGTTATCTCATTGTTTGCTTCTTTTCTGTCCCCTTTGCTGGTTCCTCTTCTTTTCCCTGACCTGGCGTACCCAGAGTCCGCTGCTTGATCCTCTTGTCTTCATTATCTATACCCATTTCTTTGGTGATATCATTCAGCTTCTTAGCCTTAAATACCCCGTATCTATATGCTATTTCCCAAATTTATGCCCTCAGCTCAGACCTTTCTCCTGAAGGTCTTCTTATATATCCAAGTACCAACTAGATATCTCCACTTGCATGTCTAATAGGCATCCCAAATTTAAATTGCCAAAACCGAACTTCTGATTCCCCCACCCAAAATCTGTTCTATGTGCAATTTCCCTATCTCTGTTTATGGCAGCTTCATCTTTTCTGTTGCTCAGGCCAGAAACTTGGGTATCATTCTGGACTCTTCTCTTTCTCAAATACTCTGTAACTAATCATTCAATAAATCCTGTCAGCTACACTTTCAAAATATGTCTAGAGTTTGACATTTCTTATCATCTCCACTGATATCACCTCTGGATAGAACTAACTATTTCTTGGCTGTTTTAGAGTGGCAGCCTCTAACTGGTGTCTCTGCTTCTTTTCTTGCCCCTCCATTGGCTGTTGCAAACACAGGCATCAGGGATCTTTACGAACAGAGTATGTCAGTTTCTATGATTTATCTACTCAAAACGTGACTTAAGTAACATGACTTCTCATGTTACTTAGTCATTGTTTAAAGGATCTTTATAATTTGACTTCTGTGACATGTTTTTCACCTTCTCCTCCCCTTTCTCATTTGGCTTCAGCCATATTAGCTTTCTCTTTATAAATGTACCATATCCTCTTGCCTATGGGCTTTTGATCTGGCTGGTTCCTCTGCCTGGAATGGTCTTCACAGATAATGGTAACACTCCCATCTCCTTCAAGTCTTTTTCAAATCTCTTTTCTCAGTAAGGCCTACTCTGAACTCTCTGTTAAGCCTTCAGCTGTGGGCCAGGTGTGGTGGCTCACACCTGTAACCCCAGCACTTTGAGAGGCCAAGGTGGGCAGATCACCTGAAGTCGGGAGTTTGAGACCAGCCTGGCTAACATGGTGAAACTCCATCTCTACTGAAAATACAAAAATTAGCCAGGCGTGGTGGCACACGTCTGTAATCCCAGCTACTCAGGAGGCTGAGGCAGGAGAATAGCTTGAACCCGGGAGGCACAAGTTACAGTGAGGCAAGATTGCGCCACTGCACTCCAGCCTGGGCAACAGAGTGAGACTCTGTCTCAAAAAAACAAACAACAACAACAAAACCCTGCAGCTGCTTTTCTGCTCAACTGCCCACACTCTCCATCTTCCTTACCCTTTACTACCTGTTTATTGTTTATGGTCCACCTCTCCATCCCCTACTAGGAAGTAAACCCCAAGAGGTTAGAGGTCTTTTCTGTTTTATTCACTGATACGTTGAAAGTGTCTAGAAAAATGCTTGACACATGATAGGTGCTTAATAAATATTTGTTGAATTGAATCCAATGGTCTTGGGCATTTGCTTGGTTGGTTTGGATCTTAGTTTCTAAGTCTATTTGGTAGACATACTTGCCTCCTCGCAGCCAATATATTTGTGAAGAGAATCTGAATCAGTGAATGGCAGGTACATAGTATGTGAAAACTTTTGAATTAAGTGTTATACAGATGGGCTGTGGTATTACTGAATAGAATTCTTCACTCACCTTTCTCTATCAGTACCAGACTATTTTTGTTTGGTGTTACAGTGGAACAATAAGTATATATAGTATTTCTTTAGATTTTGTGACTTATTCCTGAATGTCTATTATTTTAAATAGGAATAAATAGGAATAGGTTCTTCTAAAAGGAAGATCAAATGTTATAATCTCTGTTTGATAAATGAGAATCTTGAGGTAAATGTAAGTTAAATTGTTGTACCCAGGTTATTTAATTTTTTTTGGCCTGGATCAGTAAGGATAATGAGACAGTCCTGGGTTCCAAGGCTGTGGTTAGCTTTGTTCACTAAATCATATGCCTTTCTAAATATGTGTTATTGTTGAACACTATACATTTTGGCAACTAGGTTTACTTATCAAAATAGAATTGCGTTTAGGAAAAAAAAAAAAAGGCCACCTCCTTTAGGGATACTTAATTGTATCTAGTATGTGCCAGATCTGTGATGTGAGGTTAGTGGCAGCAGAGATAAAGAAGGTGGACTGGACTGCCTTAAGAACATAGGGCATAAAATCCCTCAGAGTTATCACATGGATTTTTCACCTGTCAGTGTTTAGTTCTGAAGTTCCATAATTTAGTGTTTTGCTAAGGGCTTGGTTGGGTACTGTCCATCTTTTACAAGGCTATAAATTAATTTTTTTTGGTGGGGAGGCAGATAAACGCTCTCTTCCACAGATTTGATTGTTTATTTCCTCCAAATTCAAATGTCACTTTCACTGCAAAAAAGGCAGTAGATTAAGTTGATTGAGCGTCTACCTTTGTCAGACCCTGTTAAAGTTGAAGACGAATAAGATGTAGGCCCCGCTAGGGATAAAAGACTTTAAGGAAAACAAGATGTAGGCTGTTTAATATGGGAAGACAAACATTTAAGTGCATATAATACAGTGTGATAAGTACAATAATGGAAACGTGTACAAGCCACATGGCAAAGTATAGGAAATGACCAATCTGATCAAGAAGACAAGATGTTTATCAAGAATAAATATATACATATACATACTTTTTTTTTTTTTTTTTTGAGACGGAGTCTTGCTCTGTTGCCCAGGCTGGAGTGCAACGGCACGATCTCAGCTCACCACAACCTCCGCCGTCCAGGTTCAAGTGATTCTCCTGCCTCAGCCTCCAGAGTAGCTGGGATTACAGGCACCCGCCACCATGCCTGGCTAATTTTTTTTTGTATTTTTAGTAGAGACGGGGTTTCACCATGTTGGTCAGTCTGGTCTTGAGCTCCTGACCTCAGGTAATCCACCCTCCTTGGCCTCCCAAAGTGCTGGGATTAGAGACATGAGTCACTGTGCCTGGCCACATACATCATTATTATTATTACTACTGTTATTATTTTAAATAGCAGTCTTCGTGGCAAGGAGAGCCTATTTTCTTGTGGCCCAGTGTTTTACGTGCAAGTACAACTGCTTGATAGGAATAGAAAGGGAGAGAATAGGGATGGGTAAATAGTAGTAGGGCTTGGTAGGAATAGAAAGGGAGGAGAATAGGGATGGGTGAACAGTAGATTATTTTGTATCTAAAAGACCCTTTGACTTTTTATCATTGGTAATTTAGTTTCTTATTAAATCCCTCTTTAAGGAGAATTGTTCTGTGATTACTGAAAGTAATAGTGTTTCTTTTATGACAGAGGTAATTTCCCCAGGGCTGCAATTCATACATAATGTATCTTTTAAAAGTTACATACAAGTATAAGGGAATCTACTTCACACTGTCTGGAAATACACTGGGCGTTTTGGGTACATTCTCATCTCATTGAGCCAGGAGTGAATTCCTTTCCAAAGGTGAGCACTATCAGGATGAGAATCTGCTTCCCTTCCCCTCAAAGGGTAATTGTAGAGAGGACAGGATATATGCTATCCGCTATTAACTACCTGCTCCCATTTTCTCGAATCCCAAGTTTTCTCTCTAATTCATTCTCAATGTTCCTGCCAGACTTTTAGTTCTAAACATAATTTAGTTATGTTACTCTCCTTTACTAATTTATTTAATGGCTCTCCATTTGCTCATTTCTTGAAGTCTAAATCTTTTTAAAAATGCCATTTCAGGTGGCTTGTCATCTACACAGACTTCTTTTGTTTTTTGAAGACAGAGTCTCACTCTGTCGCCCAGGCTAGAGTGCAGTGGGGTGATCTCGGCTCACTGCAACCACTGCCTCCTGGGTTCAAGCAATTCCCATGCCTCAGCCTCCCGAGTAGCTGGGATTACAGGGGCATGCAACCACGTCCAACTAATTTTTATGTTTTTCGTGGAGATGGGGTTTCACCATGTTGGCCAGGCTGGTCATGAATTCCTGACCTCGGGTGATCTGCCTTCCTCAGCCTCCCAAAGTGCTGGGATTACAGACGTGAGCCACCGAACCTGGCCTCTAATGACAGACTTCAAACATAATCCCTCACCATGTCTTTCCATCCACTGTATACCCTAGCCATACCAACCATTTATTTTGCATACAATAAAAATAGACAAGGCCCCATCACCATTTAACATGCTTTATATTTTGCTTATATATGTTGTCTTCCTTTATTAAAATATAAGCTTTATCATGTAGACAGTGATTTTTTTCTGTTAGGTTTATTACTGTTTCTCTACCACCTTAGACTAGTGCCTTACACATAGTAGGCACTTGGCAAATTTGCATGGATGAATGAATTTTTAAAATCTATCTTCACATGAGTACACCAGGATTAATATTAAGTGCTTCTTCCTATGTGCTGGGGGCTATGTTCTGTTACTATTAGTGTTTTTAATTAATGGAGAATTCGGTTTCTCACATTTTTAAAAAAAAAGATAATATTTTAGGTTTGTAGCAAGAGTACTTTTTTTGATTTGTTTTTGTTTTTGTTTTTTTGAGATGGGGTCTCAACCCAGGCTGGAGTGTAGTAGTGAGATCTTGGCTCACTGTAACCTCCTCTTCCCAGGCTCAAGCAATCCTCCTACCTCAGCCTCTCGAGTAGCTGGGACCATAGGTGTGCGCCACCATGCCTGGCCAATGTTTTGTATTTTTGGTAAAGATTTCTCCATGTTGCCCAGGCTGGCCTTGAATTCCTGAGTTCAGGCAATCCACTCTCATTGGCCTCCCAAAGTGCTGGGATTACAGGCGTAACCCACCACACTTGGCTAAGTTGTTGGTATTAATGACTTGCTCTTTCTTTCTGGTAGCCTTCAACAAGAATATGATGTAATACATATATTGAGAAATTATATTCTAGACAACATTTTTCCTTAAGTGAGGAATAAGAAATCAAGTCGTTGCCAGGTGTGGTGGCTCATGCCTATAATCCCAGCACTTTGGGAGGCCGAGGTAGGATGATCACTTGAGCCCAGGAGTTTGAGACCAGCCTGGACAATGTGGCAAGACCCCGCCTCTGCAAAAATATTTAAACAGTTAGCATGTGGCTCATGCCTATAGTCTCAATTACTAAGGGAGCTGAGGCGGGGGGATCCCTTGAGCCCAGGAAGTCAAGGTAACAGTGAGCTATAATTGTGCCACTGCATTCCAGCCTGGCCACAAAGCGAAAACTTGTCTCTAAAAAAAATTAGGAAGAAAGAAAGAAAGGAAGGGAAGGTGAAGGGAGAGTGGGAGGGTGAGGAAGGAAGAAGGAAAATCAGTGTGTTTTCCTTCGATAGCTAGTCTATAAACAGAAATTTCTTTACAGCTGAACCAATGTTTTCCTTATGTTCTGTGATCAAAATACTGACTTTTCATACATTGCAGTTCTATCAGAAAAAAAAAACTTGTTTTTTTTTTTTAATTGCTGATTGTTTTTTACTATTAAAATTTATTTTAAGTTGCAATTCAGTGCTTGGAGACAGTTTTTAAGATCAGCCCAGAAGATACACACCTAGCAGTTTCACAGCCTTTGACGGAAATGTTTACCAATTCCTTCTGTAAGGTATGTTGTCATTATTTTTCTCATTATTAACTGATATAAATATGACTACAATTTTATGTTAATAGGTTGTTAATAGTTGAGGGGCCAGGTATATTAACTTCATCCTGTATATAAGGTAAATAGTCTGTCTATATGGATATAATTGGGTGTCTAAAATGTAACTCATTTAATGTGCTTTAGATTTTCATATTGATAACTATTTTCATCTTCTCACCTTTTATATTTAATGATATGTATTAGTGGACTTTTAAGTTCTTTACAGTATCTGAGTATTTTTTTTTCTTGAATGTCATTTCAATGAATCTGAGTATTTTTCGATTTCCAGCATCTGAATTGATGTTTCCCTAAAACGTGGAATACAGCTTTAAAAAGTTTTAGTGCCTAGGAAGCAGCCATGTGGAAATAGATTCATCTGGAATTGAATCATCATTTCTGAAGCAGAAGTCATCAAATTTGCCCATTGATGGGGCTCTTTAAAACAGGAAAAGGTTAAGGGTCACTGGGCAAAACTAAGACTGAAATCCAAGTTTGCTGATCCCTGTTCCTGGGGACTATTTATACATGGTCTTGGGTTTCTGGCCTTTTCAGAAAACAGACCATGAGACTGAAAAATGCTAAGGTTAGTGAGTTTAGGGCTCCCACATGTGGGTTGAACTCTCACTTGTTTCTTTGTTTTCTTTTTTTCTGAGGCAGGTCTCTCTCTGTCACCCAGCCTGGAGTCTAGTGGTGTGATCATGGCTCATTGCAGCCTCAACCACCTGGCCTCAAGCATTCCTCAATTCTCACACCTTAGACTTGCGAGCAGCTGGGACTACAAGCTCACACCACTACACCCAGTTAATTTTTGTTTGTTTGTTTTTGTTTTTTAGTAGCAATGGGGTCTTGCTTTGTTTGTTTTGTTGCCTAGGCTGGTCCTGAACTCCTGAGCTCAAGCCGTCATCCTGCCTTGGCCTCCAAAAAGTGCTCAGATTATAGCCGTGAGCCACCACACCTGGCCCCACATGTTTCTTTATGACATTTTGGTGCCTCATGGGCTCCTTTTGTTTTTCTAACTCCATACTTGAGCTTTAGTATATAATGAAGAATTCTGGAGTGAAGCTGAAACATATCTTGCACACTTCAGTCTGGAGTGGACATTGCCGACAATACCATACTTGACTGGATCCTCCAGGCTCTGTTTCTCGAACTTCTTGGAAAGAGGTTGTTAGAGTTGCAATGAAGATGGCAACTTGGCAGTAAATCATTCCCTTTTATTACACTTGGGAGAAAAATAATGCACTTATACATTAATTCATCAAACAGATGAATTCTTATCGTGTGACAAGATATAAGGAGATAGTAACGTTTATCTCTGTTCCTCATCAGGGAACTCCCTTTTTCTTCCCTTTGGTGATGGTGGGCTGTGGTTCTTGTATTGATTGGGCCTGTGGCCCCCTCAGGGAACCCTGTTTCAGTGGCTAGATATGGTTATGGATAAAGCAGACCTTCTTTGCTGTCAGATATGTGAGGCCTGTGCTTGAGACAGTTTTAGATTTGCTCACTCTTTAGCTACTGTCACCATTGACTTAATACTGAAGATGTTAGAACTTCTTTTTTTTTTTTTTTTCTTCTCAGGAAGCTCTAATTGACTTTTACCCTCTGTTTGAATAAAGCTTTTTCTTTATTTTGCTGTATCTCCCTGATTGCATTTAATTATAAGAAGTTTGTTGGTCACTATTGTTAAAATACAGTTTACTGAAACTGGCTGCCGAAAATATCTACAGTTGTGTTATATGTGGTATCATGTTTCTTTTTCTTTCTTTTTTTTTTTTTTTTTTTGAGAAGGAGACTTGCCCTGTTGCCCAGGCTAGAATGCAGTGGCACGATCTCAGCTGACTGCAACCTCCGCCTGCCGGGTTCAAGTGATTCTCCTGCCTCAGCCTCCTGAGTAGCTGGGATTACAGGCACCCGCCGCTGTGCCCGGCCCTGGCTAATTTTTGTATTTTTAATAGAGACGGAGTTTCACCATCTTGGCCAGGCTGGTGTCGAACTCCTGACCCAATGATCCGCCTGCCTCGACCTCCCAAAGTGCTGGGATTATAGGCATGAGCCACCGCGCCTGGTCTCATAATTCTTTAGTAGTCTTATTTTACAGCTATGGCTTCATTCCATATGTGTTTGTTGACAGAGTATGGCAGAGAAAGTGTAAAATTCACCTGAAATAGCATCAAGATTGTTGTAATTAAAGAAATTATTTGTCTCACCAAGTGTACTTGATTGTTATATTGGTCATTTTATCTTTAGGATACTGCTTTTCTATTTTTTTCCCCCAATTATGTTTATATACCAAGTGGATTCATTCCCTTCATTTGAAGTAGGTAGCTCTTGCTCCCCCATGGTGAACTGCTCAAATTTATGCAATGAATATGATAATTAGTTTTCAAACTATAAAACAGTGGCAATTTTGGCAAATAATTTAGAAGGATTGGGAAGACAGAAGAGATTATAATCTATTTTTTAATATGCTATTTTTCTGACCCCCAAATCGCTTTTTACCATGTATAAAGTGCCTAGGTTTATTGGAAAATTTAAAATACAAGGAACCCTAAAGCCAAGTACTGTAGGATGGTAATGTGTCTTTGAATTATGTTTAGATCCTGAGTAACTACAGTCAGTTTTAAGTAGTGACCTCTACTTAGGAAGGTTCTCATTTTGATTCTGTATTTTTATTCCAGTATTTTATGCTTAGGAAAACTGATTAGTAGATAATGATTTTTAAAAAAATAAGGACAAGACCCATATATTTGTCAGTGATTTTTTACTTGTGAATATTTATGTCTAATTTGCAAAATATATTTCTGATGTTAGAGCTATCAATTTTGTGGAAACTCTAATCAAGACAAAGGTAATGATGAATATAGACTACAGTACATAGGGCTGGGCATGGTGGCTCATGCCTATAATCCCAACACTTTGGGAGGCCAACATGGGAGAATTGCTTAAGCTAGGAGTTTGAGACCAGCCTGAGCAACATAGGGAGACCCTATCTCTATAAAAAATTTAAAAATTACTCAAGTGTAGTGGCACACACCTGTAGTCCTAGCTACTCTGGAGGCCGCGGTGGGAGGATCACTTGAGCTCTGGAGGTTGAGGTTGCAGTTAGCCATGGTCACACCACCATACTCCAGCCTGGGTGACAGAGTGAGACCCTGTCTCAAAAACAAACAAACAACAACAACAACTGTATGTATGTATGTATATTACATAGGTCAATGGCTACAAATTATGCTTCTTTAAAAAAATGATAGACTGATTTATGAACTTCAGAGTCAAGTTTAAAAGCAATACAATTTTAAAAAGATCTTTCAAAAATGAAAAAACATACTGTGTTCCCCATGCCACTCAAGATTTTTCTAAATCTTAACATTTGGTTTTCATAAGCACCTGTAGTTTGAACCTTATTAATGGAAAGTTGGTGTTGGAATGATAGTAGGTACTAAAGACAGGGATTTTATAGTGTTTTCTTTCTTTTTTTTTCTTTTTGAGAAGGAATCGTGCTCTGTTGCCCAGGCTGGAGTGCAGTGGTGCCATCTCAGCTCATTGCAAGCTCCGCCTCCCGGGTTCACGCCATTCTCCTGCCTCAGCCTCCCGAGTAGCTGGGACTACAAGTGCCCGCCACCTCGCCTGGCTAATTTTTGTGTGTGTGTGTGTTTTTAGTAAAGACAGGGTTTCATTGTGTTAGTCAGGATGGTCTCGATCTCCTGACCTCATGATCCGCCTGCCTTGGCCTCCCAAAGTGCTGGGATTACAGGCGTGAGCCACTGCGCCTGGCAGTGTTTTCTTATCTTGTAGTAAAATTAATATATGTTCATTGTTTTTAAAAAGTTGGGTCCAGGTGTGGTGGCTCATGCCTGTAATCCCAGCACTTTGGGAGGCTGGGGCAGGCAGATCACGAGGTCATGAGATCTAGACCATCCTGGCCGATGTGGTGAAACCCTGTCTTTACTAAAAATACAAAAATTAGCAGGGCGTGGTGACACGCACCTGTAGTCCCAGCTACTTGGGAGGCGGAGGCAGGAGAATTGCTTGGACCTGGGAGGTGGAGGTTGCAGTGAGCCGAGATCATGCCACTGTACTCCAGCCTGGCAACATAGCAAGACTCCATCTCAAAAAGAAAAGAAAAAAAAATTGGACAATATGGAAACATGGAAGTTAAAATTTTAATTCTGATACACATCTTTCCAGGCTGTTTTTAATGTTTGTGCTAACATATTTATATAACATATTATAAATGATTTTTTGTAGACTGATTTTGACTTTGTAAGGTATATCTTAGATAGGATATTAGACATTTTGTTCCAAAATTTTCACTAATATAAACAATCCCTTGATCATATTTCTATTCCTGTTCTTTACATACTAATTCCATTGTTTTGTTTATGAAGTAGGAGTGCCGGGTATGGGAAATGCACATTTTTTAAAAGTTTGATTCACACATTCTTCATATGCTTTTTCTTTTTTTTTTTGAGACAAGATCTGGCTCTGTTGCCCAGGCTGGAGTACAGTGCCATGATCTTAGCTCACTGCAACCTCTGCCTCCTGGGCTCAAGCCATTCTCCTATCTTAGCCTCCCAAGTAGCTGGGACTACAGGCACATGCCACCACACCTAGTTAATTTTTGTGTTTTCTGTAGAGATGGGGTTTCACCATATTGCCCAGGCTGGTCTCGAACTCCTGAGCTCAAGCTGTGCATCCACCTCGACCTCCCAAAGTGCTGGGATTAAGGCATGAGCCACCGGGTCCAGTCACACATATTCATATTTCTAATAAAAAATATATGAGAGTACTTTTCCCCTATTTTTTGTTAATGCTATTATTTAGGAATTTGATTTCATGATGTGGAGTTACAGATGATTTAAAATGTGGGTAATTTATTATTATTTTATAGTATGCTAGAATGATTCTTTATGTAGCTAAAGGGAAGTGCATTGATTTTTATTTAATTTCAGAATGATGTTCTGCCCCTTTCAAACTCAGTGCCTGAAGATGTGGGAAAAGCTGACCAATTAAAAGATGAAGGTGAATATTTCATACAAAAATGACTTACTTAGTAAAGCTTTCTGAACCTGTGGAGGAAATTACTGTCAATTGATATAGTTCTGATTTACACCACCAAGACTAGATTGTCATGAGTGCACATGGCATTTACAAAACAGAAGTGAATGTGATGGGTGAGAAGCCTGCAAGTACAGAATGGCTTGTGGGCAATACAGTTATAGCTTGCTTCAAGAGAAACAGATCTGTTGTGAGTAAAAGTTGCAGAACAAATAACTTAAGGGCGAATTGCTTCTGACTGTTTTTGCTACTTTTACTGTAGGATCTCAAATTCTTCTTTATACTTAAAAAGAGGAAAATAGTTTTCAGCATTATTTTAACTTTCGTATCTTTAGTGTTTTTGAGTTCTTTGAAATTTGTTAAGGTAGGCACGTGGTACTTGTTTATTAGCTAGCACTTTTGATTACTACATGATTAAATTTTATACTAGTTGGCTATTGAAGCATTTTTGGTTTTGATAAATAAGTCACTGTTGAGGATTTGTGTTCAATTTTTCCATTATGTCAACTATGTTAAGCTATAGACGAGAGTCGTGTCAGGCCTGCAAGGTTTGTATTACAAAGCTGTAGGGTACAGTCCTTATCTTTAACAGTGAGTGAGAGCCAATAAATTCTCTGTTCTGTATATAGACAGGGAGTTATTAGGGAATATGCTATGTTCAGAAACATTTTCTAGCCTTTTCTTTATTTCATAGCTTGAAGAAGGCAGTTGAGTTAAAAAAATATATATCGTGGCCGGACATAGTGGCTCACAGTAATCCCAGCACTTTGGGAGGCTGAGGCAGGTGGATCATGAGGTCAGGAGATCAAGACCATCTGGCCAACACGGTGAAACCCTGTCTCTACTAAAAATACAAAAATTAGCTGGGCGTGGTAGCGTGTGCCTGTAATCCCAGCTACTCGGGAGGATGAGGCGGGAGAATTGCTTGAACCCGGCAGGCGGAGGTTGTAGTGAGCTGAGATCATGCCACTGCACTCCAGCCTGGCAACAGAGAGACTCCATCTCAAAAAAAAAAAAGTGTATATATATTTATATATATTTATACACACACACACACACACACAATCACCTGGTATCTAAAAAGGTGGATATGAAACAATTATACTGTTCCTATTCCTTGGGCATGGTCATTTCTCTAGGTCTGTAAATATATACCTGTATCACTGTGGTTTTGTTTTTGTTTTTTTTTTTTGAGATGGAGTCTCTCTGCCACCTAGGCTGGAGTGCAGTGGCAGGATCTCGGCTCACTGCAACCTCTGCCTCCTGGGTTCATGCAATTCTCCTGCCTCAGCCTCCCAAGTAGCTGGTATTACAGGCATGTGCCACCACCCTTGGTGAATTTTTTTGTATTTTTAGTAGAGATGGTGTTTCACTATGTTGGCCAGGCTGGTCTTGAACTCCTGACCTGATGTGATCCACCCGCCTTGGCCTCCCAAAGTGCTGGGATTACAGGCTTGAGTCACCATGCCTGGCCTATATCACTGTTTTTAATGGCTGTGTAGTGTTACATGACACTGAGCATGTCTTACTTACCTAGACAGATAATTTTGTAATCCTAAATAACACTATCTTTGATATTTTTGTCAGTATTTCTTTTTGCTACTTAGTTTTTTTTTTTTTTTTTTTGAGATGGAGTTTTGCTCTGTTGCTCAGGCTGGAGTGCAGTGGCGCGATCTTGGCTCTCTGCAACCTCTGCCTCCCAGGTTCCAGTGATTCTCCTACCTCAGCCTCCCGAGTAGCTGGGACTACAGGCATGTGGCACCACGCCCAGCTAATTTTTGTATTTTTCGTAAATACAAAAATTTCACTATGTTAAAATTTGAGTTTCACTATGTTGGCCAGGCTGGTCTCAAACTCCTGACCTCAGGTGATCCACCCACCTTGGCCTTCCAAAGTGACGGGATTACAGATGTGAGCCACTGCGCCCAACCCTGAATTTTTATATGTTAAGTATTTTATATGTTAAATATTTATATGTTAAATATTTTATATGTTAAATGTGTTAGGCCTTTTATCATTAACTTATAGTATACATGTGCATAATATTTGTGGTATGTATATATACATTACGGTATCTACACCTTTGAGGTGACACAGGAAAAGACATACAATACAGCTTTAATAATGTAATCATAAAATGCCATCAAGACAAACAGCTCAACAGCAACATCAAAGTCTCAATAACCCAGAAAATTAAAACATTTGACATGGAAATCAAACTGTCTTTGCTAATGCAAACTTTTTGTTTCTTCATAAAAAACGATGTTTTCCTCTCAGTTTCCTTAGAGGCTTTCTATTGATTTCTGTTTTGGGGAAGATCCAAATTAATTTTTTTAACTCTAAAAGATATTTGTTGCGATATAATTCATATATCATACAGTTTATTTCTTTAAAGGGTACAATGCGTTAGTTTCTAGTATATTCTTGGAGTTGTACAGCCATTACCATAATCAATTATAGAAATTTTTTTTTTTCTTGAGACGGAGTCTCCCTCTTTCCACCAGGGTAGATGGAGTGCAGTGGTCTGACCACAGACCACTGCAGCCTCAACCTCCTGGGCTCAAGCAATCCTCCCACTTAAGCCTCCCGAGTAGCTGGGACTACAGGCACACACCACCACCCTGGCTAGTTTTTTTTTTTTTTTTTTTTGTAGAGATGGGGTTTCACCATGTTGCCCAGGCTAGTTTCTAATTCCTGGGCTCAAGCCATACGCCCGCCCTGCCCTTCCAAAGTGCTGCGATTACAAGGATGAGCCATCATACCCAGCCTACAGAACATTTTTATAACCCCCCAAACAAAAACTATGTGCTCATTAGTAGTCACTCTTTATATTCATTTTTGACTCCTAATTTACTGTAACTTGAATATTCTGTTTGTGTTCCTTGCAAATTTATGCCCCACTCTTCCTGTTAAGCAGCTAATGATCTATTAAGAACAAGGCTAATGTGAGAGTTTCTGGTTTAAGAAAACTGGAAAGAATCACAGATGCCTTTGAGATGTAAATCCTTCCTCCTAATCTCCATTGTTTCTAATATTTTCTTTTTCTTTCTTTCTTTCTTTTTTTTTTTTGAGACGGAGTTTCACTCTGTCGCCTAGGCTGGAATGCAGTGGCGCGATCTCGGCTCACTGCAAGCTCCGCCTCCCGGGTTCACGCCATTCTTCTGCCTCAGTCTCCCGAGTAGCTGGGACTACAGGCGCCCGCCACGTCGCCCGGCTAGCTTTTTGTATTTTTTTTAGTAGAGACGGGGTTTCACCGTGTTAGCCAGGATGGTCTCGATCTCCTGACCTCGTGATCCGCCCGTCTCAGCCTCCCAAAGTGCTGGGATTACAGGCTTGAGCCACCGCGCCCGGCCTCTTTTTCTTTTTTTTAAGGGTTTCACTCTGTCACCTAGACTGGAATGCAGTGGCACAATCACGGCTCACTGCAGCTTCAGCCTCCTAAGTTCATGTGATATTCCTGCCTCAGCCTCCAAGTAGCTAGGACTACAGGCATGCACCACTGCGCCTGGCTAATTTTTTTTAATTATTCTTTTTGTTAAGATGGGGGTCCCACTATATTGCCCAGGCTGGTCTCAAATTCCTGGCATCAAGTGATCCTCCCACCTTCACTTCCCAAAGTGTTGGGATTACAGGCATGAGCCACCACGCCCAGACGTATTTTGAACATTGATTCTTTTAAGTGCAGTGGACACTGCTTTTTCATTTAATGGTATACAAAAAATAGCCATGGGAAATCTCTTATTTTGCGGAACAGTTATTAACTTAGCTAAATTACTGCCAGATGTATCTGCAGATGCCCTTCCTGAAAATCAGTACTTTGCAGGCTAGCCATGGTATCTGAAATTCTCTTTCTAGAAATTAATCTCCTCAAATCCCCTTTTAAAAATAATCTAACTCTAGAGGGGATAGCACATAAAAATATTATCTGCCACTATCATGATAGCATGATTAGTTTTATCAGCTTATCCTCAGCAGGGTTCTGAGAACTTGATTATCAGCAGATGTGTGTTTTAACAGGGAAAGAGTGGAAGACCAGGTCCAGATTGAGATGGTGATTAGGGAGGGTGTTGCATCTGGAACGGGCTGGGGCAGCTCTAAAAGGGAGGAGAGAGATGAAGATAAGGAAGGTGAGAAGAGATTCACTTTTGCCATGAGATAGTCATAATTGTTGCATTTACTCTTTTAAGTCTGGATTTTTAAGGTATATAAACATTAATTTTTTAAAAGACTTTGCATTGTTAAAATGATTCAAACACACTGAAAGCTAAATAATATCAACTCTGTAGTACAATATAAAACTTACCTCCAGTGTGAATGAAAAATCATGAGGCGGACTTTCATATAATTATAGTTTCCATGATTAAAATGTATCTATCAGAGTTTATGTTTTTAATGTGTATTATACTTACTGTACATACTGGTTACTTTATTTTAGGCAATAACCACATGAAAGAAGAAAATTATGCTGCTGCAGTGGATTGTTACACACAGGCAATAGAATTGGATTCCAATAATGCGGTTTACTATTGCAACAGGTAAACTAGCACTATTGTGGCAGGTTTACAATTCTTAAACATTTACATTAATAGCTTTGAAGGACAATGCAAATCTTATTTATTTAGAAAATTTTGGAAGTTCAGCAAAATATAAAGAAGGAAGAAAAATTAAACTTATAAACTTACCATTCAGAGGCAACCACTGTTATTAATCTGTTAGCATATTTTGTCTTACATAAATTTATTCATTTTTATTTTTAATTTTTATCTTTTTTTGGGGACGTGGTCTCACTCAGTCACCCAGGCTGGAGTGCAATGGCATGATCTCGGCTCACTGCAACCTCTGCCTCCTGAGTTCAAGTGATTCTCCCACCTCAGTCTCTGCTGGGACACCAGGTGGACAGGTGCACACCACCATTTTTTTTTTTTTTTTGGTAGAGATGGGGTTTCACTGTTCATGTTGGCCAGGCTGGTCCTGAACTCCTGACTTCAAGTGATCCACCTGCCTTGGCCTCCGAAAGTGCTGGAATTACAGGCATGAGCCACCACACTCGGCCAGTTTATTCATTTTTAGATTCACCTTTGTTCACTGGGCTTATCAAAAATATGTCCTTATTTTATTGCAGTCTTTCATAAGCATTATTTAAATGGTTACAAATTAGTCTCTATTACTACTGCTTATTATTTTTTATATTTCCAGCACCTATTGTTGTGGCTAGCAAAGAAGTACTCAGCAAGGGTTATTTCTGAATAAGGAGATAGACATACCTTAGTTTACTTACCTATTGACCTACTGGTGGACATTGAAGTTGCTTCCATTTTTTTTCAATATTAACATATAAAGCTGCAATGAATATCTGTTGTTTCTAAAATATTTTTCATGCTTTAGATTTTCTGGACTTTGGATTTATCCCTGGAAATGCACTTAGTAGGTCTAGAAGTGCAAATTATTTTTAAAATTGTTGATGCAAATTACAAAATTGTCCCACCTTCTTTGAAAATATTTTGAAAAGTCTCCCTAGGAATGTATCTGTTTTGGCTACGCCCTTGATCAGCACTAAGTATGCAAATGATTAATTATTGCTAATTTAATCTTGTTTTCATATTAATTGTTCTAATTTATATTTAAGTACTGGTGAGGTTGGATCTTTTTCAAAGGTTGGCCATTTTTGTTTGTTTTTTCCTAAATTTTCTATTTATATCTTCTATAGACTGAATGTTTCTATCCCCTCAACATTCATATGCTAATGTGAATTTTAAGCCCAATCTCCAATGTCATGGTATTTGGAGGTGGGACCTTTGGAAGGTGATTTAGGTCATGAAAGGAGGATTAATACCTTTATGAAAGAGACTCTGGAGAGCTCCCCTGTCCCTCTCGCCATGTGAGGACACAGCAGGAGGAGTACCCATACCAGTTCTTAGCTTGTTTGACCCCAGACTTCTTTCTTCCTCTTTCTTGGCTCTGTCCTTTTTAACATGGGTCTGACCCCTATAGGCTGCATTTCCCAGGCTCCTTTACTATCTGGCTTTTGTATGGGTTCAGCCATAGAGGTACTGGGCAGGAGACTGGAGGGCAGAAAGAAGAGAGAAGTCTAGGTATTTCTTTCTGCTTTTTTGTTTTATTTTATTTTTTAACATCATGGTGTATATTCAGCAGGGGCTACTTCTCATCCTTGTCTTCCTACTTCTACCCGACACACATACTGCGCTCCTGGTCTTTGCCAGGTGACCTTTGGTATTGGACTTTGTACTTCGTCCTTCAGTCTTAGGGATGGTAATGGCTTCCTGTTGCGAATTTGTGGATTGCTGTACAACCCTGTTTGGCCTCTCAGCTCTTCTACCACCTTATGTAATAAGTTCCCTGAATTAAATTACTCTGTTTTAAATATTGAAGTTCCAGTAGAACTTTCTACAGTGATTGAAATGTTCTGTATCTGTACTGTCCAGGTCAGTTGCCACTAGCCACAGTGGCTGTTGAGCAATGTGGCTAGAGAGCAATTGAAGAACTAAATTTTTAAGTTTAAATCAATTTAAAATTAATTTAGGCCGGGCATGGTGGCCTATGCCTGTAGTTCCAGCACTTTGGGAGGCCGAGGCGGGCAGATCACAAGGTCAGGAGATCGAGACCATCCTGGCTAACACGGTGAAACCCCGTCTTTACTAAAAAAAAATACGAAAAAATTAGCCAGGTGTAGTGGCCGGCGCCTGTAGTCCCAGCTGCTTGGGAGGCTGAGGCAGGAGAATGGCGTGAACCCAGGAGGCGGAGCTTGCAGTAAGCCAAGATCACGTCACTGGACTCCAGCCTGGGTGACAGAGCAAGACTCCGTCTCAAAAAAAAAAAAAAACAAACAAAAATTATATAGCCACCTATGGCTTACGGCTACTATATCAGACAGCAGAGCCCTATATTAAAGATATAGAACAAAAATCCGTGTGTCTTATTTGCTTTTTAATGTTTTTCATATGTAAACGTTTTAACAATTTATATAGTCCAATTTTTCTTTTCCTTTGAATCTTATTCCAGTGCTTTTAGACTTAAAGCTCTCCCCATTTACAGACTTGACAAATAACTTCTATTTTCTTATTTTTCATTTCATTTAAATTTTATCATCTCAAGTCTGTTTTGGTTACTGGCATTACTATTTTAACCCATTTGAAACTTGTTATGACGGCCTTATCACCTTTTATTTTATAGTAGGTTCTTAGGTTTGAAAGAGATCTTTAAGTTAACTCAGTCCAATGTTTCATAAACTCATTATTATCATATTTAGGGTAGTCACACCCTTCTGAGACAGCACTCTCTTCCCCTGCCTTTTGTGGTTATATTTGTTAGAAAGGTCTTCCTTATATTGACACTGAATTTGTTTTCCTGTAGCTCCTGTAGCTTCTGTCAGTTGGTTTTACTTAAGGTTAGTTCCAGAATAATTACGATTTTTTTTTTTGAGACGGAGTCTTGCTCTAACGCCCAGGCTGGAGTGCAGTGGCAGGATCTTGGCTCACTGCAACCTCCGCCTCCCAGGTTCAAGTGATTCTCCGGTCTCAGCTTCCCGGGTAGCTGGGACTACAGACATGCGCCACCAGGCCCAGCTAATTTTTAATAGAGACGGGGTTTCACCATGTTGGGCAGGCTGGTGTTGAACTCCTGACCTCAAGTGATCTACCTGCCTCAGCCTCCCGAAGTGCTCGGATTACAAGTCTGAGCAACCATGCCTAGCCATAATTCTTCTTTTCCTTTTCTTTTTCTTTTTTTTTTTTTTTTTTGTGAGACGGAGTCTCACTCTGTCGCCCAGGCTGGAGTGCAGTGGCGCGATCTCGGCTCACTGCAAGCTCCGCCTCCCAGGTTCACGCCATTCTCCTGCCTCAGCCTCCCGAGTAACTGGGACTACAGGCGCCCGCCACCACGCCCGGCTAGTTTTTTGTATTTTTGTAGTAGAGACAGGGTTTCACCATGTTAGCCAGGATGGTCTCAATCTCCTGACCTCGTGATCCGCCCGCCTTGGCCTCCCAAAGTGCTGGGATTTCAGGCGTGAGCCACCGCCCCCCATCGCCGATTCTTCTTTTTCATGATAGTACCTTACATTTTAAAATTTACTACCGTGTTCACTTTTGTTTTCTCCACATTCAATGTTTGAAGTTTCTTCTGTTATATTTCAGGTAGTACAGCTTTTAAGTCCTGTACCTTCTCTTGAAACTTGTTCCAGTTTACCTGTGTGTGTTAGATACAGTTCCCAGAAGATAACACAGTATACCTGGCATTAGCCTAACTAGACCAACAGTCTTGTAAGGCTCTAATTTAACCCACTTTCTAGATAACATGGCTGTATATCAGCTTATTCTAGCATTGTTTGTTAAGTTCATATTTTGCTTTTGGTATATTACGGCCGTCTTTTTTCATAGATTCTATCGTATAACTCAATCGTATATATATTTGACAGGTTTTTACCAAATACCTGCTATGCACTAATACTGCCACTGGAGAAACAATTGCTTGCTTATACTTAAATGCAGGCTCTTACGTTTTGCCCCTATCAAATTCTATCTTGTTATAAGCTCCTATTCATTTGTCTTTTAAAGCTTTTTTGATAAGTAATCTGTAAAGTAATTAATGAATTTGCTCTTACTTCTGTTTTCATGTCATCCACAAACTTGAGAAGAGTACCATATCTTGAGAGTACCATATCAATAACAAGTTGACTGGGTGCAGTGGCTCATGCCTGTAATCCAAGCACTTTGGAAGGCTGAGGCGGACGGATCACTTGAGGTCTGGAGTTCCTGGCCATTGTGGTGAAATCCTGTCTCTACTAAAAAGTAAACAAAAACCAAACAAACAAGTCAACTAGTGGAACTATAATAGAGAAGTTGTTAAGAGCAGGGATTCTGAACCCAGACTCTTTAAAAAATATATATATATATTTTTCAGTAGCTTTGGGGGTATATGTGGTTTTTGGTTATATGGTTTAATTGTATAGTGGTGAAGTCTGAGATTTTAGTGAAACCATCACCTGAGTAGTGTACATTGTACCCAACATGTAGTTTTTTTATCTCATCTCCCTCCTATCCTTCCACTTCTGAGTCTTCAGAGTACATTATACCACTCTGTATGCCTTTGTGTACCAATAGCTTAGCTCCTACTTATAAGTGAGAACACACAGCATTTGGTTTTCCATTCCTGAGTTACTTCACTTACAGTTATGATCTCCAGCTCCATCCAAGTTGCTGCAAAAGATATCATCTTGTTCTTTTTCTGTGGCTGAGTAGTATTCCATAGTATATACATATATACCACATTTTCTTCTTCCACTCATTGGCCAATGAGCCCTTAGTTGGTTCTACATCTTTGCAATTATGAATTGCCCTGCAATAAACATATGCGTGCAGGTGTCTTTTGGATGTAATGACTTTTTTTCCTTTGAGTGGGTACCCAGTAATGGGATTCCTGGATCGAATGGTAGATCTACTTTTAATTCTTTAAGAAATCTCCACACTGTTTTCCATATAGGTTGTACTAATTTACATTTCCACTAGCAGTGTATAAGTATTCCCTCTTCACCACATCCATGCCAACATCTGTTGTTTTTTGACTTTCTAATAATGGCTATTCTTGCAAGAGTAAGGTGGTATCTCATTGTGGTTTCAATTTGCATTTCCCTGATAATTAGTGATTGAGCATTTTTTCATACGTTTGGCCATTTGTTTAACTTTGAGAAATGTCTATTCATGTTATTTGCCCACTTTTTGATGGGTTAATTTGTTTGTTTGTTTGTTTGTTTTTCTGATTTGTTTGAGTTATTGTAGATTCTACTTATTAGTTCTTTGTTGGATGCACAGTTTGCAAATATTTTCTCCCATTCTGTGGGCTGTCTGTTTACTCTGATGATTCTTTTGCTGTACAGAAGCCTTTCAGTTTAATTAGGTCTCACTTATTTATTTTTGATGGGTCCAGACTCTTTGGATTCTAATTTCTGGCTCTGTCACTTACTACCTGTGTGACCTTGAGCAAAGTTCCTAGTGCATCTATGCCTTGGTTTCCCTATCTGTAAAATGTGGGTAATAATAGTATTTACCTCATAAGGTTGTTATGGAGATCAAGCAGTATAGTACATTTGATGCATTTCAAGTCAACTTGCAGCCATCAATATATATCCTCCTTAAGTACTTAGCATGCATATCATTTTTTTGGGGTAAAGTTTACATACAAAAAATGCATAAATCTTAACTGTACTTTCACGGAGTTTTGACAAATACATACACCCGTGTAACCTAAAATTCTATCAAGATATTGAAAATTACCATCACTAGCAAGGCATGGTGGTGGGTGCCTGTAATCCCAGCTACCATCAGATGTCCAGGAAGTTCCTTAAACCCCTTCATAGTCTGTTGCCTACAATACTCACCAGAGGTAACCACTGTTTTGATAGATTAGATTCATTTCCTCTAGAGTTTCATATGAAAGAAGTCATACATATTTTTTGTGCAAAACTTTATTTGCTCAGCATAATGGTTTTGAGATTCAACCATGTCGTGGCATGTATTAGTTCATTCTTTTTTATTGATCAATAATATTCTATGGTTTGAATATATCAGTTTGCTTAGCTGTTTTCCTATCTATGGCCACCTGGGCTGCTTCTAGTTAAAACAATTTTTAAAAAATGTTGTCCAGATTTTATAGTTATTATTTGTGGGAGGTCGTATCCTTAAGAAGTTTAGTTGGCCTCACTAGAGAACTTCATTTTCTTCTTCACACACATAAAAATTCCTTTATTAATCATCAGTGTAGCTCTCCAAAATAGAAAATCCAAATAATTTGTAGAGAATGAATCCTCTTAGCTGTGGTTTGATGGTTAAGTTTTATTATGTATAATCAGATTAATTTATATAATAATGTTTTAATGTTTTAGCATATGCAGTCTTGAAATAAATACTTAAGAGTGTCATGAAATGTTGTAACCAGATACAAATATGATCACAAAATTTCTTATTTGTAGAGCACAATAAGCCATATACTTTTAGGTGTAAATATGGAAAATGTGAGCCTACAAAGTTTATTTTTGATGAGAATAGTCTTATATCCACCAGTGCTGTATTAGAAGAAATTCTTGGCAATACCTGTGCTTGCTTTTTATTTAATTTTTGTAAAACTGAAATCAATAATTATGCTTCTCCTTTGAACTTAAATCATATCTTTTTCCCTGAAAAGTACAGTAAAAGAGCATGCTATTTAATATTAAATAATCAGAAAAGTTTCTATATTTAATATAAGTACTAAACAAAGCTTTAGGATCACTTTGGTTTTATTGAGACTCTAGTAACTATAAATATCTCAATAGCCTGTAATCTTGCCAACTATCTCTGCCATTTTTCTTTGCCAACTGGCTGCAAATTGGAAGCTCAGAATAGCCAATCTAAATCTTCATTTTAAATTCATTTTCACAATTTTATTACCAATCAAAATATTTTTTACATACTCAACTCCCTAGGATGAACTAATGTTTACTTTTTATAGAACTGACTTTTTAATTTGTTAGAAAATGATCATCGGGCACATTTCTTAAGCATGACTCTTTCTTTTCTAGTACTTGTCTTCTATTTTGGCCTTTTAGGATCCTATGATGCTTTAGGCTCCACTGTGATAAAAGGAAAACCTGAATCCTTCCTTGTAAACATATCATGTAGTTTTGCTTTTTGAATATACTTCTAGCACTTGACACAATGTGTAACATTTATGTAGGTTTGTCATATGTTTTATCATATGCTTATCATATTTTCTGCCTTATATACATATTTGTTTTATTTCTTCAGGTGAAGGGCAGAGATTGGCACTTGTATCTATTTGTATCCCCTATAGCACCTTATACTGTGCTTTGTAGGAGTTCAGCCAATTTTTGTACTATGAAGTGTATAAAAGATACTGAAGCAAGCAGCCATTCACATTAACCCTTGTATACATAAAACAACAAATGATTGAGTATAGGTCTAAAACACCACCAAACTCTCCATAATATGAAATGAACAACAGTTTTGGATGTCTTCTGTCTCTACACAAACACGATGTTCTCATTTCTTTTGTACTTCAGTGCTGAGTACTTTACCCATAGTAAGCTCATGCTTCAGGGGTGGATAGATGGTTGAATGGCTTAAGGCAATAAAAGACAGGAGAGAGAGAGAGAGCATGATGGAGGGAATTTGGAAGGCGTCTCAGGTGATGGAGAACTGGAGTCAGATTTGAAGGACTGATAGAACTTGGATAGGCAGAGGAGAGGGGAAGGCATTTCAGATTGGAGAGCTTAGTATAAAAGGCACAATCAAGAAGCATCAGGCCATTGTAATAAGAAATGCTAGTGACAGCACGTAGCCATGTGAACCCTGAGAAAGATGGGAACAGAAGCCTCATTATTTCGCATTTTGTTTCCTCCTCCTCTGTGAGCAGCATGTGGTCAGTCAATTCACTGGGATTTGAGCTTGTCGTTGAATCTCAGTTCTGCACTTACTAGCTACATGACCTTGGGCAGTCACTGTATCTTTTTAAGCCTCAGTTTCCTCACTTGTGAAATAAGGATATTATCCACTTCAAAGGGTAGTTGTGAGGAGTGATAATATGTACAAAGTTCCCAGCATAGTCCTAGATTTGCAACATTTGTTTCTTTCAAAAACAAGATAAGGCTTCTTTAGTTGTAGGAATAGATTTTTTGCCATGATTTATTTATGCATGATGTGAGAAATGTGAAGTAGCTTGATTTTTTTCTGCCTTTCTATAAAAATAGAACATAAATCATATTCATGCTTTTGTTTCTAATAAGGCAAAGAAAGCAAGGGTGCCTGAAAACATGTGACTCTGACTGTACTGTTCCACTGAAATTTCATTAGTTATGCCCTGATAACCAGACAACAGAGGCAGAGAGCACAGACCACATTGTTATTCAGTTCAGACATTGGCATGTTTCACTTCATCTTCCAGAAGATTCAAATATAGCCTGTCTTCTCTTTCCTTTCCTGGCCTCTGAGGCTCAGACGCCTCTCCTGTTCCTTTTGTGAGCTGCACAAATCTGCTTTCACCCTAACTTGCAGTTTGTGATCCAAAGCTGTTAAGATTGAAACACAGTCCCCCTCCTTCCTCACACCCACTCTTCTCTCTGAGTCTGATCCTCCCTGCTTATTTCTTATCTTATTGTCAGAATCTGAAGCCAGATTTCAGGGTGTCTTTCTGTTTCCATTTTCCATACACCTCCCAAATGGCTAATTTATTTCCTGCTCCCTTAGTCCAGGTTCTTAACTTTGGTTGAACTAGTGCAATAGGGACATGAAAATAGCATTCCATTTTTACTTGCATTCCCCACTCCTGTCTTCTGCCAAAAGGTTTTTTTCTAAGATGTGAAATTGATCATCTAATGCTTGCTTTCTGTTCAGTAGTTCCAAAATACCTACAGCATCCAATTTAAGCTCCTCAACGTGACGCATAAGATCTTTTCTAATCTAGGTTCTTTCTTTTCTCTTAACTTTATTATCTTCACTTTTCCTCCTACCCTTTTCCTCTTCTCTCTACTACCTGTGCACATGTAATACGAAACTTACTGATTTCTTAAAAATACCATGTTGGGACATCTCTCCGTGCTTTGTATGTGCTTCCCCCTGTGCCTAGAATATTTCCTACCTTATCTAATTGGTCAACTGCTAGTCATCCTTCAAAACCCATTAGGCTTTGGGAGGCCGAGGTGGGTGAATCACCTGAGGTCAGGAGTTCGAGGCCAGCCTGGCCAGCATGGTGAAACCCCCGTCTCCACTAAAAATACAAAAAATTAGCTGGGTGTGGTGGTGCCTGTCTGTAATCCCAGCTACTCTAGAGGCTGAGGTAGGAGAATTGCTTGAATCTGGGAGGTGGAGGTTGCAGTGAGCCGGTGGCGCCACTGCACTCCTGCCTGAGCCACAAGAGCGAAACTCCATCTCAGAAAACAAAAGACAAAAAAACTCTGTTAGGTGTTGCTTCTTTTGGGAAGACTTTCTTAATATCTTTTCTTTTTTTTCCCTCTGTCACCCAGGCTGGAGTGCAGTGGCATGATCTCAACTCACTGCACCCTCTGCCTCCCAGGTTCAAGCAGTTTTCCTGCCTCAGCCTCCTGAGTAGCTGGGACTACAGGCGCCCACCACTACGCTCGACTAATTTTTTTGTATTTTTAGTAGAGACGAGGTTTCACTATGTTGGCCAGGCTGGTCTCAGACTCCTGACCTCAGGTGATCCACCCGCCTTGGTCTCCCAAAGTGCTGGGATTACAGGTGGGAGCCACTGCATCCAGGCTTCTTAGTATCTTTTCCTCCCAACCTCCTGACCATGCCCCTATGCCCTTCCACTCCACGTCCAGTGGAGTGGTGCTGTCCAATATGGTAGCTCCCAACCACATGTGGTGATTTCAATATAAATTAATTAAAATGTAATACAATTAAAAATTGTATTAGCAATTCCTCAGTTGCATTAGCATATTTCAAATGCTCATTACTCACATGTGGCTAGGTGCTACTGTATTGGATAGTACAGAAACAGAACTTTTCTATTGCAGAAAGTTCTGTTAGACAGCTTGGCATAGGGTTAGCCACACCTTTCTCTGTGTTGCCTCTTCCTTTTATACTTCCAGTTTTGCATTTATTATAGTATTTGTTTATTTGCATATCTGTTTCCCTATTAGACTAGGAAAGGTTGAAGGGCAGGGAGATATTCTCTTCATCTCTGTATAGTGGTTTTGAGTTCAGTGTCTAGCATATTACAGGTATTCCACAAACATCAGCTGAGTTGGTTCAGTGAATTTTAGAAGGGAAAGTTGTCTCTACCTGATGACTTCTAATGATGAAACAGTGATATGGCAGTGTGTATGTGTGTCTATTTTCTCAAAAAAACAAATTTAAACCTATTAGTTATTGAGAGAGAATAGTATGATGAACATATCTCTCTATATGTATGTTCATCATAGAATCAATGGTAGTTAACAATTTGCCATGTTTACTTCCTCACTCTTTCCCTCCCTCCCTCCCTTCTTTCCTTCCTTCCTTACCTTTCTCCTTCCTTCCTTTCCTTCCTTCCTTTCTTCCTTCCTTCCTTCCCTCCCTCTCTCCTTCCTTTCTTCCTTCCTTCCTTCCCTCCCTCTCTCCTTCCTTCCTTCCTTCCTTCCCTCCCTCCCTCTCTCCTTCCTTCCTTCCTTCCTTCCTTCCTTCCCTCCCTCCTTCCCTCCCTTTCTTTTTCTCCTTTCTTCCTTCCCTTCCTCCTTCCTTCCTTCCTTCCTTCCTTCCTTCCTTCCTTCCTTCCTTCCTCCCCCCTTCCCTTCCCTCCCCTCCCTTCCCTTCTCTTTCTCTCCTTCCTTCCTTCCTTCCTTCCTTCCTTCCTTCCTTCCTTCCTTCCTTCCTTCCTTCCTTTCTTCCTTCTCTCTCTCTCTTTCTCTCTCTCTCTTTTCCTTCCTTCCTTCCTTCCTTCCTTCATCCCTTCCTTCCTTCCTTCCTTCCTTCCTTCATCCCTCCCTCCTTCCCTTCCTGTCCCATCCCATCCTTCTCTCACTCTCTCACCCAGCCTGTAGTGCAATGGCATGATCTCAGCTCACTGCAACCTCTGCCTCCCAGGTTCATGCAAGTCTTGTGCGTCAGTCTCCTGAGTAGCGGGAACCACAGGACACCCAGCTAATTTTTGTATTTTTAGAGTTGACAGGATTTCACTATGTTGGCCAGGCTTTCTCAAACTCCTGGCCTCAAGTGATTCACCCACCTCGGCCTCCCAAAGTGTTGGGATTACAGGCATGAGCCACTGCACCTGGCCTCTCTTTGTCTTTCTTTTGGGGTATATGGAGGGGTGTGTATATGCCTATATACAAATATATAAAATTTTCTTTCTCATCCCAAATACTTCAACTATATCTCCCAAGAACAGGGATATACTTCATATAATTATCATACCATTTACATGTAAGAAAATTAGTATTAATACTGAAATCTTTTCATTTGTCCCCAAAATATCTTTTATAGCTATGTTTTTTATCCAGAATCCAACCCAGTTTCTTGCATTGTATTTTGTTATGCCACTTTAGTCTCTTTTAATCTAAAAAGTATCCCTGACTTTTTTGATTGATTGTTTTTCATGACATAAACAATTTTTGAAGAGTTCAGGCCAATTGTCTTATAGAATGAGCCATATTCTGGATTTATGTAGTGCTTCCTCATGATTTAAGTTTAAGTTAAATTTTGTTATAAAGCCTACAAAAATAATTATGTGTACCACTTATTGCATTATGTTAGGAGGCACATATTTTCAGACTGTCCCATTACTGGTGACTCTTAAGTTTGATATCTTAAGGTGATGACCATCAGATCTATTATTCCTTTTGTAATTTGTAAGTAATCTGTAGGGTTTGGTGATATGAATAAAAAATTATTTCCTAACAAACTTTTATTAAATGTTTTATCATCTATTCATGATCTTTCTCCTTATCATTAATACCATATCATTAATACGTTGATAGTTGCAAAATGATGATTTTTCTAATTTTATCATTTCCTTTACATATATTTCCTCACATATTTCTATAAAGAAGAGCTTTCCTCTCCTCCTTTTTCAGCTTTCTCCCTCTTCCTCACTGCAGCTTTTTTGAGTGTCATTTGAATATTCATTTGGACTCATTAATTTTTTAAAAAGTCACTATTCAATATGTTATAATGAGTTATTTTTGATTCTTAAATTATCCCACATTTGGCTAATGAGAGCACCTTGAAACTGGTCAGTGTATCCTTTTATGTAACTTCATTTTTAAAAAACACTTTCTTAGTCAGGCACAGTGGCTTATCGCCTGTAATCCCAGCACTTTGAGAGGCCGAGACCAGCGGATCACATGAGGTCAGGAGTTTGAGACCAGCCTGATCAACATGGTGAAACAACCGTCTCTACTAAAAATACAAAAAATAGCTGGGCGTGGCACTGCACTCCAGCCTGGGAGACAGAGCAAGACTATCTCAAAAACAAACAAACAAACAAAAACCAAAAACCAAAAAACCAACCACTTTCTTGCTTTCTGAGACAATAAGACATTCCAGATTTGCTTTGTACTTTCCCTGTTGTAGCCCTGAGCTCAACTATTTCTCCAAGGAAGCTCTGACCTTTTCAGTGGAGGATGGTATTTAGAAACCAAGATGGAGTTGCAGGACATGATCATTGCTACTAAGGTCTTATTGCTTCTAGGTCTTTTCAGTGGACGGAGCTAGGAAACTGATTTTTTGAAAAGTTATCAGTTTATACAGATGCCTTCCATTCACATTCTAGCATCACAGAATTTCTCCCTCATATTCCTCCATTTTATATTTTTATCTTCCTTCTCCCAGGGTGAAAACCCTTCTTCCACCACCACCAGTAGCTTTACTCATTTGCTGTATCTTTCAGTATCCTTCAGTTGGTCTTATAAGCTAATATTACACCACTAGCAGGCCTGGTATGTAAACTTCAGGATTTCTTTGCAGTTTTTCTTTTGTCTTTGAATGCATCTCAGTAATCATATATACTCAGAATACTGTGCTCAAAAATGATTTGAATTGTTTTTGATATGCAATTAGGATCAATTGTTTCTGTTTTATTTAGTTTGAAGGTTTGCTTTTTCATCTTTTTGAAGTCTTACTCCCATTTCTATCCCATCTACCCCATTCTCACCCATCCCCAATAGGATGAGAGGGAGACTTCTAATGTAGGTTTAACTTCTGAACCTTGTAAGTTTTTTACATAAAATTAAATTTGAAAGGGTGATTAGTAAAAATAATGCCTCTCTCTATCCTTAATGATCTGATTTGCCTTGTGTTTAATATTTAATATTAAATTAATATTGATATTTAATATTAATGTTCTACATCAGCTTTCTTTTTTGTTGTTTCAGTTCTCCTGTTTGTCTTTTTCTGTCCTTTTAACTTCAACCTGTGTATGATTATGTTTTAAGTGATATATTTTGTATCCAAGTTGAGAATCTGAGTTTTGTCTGATAAATTTGAATTGTTTTCTGCTACCTTTTTTTTGCGGGGTGGGGAGGACAGACTCTTGCTTTGTCACTCAGGCTAAAGTACAATGGCATAAACATGGCTCACTGCAGCCTCAACCTCCTGGGCTCAAGTGATCCTCCTGTCTCAGTCTCCCGAGTAGCTGAGACTACAGGTGTACACTACTACAACTGGGTAATTTTTAAATTTTTCGTAGACACAGGGTCTGACTGTGTTGTCCAAGGTGGTCTCAAACTCCTGGACTCAGGTGATCCTCTTGGCCTTGGCCTCCCACAGTGTTGGGATGACAGGCATGAGCCACTGCACCCGGCTCTTTTTAAGCATTCTCTTTCTTGGCTGCTTCTTTCCTCCCCTACTTCCCTCCCTTCTATTGTTTTGATTTTTTTTCTTTCTTTCTAATTATTTGAAAGTTACACATCCTATAGCTCTTCTTCTAATGGTTATTCTTGTCCTGCTGTTACTTTGTAGTGAGTATTAAGTCAGAGAAACCCATACACTTTTTCACATGAACTACTTTCACGTCTTAATTTTTTTAAACTGAAGCAAAGGACTATGTGTTTATTTTAAAATAAATATTAACATTTTTATAATTAGTCTGAGAAGTAAGGGCCTCAGTCATGCTGTATGAAGAAAGATTGACAGAAAACTAGACCTAGAAAACGAGCCCTAAAACCACATTTTCTCTGTAGTCTGCCAGACTTCTCCTCACCCTCCATGCCCCCGCTAGAATCTAAGTGCTATTGAGGACAGGAGTATTATTTTGCTTATTGCTGTATCCATTATTCTTAGAAAAGTGTGCATTCTCTGGCCCTCAATAGATATATTAGTTGAATGAATTAAGTGGAAATATTTAGAGAAGAACAAATGGAGTGGTGTAGCTTTACTCCTTCGCTGTATCTTTCAGTATCCTTCAGTTGGTATTATAAACCAATTATATTGGTTTATAATTATGAGGGCAGGAGACATTATGGAAACTTTGAGTTGAAAGATTTGCATATCAAACAATAATTATACTTGTGTCGCATTGTTCCCGGTCATTTTAGAAGAGTTTTTTTTGGTAGATGTGATATAGCAAGTGTTAACAGATCAGATAAATGGTCCTTGATTGCTCTGAGATTCTGTGCAAAGTAGATGGAATAGTTGTCATCCTTAATTTACAGCCAGATTTAGGTACGCAGATAAGTGTTTTTACTTTAGATTTGCTAGATAATCTTAATATATGGTAATATGTGTACCTGTAGGATGACTAGTATTTTGGGAAGGCATGAATATGCATTTATTAAAGATAAATTTTAACTAAACAAAGAAATACAATTAAAAGGCTGGGCATGGTGGCTCACGCCGGTAATCCCAGCACTTTGGGAGGCCGAGGCAGGCAGATCACAAGGTCAGGAGATCGAAACCATCCTGGCTAACATGTTGGAACCCCGCCTCTACTAAAAATACAAAAAACTAGCTGGGCATGGTGGCGGGTGCCTGTAATCCTAGCTACTCGGGAGGCTGAGGCAGGAGAATGGTGTGAACCTGGGAGGCGGAGCTTGCAGTGAGCCGAGATTTCACTACTGCACTCCAGCCTGGGTAACAGAGTGAGACTCTGCCTCAAAAAAAAAAAAAAAAAAAAGAAAAAAGAAAAGAAATACAATTAAAAATAGTTAACATTAAATCCTGAATGTAGCCATATATTAACCACTTAAAATACAATCCACATGGTATTATTGTTCTCTTTAAAAACTTTTGCTATGTAACATTACAGATGCTCAGACTATGCTAAGTCCTATGTATTATGTATAGAGGAGTCATTTTCTGATTATATTTTAAAAATCGCTAATCAGATATCTAAAGGCAAGTATTGCCTTTCACTTTCCTGATGGTGTTTAGCAAGTGTTTAGGAACAGATTTGTTGTTTTTTCAAAACCACGTAGTTCTTTCTCTGAATTCCCTTTTCAAAACTTTCTCTTTCCATCCTCCCATGAGCCCTTTTACCCTTCTTGCATGTTTCTGTGCATATGTGCAGACACATACACTGACTAGAAAGTGCGACTCTTTTTTTTTTTTTTTTTTTGAGACGGAGTCTCGCTCTGTCGCCCAGGCTGGAGTGCAGTGGCCGGATCTCAGCTCATGAAAGTGCGACTCTTGACAGAAGAGAGATGAGATTGAAGCATTTGCTGTTCTACAAAACCACTGTTCGCAGATATCTAGAATCAGATATCAGTGATAGATCAGACACTAGGCCTGTGAATTTGCAGATAGTATTGCCTTGCCTATGGAGTTAGATATAAGACCTGGACTTAGTATAGATCTCATGCTCCGTTTCTGGACAAATTTTTCTTTCTTCCGGTGGCTCTGCTTATTATATATAATAAAATTATTTTAAAAATCTGTCTCAAAGCTTAGTCCGTTAACTCCTTTTCTCTCAATAAATGTTAATTCTTAGATGAAATTTGGTTTAGCCATTTTTGTAATCCCAGATTCAACTTCCTGGCCTGGCATGGCGGCTCACGCCTGTAATCGCAGCACTTGGGGAGGCCGAGGTGGGCAGATCACTTGAGGTCAGGAGTTCAAGATCAGCCTGGCCAACAGGGCGAAACCCTGTCTCTACTAAAAATACAAAAATTAGTAGGGCGTGGTGGCACACACCTGTAATCTCAGCTACTTGGGGGTTTGAGGTAGGAGAATCGCTTGAACCTGAGAGATAGAGGTTGCAGTGAGCCGAGATTGCGCCACTGCCCTCCAGCCTGGGCGACAAAGCAAGACTCTGTCTCAAAAAAACAAACACAACAACAATAATAAAAAACCTCCTGAGTTGGTAGGATTCCATTGTCATTCAGTTAATTGCTTGCATTACTTCACTCTCTGAAATGTTCTCCTTCAAGCAACCGGGCAGAATAGACAAGAACATTTGAGGCCTCTGAGGGACCTTCCTGGCTTTATGGATTAAAATCACATGTGGACAAGAGCTTTCTATAGTGGTAGAGAAAGGAGCTTGCTCTGAGGCAATGTCTCATTCCTATTGTTACTGTGACACAAAGTTTTGTCTTGAAAGTAATGTGGCTTAGAAGGCCAAATTGGGCATAAATACGAGTTTTCTTGAAATCTCCTTTTTGGGAGTATGTATCTATGTGTCACCCATTGAAGTATATAAACTTTGCAAGGTTGGTCTCTTAACATTTTCTCTGAGTTAAGCTACTCTAAAAGAAAGATCTGTACTAGTCTGGAAGGTTGTGCTCCTTACACAGTGTAACTTTAATGAATGCTTATTGACCTGGAATCCTCACATTGGATGGGAAAAAGTCAGTGATCCAGACTCACATGTTGTTAATCTGCTTTTTGGAAGCTAGGCTATGATGGAAATTTCTCAGCATCTTCCTGTTAATCAGAACTAAACTCCTATTTCTTCTCCTTTTCTTCCCACTAAATGTGCTTAATTAGAACTAAACTCCTATTTCTTCTCCTTTTCTTTCCACTAAACGTGCTTAATTTTTAGTGAAATTTTAGTAGGTTTATATTCCCAGGTTCAACTTCCAGAATTGGCAGTATTTTTTTTTAGCTTCTTCTATCCAGGATTGGTTTTACGTAACACATTCTGTTCGTGGATACCTAGCAAATAATTGATTTATTACTATGTACAGCTAGTATTTATAGAGTATAATAATAAGCTGGATGTGATATAAAAGTAGTATTAGATAACCCTAATCTATAGTTTGATTGATAGGAGGAGATTAGAACATACTTAAGAATATTGAGGATCAGCAAGGATCCTCACTGATACTTGGAGATAGGTGGTGTTCTAATCAGCTTTATTGTTTTCACGTGTGCTTATTCGATTCCAGCTAGGTCCTTGAAAGTTGTGACCTTTGACTAATTTCAAGGAAGAGAGATGGTTTACTGGGTGGTTAAACAAAAAGATTGTTTTTAAGGACAATTAAAACAACTAACATGGGGCCGGGTGCAGTGACTAACGCCTGTAATCCCAGCTCTTAGGGAGGCAGAGGTGGGAGGATAGCTTGAGCCCAGGAGTTCAAGACCTGCCTGGGCAGGATAACAAGACTCTGTTCTCCACAAAAAGGAAAAAAACAAAACAAAACAAAAAAACAAATATGGGTAAAGAGAGAAGAATAGAGGTAGCAAAAACAAGAGTAGTGCTTCTGAGATTGCAATGGGAGAGGAACATGAGGTCAGAGACCTTGGGTTAGCATGAGACTTTTGTCTGTAGACTGAAGAACATGAAGGAGCCTAAGTTCATTTCTGGACTTGCAAGCAAAATTTTCAGAAAGTGCTTCTTTACCTTAATTAATAGAAAGGGTACCAGGTCTTGGAGTTACAGTGGTAGAGGCAGAGGTGCTGTGCAGCATAGCATTCTCCTTTGTAGTTGTGAGAAATCGAAGAAGTGGTCACCACACCTTGGCCCTCCTTGGTCCAAGAAACTTCTATTTCTTGGTTTCTGGCACCCCACTTTGACTTCTGAGCATCCATCTTAGTGCTTCTCTTCTCCTTTCCTGTTTCTCCTCTGAGCTGTTTCTTCCTATTTGGAAACGTTATTGAGGAGAGGTCACTATTGTAGGGATTTTGATCTAGGCAAGTGTTCTTTTTCCAAAGTTGGCTCTTCAACCTTTTGATGAGGGACAAGATCATGAGAACTTCTAGGAGACTGAAAGAAATAAAATCTAGTTGGCCTTAGAAATGAATGAATGAGAGAAAGTGCCAGGGGACTGGGATATCACTTTTACTTGTACTTTAACCCTACTGTTAAAGTCGTAATAGCACAACCCTCTGTGTAGCCATTCACAGCAATCACTCACTCTTTGTGCCTCCATAGTAGCCCAGATGTCCTAGCTTTTTCACTTTTCTGTTTGGACAAACTAGAAAGGGTATAAATAGGTAGACTAGTTGTATGACTTGCATATTTGTCCTTTCTATAGCAAAGCAAACAGTGAAAGGCAGCCTGCATACTTTTTTCTGCACAGAAGTTTCTGAGCTTTTTGTTTTGTTTTGTTTTCATTTTATTACATAATTATCTTAGACAGTTTGACTTAGAAATTTAGTGGGAATGATCTACAAATTGGAACAATTAGTACCTGAAAAATCTAAATTAGTGCCTTGAAAACTGCCTTTAATAAAATTATCTTTTCTTTCTCTTAGGGCTGCTGCTCAGAGCAAATTAGGTCACTATACAGATGCGATAAAGGATTGTGAAAAAGCAATAGCAATCGATTCAAAGTACAGTAAGGCCTATGGGAGAATGGGGTAAGTTCTGGGAGAATGTTCCAAGTAGTACCATGTAGCATCAGGTATGCTGTCCTTAATGGCTTGCTTTTGAATTTTCTGCTTAATATTGTACCCTCTGAACTAAGAAGAAGATAAATAAAACATAAGGGAGGAAATGACTACAATTTCTGTGACTTGGAAGTGAGATGATTGATGACTGATTTGATTGTTGGAGAAAATTATATAATCGTACTTAGTTGACTAATTTCATGTCCATGACCACAAATCTCAGATGAGCACTCAATATTGCAGACAATTCTATTCTATTTCCTTCCTCTAGTCACCTTTCCACTCTCTGATGTGACTCTTTCATCCCTCTTCCTCTCCCTTCAAATTTCCACTACTCCCTCTATGATGACTCTCAACTGACACAATTGCCTTACACTTAATTGAGAAGAAAATGATTTGAAGAAAAACAACTCATTTTCCTCCTTGCAAATCCATCAGTCTACCTACATTTGTATCTACACAGAATGCCTTTTTTTCTTGTTAAAATGGAAGCATTCTGGCTGAGCGTGGTGACTCACGCCTGTAATCCCAGCACTTTGGAAGGCCAAGGCGGGCAGATCACCTGAGGTCAGGAGTTCAAGACCAGCCTGGCCAACATGGCAAAACCCTGTCTCTACTAAAAATGCAAAAATTAGCCAGGCATGGTGGTGAGCACCTGCAGTCCCAGCTACTTGGGAGGCTGAGGCAGGAGAATCGCTTGAACCTGGGAGGCAGAGGTTGCAGTGAGCTGAGATAGAGCCACTGTATTCCAGTCTGGGTGACAGATTGAGACTCTGTCTCAAAAAAAAAAAAAAAAACAAAAAACAAAAAACAGGCGCATTCTTACTTAAGACCATTGCCTCCACTCTTGCTTTAAGATCTCATCCCCTTGTACCTTCTCCACAACTTTGCAACTATTACAACCCCCTTCATTTTCTACAACATTAGTTCTTCCATCTCTAATAGATGATAATGACTGGCATGTGATAAGTTCGTAAAAAATCATTCACTGAGGCAGGTGCAGTGGCTCACACCTGTAATCCCAGCACTTTGGGAGGCCAAGGTGGGAGAAATGCTTGAGCCCCATCTCTATAAAATACTAAAATTATCCAGGAGTGGTGGTGTACACCTGTAGTCCCAGCTACTTGGGAGGCTGAGGTGGGAGGATTGCTTGAGTCTGGGAAGTCGGGGCTGCAGTGAGCTGTGATCATGTCACTGCATTCCAGCCTGGGTGACAGAGTGAGACCCTGTCTCAAAAAAAAAAAAAAAAAAAAATCATTAGTTGGACCCATCCTTTTGCCCAGTGTTCCCCTCTAGCCACCATCCCACTTCTCAATTCCTTGTTCTATGACCCTGATGGTTATCTGTACTTGCTGTTTTATCTTTGTCATCTCTTATTCCCTCTTCAGCTCACTACAGTAGGGCTTCTGTTCTATGTCACTATGGTGGTTAATTTTATTTGTTAACTTGATTGGGCAAAGATGCCCAGATAGCTGGTAAAACATTATTTCTGGGTGTGTCTGTGAGTGTGTTTCCAGAAGAGATTAGCATTTTTTTTTTTTTTTTTTGAAATGGAGTCTCACTCTGTCACCCAGGCTGGAGTGCAGTGGTGCAGTCCTGGCTCACTGCAACCTCCACCTCCCAGGTGCAACCTCCACCTCCCGGGTTCAAGCGATTCTCCTGCCTTCCAAGTAGCTGGGACTACAGGTGTGAGCCACCATGCCCAGCTAATTTTTGTATGAGATTAGCATTTGAATCGGTAGACTGAGTAAAGAAGATCACCTACACCAGCGTGGGTAAGCATCAACCTTTCCTTTGAGGGCCCAAATAGAACAAAAAAATAGAGGAAGGGCAAATTTGCTGTCTCTGCTTGAGCTGGAGCATCCATCTTCTCCTGCTCTTGGACCTCAGCATTCCTCATTCTTAAGCCGTTGGACTTGGACCCGACTTACACCATCAATTGTCCTGGTTGTAGTCTTTGGGTTTGGACTGGAATTACATCACTAATTTTACTGGGTCTCCAGCTTGCAGACAGCAGATGGTAGGACTTCTCAACCTCCATAATTGTGTGAGCCAGTCCATCACAAGAAATCTCTTCATATTTCTATGTGTGTGTGTATATATATATACACAATTGGTTCCCTTTCTCTTGAGAACCCTGAGTAATACCATCAGTCTACTGAGATAACTCTATTCAAGGTTACCAGTTGTCTTTATTTTGCCTAGGCCAGTGTTCAGCTCTGTATCCTCACCATACACCGTCTTTTAGTATTTGGTGCAGTTAACTTATTCATTTATTTTTTCATAAGCCAACTTATTCATTTATTTATTGATTCATTTATTTAGAGATGGAGTTTCGCTCTTGTTGTCCAGGGTAGAGTGCAGTGGCGCAATCTTGGCTCACTGCAGCCTCCTCCTCTTGGGTTCAAGTGATTCTTCTGCCTGAGCCTCCTGAATATCTGGGATTATAGGCGCCCACCACCATACCTGGCTAGTTTTTGTATTTTTAGTAGAGATGGGGTTTCACCATGTTGGCCAGGATGGTCACGAACTCCTGACCTCAGGTGATCCACCCACCTCTGCCTCCCTAAGTGCTGGGATTACAGGCGTGAGCCACCATGCCCGGCCGCTATTAACTTATTGTCAAAATACATTACTCTCTAGGATCCTGATGCCACACTTGCCCTGTTTCCCCTTCCACATTACTGGGTGCTCTTTTCCAGTCTCCCTTGCTTGTTCTTCCTCTCTACCATCTCTAAACAATGCTGTATTTTAGGGTTGCATCCTCTGCTGCTGCTGTTTCTCTGTCTATTCTCTCTGTTCAGCTTATCCTGCTCCATGCTTTCAAAATTCATATACAGTTGATACTCATTATTTGCAGATTCTGTATTTATGAATTTGCCTACTTGCTAATTGATTTGTAATCTCCAAATCAATATTTACACTGCTTCTGTGGTCATTCATGGCATGCACAATTAGTGAAAATGTGTCTTCTGATGTTCCCGATCTCTGCTGAGGGTGAATAAGGTGCTGTTCTACCTTTTTGTTTCAGCTCTCATGCTGAAGTAGTCTATTTAGTGCTACGTTGTTTTTTTTTTTAATTTTTGTGCCTTTTATTTGTGATTTAGCTGTTTACAGTGGCCCCCAAGTATAGGCTGAAGTGTTATCTAGTGTTCCTAAGTGCAAGAGGATTGTAATGTGCCTTATGGAGAAAGTACATTTATGAGACAAGCTTCATTCAGACATGAGTTAGTGCCATTGGCTATGAGTTCAATGCTAATGAATAAAAAATATACATTAAATAGTTTCTTTAATCAGAAACACACATAAAAACAAGATTATATATTGATCAGTTGATGAAAATATGACTATTTACGTATTTGCAGGAACCTAACTCTGTATTTTCCCTAGGAACAATTGTTCAGTATTTGCTAATTCATTGTTCATGATGACTATAGAACATGACTACTGTGAATAAGAATCAACTATATATATTACTGAATCTAAGTTATATTGTTTGAACTCCATACTTATATATTCAACTACTTTTCAACTCTCTAATTTGATGCTTAATAGGTATTTTAAATTTAACATGTCCCAGACAGAACTCATGTTCCCTTCCAAAATCTTTCCAATCGCAATACATTGTACAATTATTTATCTCTCCCATGCACAGGTCAAAAGCCTGAGTCATCCTTCATTGTTATTACACCTGACATAAGTACTGATACTCTATCAGCAAGTCCTGTCAATTCTAGTTTCCATATATATCTTGAATCCAAGTGTTGATCGCTATCTTGCATATAGCCCTAGTCCAAACTACATCTCTTACCTAAGCTACTGCAATAGCTTCCTAACTGATCTCTCTGCCTCCTTTCTACCCTTCTGCCCATGTAGATCCTCTACATAGAAGCCAGAGTGAGCTTTCAAAAGCACAAATTATATCACGTGACTCCATTGCAACCAGAATAAAGTTCAGACTCCAAGCAATGGACCTGTATCATCTGGCACCCAACTGTTCTCTGACATCATCTCTCTGTGCTTTGTTTTCTGTGTTCCCTCCTCATCAGCTCTTGTCCTGTACCTTAAGAATACCAAGCTTGCATCTTTCTCAGGATCTTTCTGTTTACTGCTGTTTCCACTATAATGCTCCTCCCATATTTTCATGACTACTTTCTTTACATCCCTCAGATCTTTCCAATGTGGCTACTTTTTGAGCAGCTCTCCTATTCATTCTCTTCAATATTGCCCTTTTTATTTGCATGCTTGTTGCCTGGTTGCCTGTCTTCCCCAGGTAGAATGAAATTTTCTTAAAGTCAGGAAACTTTATCTTTTTTTTTTTTTTTTAAATAGAGTTTCGCTCTTGTTTTCCAGGCTGGAGTGCAATGGCGCAATCTTGGCTCAGTGCAACATCCACCTCCTGGGTTCAAGCAATTCTGCTGCCTCAGTCTCCCAAGAAGCTGGGATTACAGGCATGTGCCACCATGCCTGGCTAATTTTTTGTATTTAGTAGAGACAGGGTTTCACCATGTTTGTCAGGCCTGTCTCAAACTCCTGACCTCAAGTGATCCACCTGTCTCAGCTTCCCAAAGTGCTGGGATTATAGGCATGAGCCGCTATGCCTGGGCTAGGAACTTTATCTTTTTCATTGTGGAATCCTTGGTATCTTTAGACACTTTTTTTTTTTTTTTGAGACAGAATCTCAGTCTGTCACCCAGGTTGGAGTGCAATGGCTCTAAATTGGCCCACTGCAACCTCCACCTCCTGGGTTCAAGCAATTCTCTTGCCTCAGCCTCCCTAGTAGCTGGGATTACAGGCATCTGCCACCATGCCTGGCTAATTTTTGTAGTTTTAGTAGAGACAGGGTTTCACCATATTGGCCAGGCTGGTCTCAAACTCCTGACCTCAAGTGATCCACCCACCTTGGCTTCCCAAAGTGCTGCTGGGATTAGAGACATGGGCCACTGCGCATAGCCAGGATCCTCTGTATCTTTAGATATTATTTTAATAATATTCTTATATATCATAGAGTTTCAATAAATAGTTACTGACTTTTGATTAACTGGGGACTCTGATAAAGTATCATACATGGTTGACTGGTAGAAAATGAATTAGGTTCTGATAAAGAGAAAAAGAGAAAAGAAAATAGTAATTTGTTTAAAACAAACCTAAAACAAACAGAAACCCCTAATGCCATCTCACCATATATACAGTTATTGTTTAGTTCTGTAATAATTTTTCAGTAAGTGAATTATAACTAGGTAAATATGAACATTAAAATTTAATAACTCTTTGACTTGTGCCTGGTATAATTTGTCATTTGAGTTGTAAAGGATGCTAATTTTACCTACCTCTTTTGATCAGGAATAGTTATCTGATAACTACAGCCCGTTTTCCTAATGGCAAATTGATATGTATTGTTGCTCTGTTAGGAAGAAGAAAGCATGTGGGCTATTTTGAAGCACAAATACAGTTTAGAGTCCTTAAAAATGGTGTTAGCATCATGGATTTTTGTGACCACAGGATTGTCAGCTCACATCTTTTGGAACTTACTCTAGGCATTTATAAAGCAAATTATTTTACATATTAGGCTTAAAAAATGGTAGAATAAGTAAGATAATCTCTAGCATTAAATTCATGATCTATAGGACAACCAGGTTGTCAGCAAGCAAATGGCGAGAGTTCAAATGTATAGAATCTTAAGTTGGAGGGAATTTTACTCCTGTGAGCCATAGTACAGTGAATAAATTAAGTGTAATCTGGATTAGAACTGAATACCAAGACAGACAGACGTTTGACGATGTTTGTGATGTCCTGATGTTCTTTAATCATGTATCTCATATTCTTGTACTCTGTATTCCCTTCAGGCTGGCCCTCACTGCCATGAATAAATTTGAAGAAGCAGTTACAAGTTATCAAAAGGCATTAGATCTTGATCCTGAAAATGATTCCTATAAGTCAAATCTGAAAATAGCAGAACAGAAGTTAAGAGAGGTATCCAGTCCTGTAAGTTGTTAATGCCAAATGAGTGAAGTATTTTCTGTCACTCACAAGTTATTGTAATTGTAGTTGTTGGACTGATTCTCAGATATAATTGTTTTACAGACAGGAACTGGACTGAGCTTTGACATGGCTAGCTTGATAAATAATCCAGCCTTCATTAGTATGGTGAGTATACTTTCTTTTCTGCCTCTACTGGCTTTGTTTTCCTTAGAGCTATGTAGCTATGCAATTTTTTTTTTTAGAAACAAGTAAGTGAGATTTTGTGGTTGTAGTTGTAGTGGAGTGTTGATATAAGGCTATAGCAGGGTTTTTTTTTTTTAATTTCCAACTTTTATTTCAAAGTGCAGGGGTACTTGTGTGGGATGTGCAAGTTTGTTACATAGGTAAAATGTGTGCCGTGGTAGTTTGCTGCACAGATCCTTCCATTACCCAGGTATTAAGCCCAGCATCCATTAGCTATTCTTCCTGGTCCTTTCTCTCCTCCCATCCCCTGCCCTCCAACAGGCCCAGTGTGTGTTGTTCCCCTACATGTGTCATTGTGTTCTTATCATTTGGCTCCCACTTGTAAGTGAGAACATGTGTTATTTGGTTTTCTTTTCCTGTGTTACTTTGTTAAGTAAAATCGTAAAATGGCCTCCAGCTCCATCCATGTCCCTGCGAGAGACGTGATCTTGTTTCTTGTTATGGCTGCATAGTATTCCATGGTGTGTATGTACCGCATTGCCTTTATCCAGTCTATCATTGACGGGCATTTGGGTTGATTCCATGTCTTTGCTATTGTGAATAGTGCTGCAGTGAACATACATATGCATGTGTATTTACAGTAGAATGATTTCTGTTCCTTCGGGTGTATACCCAGTAATGGGATTGCTGGGTCGAATGGTATTTCTGCTTCTAGGTCTTTGAGGAATCACCACACTGTCTTCCACAATGGTTGAACTAATTTACATTTCCACCAACAGTATTAAAGCATTCCTTTTTCTCCACAACTTCACCAGCATCTGTTTTTGTTGTTGTTGTTGTTGTTTGTTTGTTTTTGAGACGGAGTTTCACTCTTGTCACCCAGTCTGGAGTACAATGGTGGGATCTTGGCTCACTGCAGCCTCCACCTCCTGGGTTCAAGCAAATCTCCTGCCTCAGCCTCCTGAGTAGCTGGGATGATAGGTACCCACAACCACACCTGGCTAATTCTTGTATTTTCAGTAGAGATGGAGTTTCACCATGTTGACCAGGCTGGTCAAACTCCTGACCTCCGGTGATCCGCCCACCTCAGCCTCCCGAAGTGCTGGGATTACAGGCAGGAGCCACCACACCTGGCCTATTTTTGAGTTTTTAATAATAGTTGTTCTGACTTGTGTGGGATGGTATCTCATTGTCGTTTTGATTTGCATTTCTCTGATGATCAATGATGTTGAGCTGTTTTTTCATGTTTATTGGCCACATATATGTCTTCTTTTGAGAAGTGTCTGTTCATTTCCTTTGCCCACTTTATAATGGGGTTGTTTGTTTTTTTGTGTAAATTTGTTTGTTTATAGATACAGTATATTAGACCTTTGTCAGATAGATAGATTGCAAAAGTGTTCTCCCATTCTGTAGATTGTCTGTTTACTCTGTTGATTGTTTCTTTGGTGTGGAAAAGAAACTCTTTAGTTTAATTAGATCCCATTTGTCAATTTTTTCTTTTGTTGCAATTGCTTTTGGCATCTTCATCATGAAATCTTTGCCTGTGCCTATGTCCTGAATGATATTGCCTAGGTTTATAGAGTTTTTATAATTTTTGGGTTGTACATTTAAGTCTTGAATCCATCTTGAGTTGATTTTTGTATATATATAGTATAGCAAAGGGGTCCAGTTTCAATTTTCTCCATTTGGCTAGCCAGTTCTCTCGGCACCACTTATTTAATAGGGAATCCTTTCCCCATTGCTTTTGCCAGGTTTGTCAAAGATCAGATGGTTGTGGATGTGCAGTCTTATTTTTGGGTTCTCTGTTCTGTTCCACTGGTCTATGTGTCTGTTCTTATACCAGTACCACACTGTTTTGGTTATTGTAGCCCTGTAATATAGTTTGAAATTGGGTAGCGTGATGCCTCAGCTTTGTTCTTTTCGCTTAGGATTGCCTTGGCTCTTTGGGCTCTTTTTGCTTCCATATGAATTTTAAAATAGTTTTTTCTAATTCTGTGAAGAATGTTAAGAGTAGTTTAATGGGAATAGCATTGAGTCTGTAAATTGCTTTGGGCAATATGGCCATTTTCATGATATTGATTCTTCTTATCCATGAGCATGGAATGTTTTTCCAGTTGTTTCTGTCCTCTCTTATTTCCTTGAGCAGCGGTTTGTAGTTCTCCTTGAAGAGTTCCTTCACTTCGCCTGTTAGCTGTATTCCTAGGTATTTTATTCTTTTTGTGGCAATTGTGAATGGGAGTTCATTTGTGATTTGACTTTTGACTTGCCTGTTGGTATGTAGGAATGCTAGCGATTTTTGCACATTAATTTTGTATCCTAAGACTGTGCTGAAGTTGCTTATCAGCTTAAGAAACTTCTCCACTGAGACAATAGGGTTTTCTAGATAAAGGATCATGTCATCTGCATATAGGGATAGTTTGCCTTCCTCTCTTCCTATTTGAATACCCTTTATTTCTTTATCATGCTTGATTTCCCTGCCCAAAACTTCCAATACTATTAATATGTTGAATAGAAATGGTGAGAGAGGATATTCTCGTCTTGTGCTGGTTTCCAAGGGGAATACTTTCAGCTTTTGCTCATTCAGTATGATATTGGCTGTAGGTTTGTCATATATGGCTTTTATTATTTTGAGGTGTGTTCCTTTGATATCTAGTTTATTGAGAATTTTTTACATGAAAGGATGTTGAATTTTATTGAAGGCCTTTTCTGCGTCTATTGAGATAATCATGGGGTTTTTGTCTTTAGTTCTGTTTATGAGATGAATCACATTTATTGATTTGCATATGTAGAAACAGCCTTGCATCTTGGGGATGAAGCCTCCTTGATTGTGGTGGATAAGCTTTTTGATATGCTGCTTGGATTTGTTTTGCCAGTATTTTGCTGAGGATTTTTGTATCGATGTTCATCAAGGATACTGGCCTGAAGTTTTCTTTTTTGTTGTTATATCTCTGCCAGGTTTTGGTATCAGGTTGATGTTGGCCTCATAGAATGAGTTAGGGAGGAGATCCTCCTTTTCAATTTTTTAGAATAGTTTCTGTGGGAATGGTATCAGCTCTTAAATTCTACCTCTGGTAGAATTTAGCTGTGAATTCATCTGGTCGTGGACTTTTTTTTTTTTTTTTGGTTGGTAGGCTATTTATTAGTGCCTTAATTTCAGAACTCATTATTGGTTTGTTCAGGGATTCAGTTTCTTCCTGGTTCAGTCTTGGGAGGGTGTATGTGTCCAGGAATTTATGAAGTTCTTCTAGAAATTGATTAGTAAAATTTCTAGTTTATGTGCATAGAACTGTTTATAGTATTCTTTGATGGTTGTTTGTGTTTCTGTGGGGTCAGTGGTAATATCCCCCTTACCATTTTTTATTGTGTTTGTTTGAATCTTCTCTCTTTTCTTTTCATTAGTATAGCTAGCTATAGTTTATTAATTTTTTTTCAAAAAACTAGCTTCTGGATTCATTGATTTTTTTTTTTGAAGGGTTTTTTGTGTTTCTCTCTCCTTCAGTTCAGCTCTGATCTTGGTTATTTCTTGTCTTCTGCTAGCTTTGGGGTTTGTTTGTTCTTGTTTCTCTAGTTCTTTTAGTTGTGATGTTAAGTTGTCAACTGGAGATCTTTCTAGCTTTTTGATTTGGGCATTTAGTGCTATAAATTTCTTTCTTAACACTGTTTTAGCTGTGTCTGAGATTCTGGTATGTTGTTTCTTTGTTCTCATTAGTTTCAAAGAACTTCTTGATTTCTGCCTTAATTTCGTTATTTACCCAAAAGTCATTCAGGAGCAGGTTGTTCAATTTCCATGTAGTTGTGTGGTTTTGAGTGAATTGAGTGCTGTGTTGTGATAAGAAGAATGTGTATTCTGTTGTTTTTGGGTGGGTGGAGAGTTCTGTAGATATCAGGTCCACTTGATCCAGAGCTGAGTTCAGGTTTGAATATCTTTGTTAGTTTTCTGTCTTGATGATCTGTCTAATATTGTCAGCAGAGTGTTAAAGTCTCCCACTATTATTGTGTGGGCGTCTAGTCTCTTTGAGGCTCTCGAAGTACTTGCTTTGTGAATCTGGGTGCTCCCGTATTGCAGCATATATATTTAAGATAGTTAGCTCTTCTTGTTGAATTGAACCCTTTACCATTATGTAATGCCCTTCTTTGTCTTTTTTTTTTTTCTTGAGACAGAGTTTTGCTCTGTCACCCAGGCTGGAGTACAGTGGCACGATCTCAGCTCACTACAACCTCTGCTTCCTTCTTTGTCTTTTTTGATCTTCTTTGATTTAAAGTCTGTTTTGTCAGAAACTAGGATTGTAACCACTGCTTTTTTCTGTTTTCCATTTGCTTGGTAAATTTTCCTTCATCCCTGTATTTTGAGCTTATGTATGTCTTTGTATGTATAGTGGGTCTCTTGAATACAGCTCACTGATGGATATTGTTTTTTTATCTGGCTTGCCATTCTATGTCTTTTGATTGGGGCATTTAGCCCATTTACATTTAAGGTTAGTATTGTTATGTGTAAATTTGATCCTATCATCATGACACTAGCTGGTTATTTTGCAAACTTACATGGTTGCTTCACAGTGTCCCTAGTCTGTGTACTTCAGTGTGCTTTTGTAGTGGCTGGTAACAGTTTTTGCTTTCCATATTTAGTGCTTCCTTTAGGAACTCTTGTAAGGCAGGTCTGTTAGTAACGAGTTCCCTCAGCATTTGCTTGTCTGAAAAGGATCTTATTTCTCCTTTGCTTATGAAGCTTAGTGTGACCAGATATGAAATTCTGGGTTGGAAATTCTTTTAAGAACGTTGAATATTGGCCCCCAATCTCTTCTGGCTTGTAGGGTTTCTGCTGAGAGACCCGCTGTTAGTCTGATGGGCTTCCTTTGTAGGTGGCCTGGCCTTTCTCTCTGGCTGAATGGCAGGGTTCTTAACTTGTCCATGTACCTCCTGTGGGAAAGCCATGGATGGACTTCAGGAAGCTCATCGATTTTCCCAAAATTGTACATAAAAATCTGTGTACATGTGTATATGTGCATTTTTCCAGGAGAGCATCTTATTTTTCGTGAGATTGGTACAGGAATCTGCCAATATATGAAAGGTTAAAAACTACTCTCTTACATAAAAGTGGTCCTAGGAAGATATCTAACATCTGCAGTTTGAGTGTTTGGCCATTGCGGTTCCCTAGGCTTGCCCCTCAGCATTGTCTGCCTTGTTTTTTATCTTTAGAGTTTGATATATATATATACACACACACACACACACACACACACACACACATATATATCTATCTCATATGTATGTCCTCTATTCTTACAAACCAACAAAATAATGTCTGGGCCTTTTTGAGAACATACATGCTCTGGTTCAGTATGTGGTAACTTTCATTTAGTGGGTTTAGGATGTTCCCAGGGCATATCAAGCTCCTGGGGTGACTGTATACTTTGGATGAGAATTATTCTCTCACATGATATGCCCTTGGAAGGCAGGAATCAGTTTTTAGTCATCTTCTGTTTCCTTCAAAAAATGTGTCTTGCATCCATTAAATCTTCTGTTGAACTGAAATGCACAGATGACTCATTCCCAGTGGGATAAGTCTTTTTAGCAATTGGTAGTTTTTATTTTTCCCTCATCAAATTTCAGCCTTCTTACCATACTAGCAAATACATGTTTTGTAGATCTTGTGACTTCATTTTTTTTTTTTTTTTTTGGGAAGCATAGTTACCCATTCCAGGACTCAGGTTATGGTATTGTAACAGGATGTGAAAAATGGAATTCTTTTAGTTTCAGGTTTGGCTTAGGCTCCAAGCTGCTATGTACCAAAATAAGGTGTGAGACCACCATGTAGGAGTTGCAAAAGATGGGGATAAAAAACATGTTTTGTGACTCGTAAAAAAGGCAAAGTTGATGGAAATTTAAACAAGATTTTTGGAGAGAGCTATTAGAGTTCTAGGGCTCCCTAGATGAAGGAATTAGGGAGGCTTGCTCTCATCTCAAGCCCTCGCTGAGAAAGGGTGTTTCTGGTATGGAGACTTTCTACCCGATGATGGTTCAGCCGGAAAGCCAGTGGCAGAATTAGCTGTGTGGTTTGGGCAGTTACTGTACTGATGAGAGTGGAGCAGAGGTGAGCACACACAGTTGTGAGAGAGGGTGTCTGAATATGTCCAAGAGGCTTTCCTGGAAGTGTGATAGGTTCCCAAGACAGAGAATCTCTGGAGGACTGCCAAGAACCTGAGACTGAAGGGAAAGTCATAGCATTCATCCAGAGGGTAAATTACCCTTTTCAAAGAATAGATAAAAAATCTCCAGGGGCCTAGGGAAAGCAGAAGTGTCTGAAGAACACCAGAAAGTACCCCATAAGAGAACCACATAGTTTTTGAATACCTTGCAAACTCAAAGAGCACCAATGCAAAACTAGTAAGATAATACCAGTCATCAAATAAGAACTTTGCTGCTCCTTTCACCTTTCCCTCCATTTAACCCTCACCCTGGAGGGCCACAACTCTTAATCAGCAAGCTGGGGGAAGAGGACTGGAAGCACTACAGGATAAAGAAGGACTATAGGCCTTGGTGTGGTGGCTCACACCTGTAATCCCAGCACTTTGGAAGGCTGAGATGGGCGGATCACTTGAGGTCAGGAGTTCCAGACCAGCCTGGCCAACCTGGCGAAACCCCGTCTCTACTGAAAATAGAAAAATTAGCTGGGCATGGTGGTGCACGCCTGTAATCCCAGCTACTTGGGAGGCTGAGGCAGGAGAATCACTTGACTCCGGGAAGGCAGAGGCTGCAGTGAGCTGAGGTCATGCCATTGCACTCCAGCCTGGGTGACAGAGTGAAACTCCATCTCCAAAAAAAAAGCACTGTAGGACAGCAGTCCCCAATCTTTTTGTAACAGGGACTGGTTTCATGGAAGACAATTTTTCCATGGACCATACCGGGGGTAGGGGGTAGAGGCAGGATGGGGAGAATTGTTAGATTCTCTTGAGGAGCACTCAACCTAGATCCCTCACATGCGCAGTTCACAATAGGGTTCTTGCTCCTATGAGAATCTGATGCTGCAGCTGATCTGACAGGAGGTGGAGCTCAGGCAGTAGTGCTTGCTCGCCCACCGCTAACTTGCTGCTGTGCAGCCTGGTTCCTAACAGTCCGTGGCCCAGGGGTTGGGGACCCCTACTATAGGGAACAGAGCAGTCAATGGTCCCTCTTTTCTACTACAACTGGTCAATCTGTAGCAGGCCCATGCTAGGAAGGGAGAAGTTTTACCTATAAATGAAGCTTTATGTATTTCGTTGTTACACTGAGACATTAATTGCTGAACTGGAGGTCATTTTATAGAACTTAAAGTGACAGGAGGACTGCTTATTGAAAAGTGACCGGAAAAGCCATAGATCTGTTCTAAATTTCTTCTAGGTCCTAGATTCTGGGAGAAGGAGAAGAACTGTTGTTGCAGAACTAGTTTAAAGGGATTGCAAAACCAGCGTTTCATGTTTATAGCTCATCCATCCCGCTTTTCCTGTGTAATGCCTTTAGCACTTATGGGTTGGCTTAGAGGCACCCATCCTGACTGGGACTTGAGGAAAGTTTTGAATTACTTACGAATCAGTCAGTGATCTTTCTGGTAATAGAAGCAAGTGGTGGCTTTTCCCAACACCTCATAGAGAGTCTGTGAATAAAATCTATTGTCTACAAAGATTTAGACTACATTCAAATTTTACATGATATTGTTGACATTACCAATTTGAGGGGAAAAAAACATTTGAAAGCATTACCATGCTTTCAAAATAGAATGTTTTAAAAGTGTGTGTGCACATAAATATAATCCCCTGTGCCACCGTAAGCATGGGAAGCATTGAAACTGCTGGGCCCCATGGAGCAAAGTCACATCTCTTAAGAGCTCGTTTGGAATGGACCTTCTCAAGTGTAGGAGACCCCTTAACTATAAGTTCCTATTTTTCCTTTTGGCTTAATTGGTCTGATCAGTAGTAGGAGGTAAACTGCTGTCAACATCCTCAGTTTATAGTGTTGTTTGTAATCTCTGTATCCTCACTGTGTCTTCTTAATGCCATTTTTTCTCGTACCTTCTCTCTTTTTACATTCCCATTTACTTTGCATAGCACACTGAAACTCTACAAAATGTTAGTGCATACATGGTTTACCTTTCGTTCTTCTAAAAAAAAATCTTTGTTAAAGATCCCTACATATTAACTGCCTTTAATGGGAGGTGCTATTTTTCAATTTCAGGCAGCAAGTTTAATGCAGAACCCTCAAGTTCAACAGCTGTAAGTATATAGAAAGAGCTTATTACACTTCCCCCACCTTCTACTTGCCAGGCTCCTAATTTGAGCACATTAGCTCAAAAATGATGAAACTGTTCTGAATGACAGTCAGTTGGAGCTTAAAGCCACATACATTTGGCCTAGCTACTGGTATAACATGGGTTTATTTTATTAAGTTTTCCTCGTCCAGTTGTCCTATTTGTTAAGAATATATACCAATCCCAGTGATGTATTTCTTGTGTACTCTAGAATGTCAGGAATGATGACAAATGCCATTGGGGGACCTGCTGCTGGAGTTGGGGGCCTAACTGACCTGTCAAGCCTCATCCAAGCGTAAGTATTATTTAAAACAGAAATAGTGAAGATGTATTTTATGTTTTACAGCTTATCTCTATGGTGAGGGGTCAGGGCTTTCTTTTTATCTTTTACCGTTAGTAACTTTGGCCTCCTTACTGTTACTAAATCTGAAAGAAGTTCATGAATTAGAACCACTTTTTAGACTGCAGGGCAGGAATCCATACCTAGATAGTTTGGCCAGTCCTGTCTGTTGAGAAAAAGAATCATGTTTATTATGCCTTTTTTTTTTCCCCCGTTCATTATGCTTTATTTTTTGGGACTTTCAAGTACCAGCAGAATCTCTTGCTTCTTTTTCTTTTTTGGTACCATCTCAATAAGGCAGGTGAGGGACAGATATTACAAAAGTAGATAATTTATATCCCTACCCAATGGCTAGAGAAACTGAGGTACAGGTTACTGACTTGCTAAGGAACCGATGGCACAGTCAATCTTTTTCATTTGCAGCCTAATTTTAATTTTACTTGATTGTGTTGTCAGTGTGAAATTAGGGTCATTGGTTTTTAAGTGGGGGTATCAATACTATATCTTTGCTTACAGAAGGTCCCAAGGATTGGTGCCCTGGTACTTTGAGGGTATGGAGACAAATGGTAAAAATCGTATATCCAAATAAATTGTGATCTCATATATATATAAAGCTACTAATCCCCCATTTTTTCCCAATGAAGATCCAAGTTTTTCAGCAGACTTCAAACTACTCAGGGACGCAGATGAAGGTCAAATATCCTGTTAAAATATATATCAATTTAGGTACACATGCATAGTTTAAAATCACATGTTACATACTTTAATGTTCAGGCAATTCAGGAAACTTGTATTCAAACTTTTTCAGTGCCTGTCAGCACTTAGAGGAACTACTTGCATCTTCTCGTTACTTGAGCATATTGCCTCCACTTGTATCAGATTGGTGAAGATAACTTTGCTTTTTGAATCTGTGTCTGATGCTCTCGCTGGACACTTTATATGAAGCCACAGTACCATTTGTTCTTTGTCAGCACAACCGTGTATCCACTTAGAATATTGCGTTTTTAGAATGACCTTTAAATGGCGTATAATAATATCTAACACTGGCAATAGAGGGTCACACACTACAATTTGTGTTAAACTTCTTAGTGTTTTTAAAATTACTTGTTAGGTGACCTCCAAAAGCATCCCAAACTGGGTGTTATATGAGACTATTGACTTGCGTATAAAAGCATTATATTTTAGCACATACAATAAAAACATACACTTCTTAGCCCTTTGCTTCTTTGTCATTAGCACTAGAGAAGCAGATTTCACCCAATTGAGGTACTTATTTTTTTTAGCATGGGTGTTTTGTTTCTTATAAAGAACACTGCATTGTAATAATGCGATATGGAGGCATTGGTAAACTTGTAGATACTAAAGACATGGCTCTAAAACTTTTGTAGAAAAAAGCCCCCTTTAGGTAGCTCCCACATTTTCTGCAGTTCTTTTTGCATGGGTAAATGTGACTGGCAATTCCCTATTCAAACCACATTGCCTCTTTACTACAGGGGACAGCAATTTGCTCAGCAGATACAGCAACAAAATCCTGAACTTATAGAGCAACTGAGAAATCACATCCGGAGCAGATCATTCAGCAGCAGCGCTGAAGAGCATTCCTGATTTGACCCGGGGCTCAAGCCCAAGATACAAATGGTTTATGGCTATGAATGAAGTATTTGTTGTAGATAGTCCCCTCCCTCGTTCAAAAAACCAAACAACATATCTGATGTGTGAAAATAATGGAGGAAAACCTCTTATGTATATTCTTAAAGAATACATCCGTTTAGACAATAGGTTTATCACAGACAAACTCAAAACATAACATGACTCCTTTGGAAGTGATCACTAGCCTTGTTGAGTGCCAATATAGCACTGGGATAAGGTTCCATTTTCAAACTTCTATCATATTTGTATATTAGACTTAATAGCCAAGTATATTTATTGAACTCTAGTAGGACTATTTGTTGGTAAGCTCTTTAGCTCCAATTTCCTTTAAGCAGTTTTTTGAGAGGGGAAGTGACCCAAAGGAAAGGTTTCCTATGCTGGTTGAGAAGTGTACTTGCCACTGAGCAGTATGTCAGGAAAGAAGGAATATTATCTACATTTAGCTTTGATAAGTGCTATCAGTAATGAATATATAACATGGGAACCAATATGATCTTTAATGTTGTTTGTTCTGGTGAACAGAGAATCTTAAGAGCTGTTAGAAAGTAGCACTTGATGCAAGGGATGTTTTGAAAAGAAAAAATTGGTAATGTGAATGTACAGAAAGTAAAGGTAGGATGCTCAGGTTTTCTGCATAGTTCTTAACTAATCTTGTCTGCAGTTTGGTATTGATAACATTAGCATGGCCACTTACGCTAAACACACAATAAGATACATTTAGACATCCTTAATGTACTGGTTAGGTCAGTGATATAACTGGATGACTTAATTATCACAATTTCCCCAGTGGTAACCTTACCTTGGAAACTATCAAATATAAACATATTTTAACTAAGCCAGTGACCTGGTCCTAAGTTAAGGATGTTCTAAATGGTATTTAATTGTGTGCCCATAAACAGTGATTTTTTTAAAAAAGAAAACTTAGTAATTATTTGATGGATAACAAAAAGCATCTATCACTAACATTGCTTGTTCATGTAAGCTTCTGTGATAATTTGGCTTGGCATGCCAGTCTTATAGTTAACATAATTTAAATTTGATGCAATTTAAATATAACAGGAGACTTAAAATATTTTATTATAAATGAGATGCCATATTAGTTAGTGGAGAAAAGGGGCATGAGGCATAAATAGCATGGGTCTAACTACATTGATGATGAGAGTTTAATTCCAACTAGAGTATATTTTTTATTAATCATGAAATTGGTGCTGACATGTAATGACTTCACAAGTTTTACAAGGGAAAACTGAAAAAGGAAGTAATATAAATTTTGTGGGGTTTTTTTGAGATGGAGTCTTACTCTTTTGCCAGGCTTGAGTGCAGTGTTGCGATCTCAGCTCACTGCAACTTCCATCTCCTGGATTCAAGTGATTCTCGAGCCTCAACTTCCCAAGTAGCTGGGATTATAGGTGCCCACTGCCATGCCCAGCTAATTTTTCTTTTTTTTTTGAGATGGAGTCTCACTCTGTCGCCAGGCTGGAGTGCAGTGGCACAATCTTGACTCACTGCAACCTCTGCCTCCCGGGTTCAAGTGATTCTCCTGCCTCAACCTCCCAAGTAGCTGGGATTACAGGGACACGCCACCATGCCCAGCTAATTTTTGTATTTTTAGTAGAGACGGGGTTTCACTATGTTGGCCAGGATGGTCTCTATCTCTAGACCTTGTGATCCGCCTGCCTTGGCTTCCCCAATGTTGGGATTACGGGCGTGAGCCACTGTGCCTGGCCGCTAATTTTTGTTTTTAATGGAGACAGGGTTTCACTATATTGGCCAGGCTGGTCTCAAACTCCTGACCTCAAGTCATCTGCCCATTTTGGCCCCTCAAAGTGCTGGGATTAGAGGTGTGAGCCATTGTGCCTGGCCAGGAAGCAATATAAAATTAAATTAGTAATAATGCAGATGATTAGGCCTTATAGAACCCTTATCAAAAGACTAATCGGCTGGGCGCAGTAGCTCATGCCTGTAATGGCAGCACTTTGGGAGGCTGAGGCGGGGGGGATCACCTGAGGTCAGGAGTTTGAGACCAGCCTGGCCAACACGGTGAAACCTCACCTCTACTGAAAATACAAAAGTTAGCCTGGCTTGGTGGCAGGTGCCTATAGTCCCAGCTACGTGGGAGGCGGAAACATGAGAATCACTTGAACCCGAGAGGTGGAGGTTGCAGTGAGCTGAGATTGCGCCACTGCACTCCAGCCTAGGTGACAGAGTAAGACTCCATCTCAAAAAAAAAAAAAAAAAAAAAAAGAGAGAGACTAATTATTTTGTATCTTGAGGTTTAAAAACCAACTTTTATCTTTCTACTTTGTGACGTCAGAATAGTAGTTCTATAACTTCATTGTAAGACTCACCTGGAGAATTCATTAAAGATGCAGATTCAGGGCCACGTGTTCAATTCTGTTATAGTAGGTCCTGTAATAAGGCCTAGGAATGGCCATTTTAAACAGTACACTAGGTGGTTTTGATACAGATCCAGGGACTCTAACTTAGAGGAACACTAGGTTAGAGGTTTCTCAATTAGACCTGCAAACACCTAAGCACCTGGCTAAAGCTACAGTGAAGATCTGTATGAAGATATATAGTTCTGCAGAATTTTAAAAAAGCAGAATTCAAGTCTTCGGCCCTCAGAAGTTAAATTCGTATTCCATCTAAGCCAACTTTGTTTTTCACTAAGTTAGAATAATCTCCTAGTATTCCAGTATTACACAGAACGAAGTAGTACTACTAACACATAGAAGTCATTACTGTGATATAAAAAGCAAAATAGATTCTTAATTAAAAATTAGTCACCCATATTCAGTGTTGAATAAGAAGTCAAAGTTTCTAGCGTAACTATCTTGAGTGCATTTAAAATGCTTTTAGAGCAATAAGATAAGCTGCTAGCTCACTGCCTAGAAAAACAGAAGATACAAATTCACAGTGTCAGAAATGAAAGAGGGGATACACTACAGACACTATAGGTATTAAAAGGCTAACTAGAAAACACCATGACCAACTCAACGATTGTATATTTAACAACTTAGATGAAACAGATTCCCTATAGGATACAAACTAGAAATCTCACTGAAGAAATAGAAAACCTAAACAGACCTGTATTTATTAAGGAAATTGAGTTTGTGGTTAAGTTAAAAACCTTCCAGGAAAGAAAACTACAGGCCCAGATAACTTCAATGATGAATTTTACCAAACACTTAAGGGAGAAATAATAGCAATTCTTAACAATCTCTTCCAGGAAACAGAAGAGGAGAAAATACTTCCCAACTCATTTTATTTGACTAGTATTACCCAAAGATACTATAAGAAAAAAAACTTTAGAACAATGTCTTCATGTGCTAACATCTGTAAATTAGCCATTCTTTTTATATGAAATAATGGGAAATTGGTATATTTCTTCCATTTCACTTTTCTATTTGTTTCTTTGCTAATATACCACCTGTAACAAATTCAATCCAGATGCTATCTGTCCACTTACCTACATTTCCATTCTATTCAAGCCATTTTTGCTCTTCAAGTACCTTGATCACTTTGGAATCACAGCATTGCAAGCTATTTCAAAAAAATTTTGCGTGGTTGGATTGTGCTAGCTACTTTTCAATTTATAAAAACTGCCCCATATATTTTCTTGCTTGTCTGGGAAATACAGTTGCTATCTAACTAGAAAAGTAAGAAGACATTATTAAACTAACTCTTTAAGCACCCTACTAAATGTTTGACTTCCATTTCTTGTAGTAGCTGTAGCTATTATGATACTATGTAAAACAGAATAGGTTCTATATATGCAAATGACATTTTCATTTAATGTACCAAATTGTGTATCTAACTTTTATAATATAGGTTAAACAGATCCTTTCTGAGATGGCATTATCTAATCTTTACTTAAAACTATGAAAAATATGTGTCCACGTTATTGTTTATAACAGAAGAGACTATAATTAAAGTACAGAGCAGATTCCAAGTGACCATGATATTACTTTTAAGATTTAAAACAGAATGAAACAGAAGATTCAGTCATAAGAAGATGCTTGAAAAACAATCCAAGTATCCAGTGCAGTGGCCATAAAATATTATTTCATCATTTAATCAATCTTAATCATTTTGAAACAAAGACAGACTTCAATTTTACACTGCTTGCACTTTATTTTGTACGGACATTTCATTAATTATTACTCAATTTTGAGGTGCAAACCTTCTGAATATAGCTTTCATTTTGGACCAATTTGTTATGGCAATAAATAATGATGCATTGAAAAACCAATTTTTGTATTTGATTTAATGCACTCTTACATTTAAGAAATTATATATACATTCTTGAATTTCAACTTACCAAAATAGAATAGCTTTTATTTAACAGCCTAAGCTTTTGTTTTCCTGACAAAATACTTAAAACTTTTTGTTACATTAATGCTGCAAAGTTGTTTATCACCTCAACTTTCTCACTGCTTTGCTCATAACTAAGTGTGATCACATGCAGAAAGTTTTATAACAGTAACACATGATGTAGAGTTTAAAATCATATCAGAAGATAGAAATTATTTAAATATACCATATAAAAATAAGTGGCTTAATCAATGAGGAAAAAACCCAGCAATTTTTGGCTTATAATAAGTATTATTCTTAGTTAATAGTTAATGAAAAAAATCAACAACCTAAAAAGTAAAACCAATTCTGATCTGTTCAGTAGCTGAAAGACATGTATGTTTGTAGGTATAATATACAAATACAGACACAAACCATTACAGTAATTTTGAAAACAATTAGAAAGCTTATACTGTGTTAACAAATACCAGGTTATAAGGGGACTACCCCCTTTGTTTTAAGCAAACTTTTTCTGCTGACTGAATAGCTAGGAAGAAAACTGGAGTTAACTGAAATATTTCTAAACAAAATGTTACAAAGTTCTAAGAAACAACTCTTTCTTCTAGATTGAGGTCAGCCAACTATACCCTGCAGGCCAAATCTGTCCAGCTGCCTCTTTTTTTTTTTTTTGAGACAGTCTTGCTCTGTCGCTTAGGCTAGAGTACAGTGGCATGATCTCAGCTTACTGCCACCTGCGCCTCCTGGGTTCAAGTGATTCTCCTGCCTCAGCTTCCTGAGTCCAGCTGCTGCTTTTTATGTACACCACTGTACTTTTTTTGCCTACTGGCTGCTCTTACAGTACAATGGCAGAGTTCAATATTTGTGACAGAAACCTTATGGCCTGCAAAGCCTAAAATATTTAGTGTCTTGTACCTTACATAAAAAGTTTGCTGACTCGTGTTCTAGATACTGGCTAGGGACAAATGGTCTCAGATACACAGCTTTTGGAGAACAAAGTCCAGTGGTCATCTAAAATGAAATGAAATTAAATAGGTGTAGAAAATCTACACATGTTCATTTCGAACATAACTTACAACATAAAATCAGATCTCTTCAAAACAAATATTTAATATTTTAACTATTTTACAGGAAAGAAATTTAAATAACATATTTACTTCGCTGTTGACGTCATCATTTTACAAAGGTGACAAAAAGCAGTTCTGTGAAACTAAATGAAAAGCATAACTGGAAATTTCCTTCAGCTTTCCACTTTAATGGCAGAAGATACCACACAGACTTGTGCGATGTCATCATATTCATATGTTCTCTTTAAGAATGTGTCTGTTAGTCTTAAGCCAGAGATGCTCTATTGAGAGAGAGAGAGAGAGAGAGAGAGAGAAAGATGAGTCTAAGTTTTCATCCATTCAGAGGAAATATGAATATCACAAATGACTTTTGAAACAAAGACTTCAATTTTACACTGCTTGCACTTTATTTTGTACAGACATTTCATTAATTATTACTCAATTTTGAGGTGCAAACCTTCTGAATATAGCTTTCATTTTGGACCAAACAATTTGTTATGGCAATAAATAATGATGCATTGAAAAACCAATTTTTGTAAGTTAACAGCCCCCAAATATTGGAATTTTTGAAAAGACAGCATACTTGCAGTCCCTGTACTGAAGAAAGCAGAGTAAGGGCAAGAGAGAGCGAAGAACTTGGATGCAGCTTTCCCAGCTGTCTTCCTGAAATTCCACACCAGTGGATGGAATTGGTATTGCACATTTCCAAAACCAGATCCATAGTCCTTTCACTGCTGGAGGAATCAGAATAATAGGAATAAATCTTGTTCATTTCACAAAGAGGTACTGCGATATTTCTACTATTGACAGTAAACTTGTTTTCTCTGTATCGAGGAGAATAAAAACCAGAAAGAGAAAAGCTCTTACAACATTTATATGTCACCTAAGATAGAATCAGGAAGATGAAGTCACATCTTCTAGCACTTAAAACGGCCTCAGACTAGTCTGCCTGTCTGATGTTGGCCTTCTGGTTCTATTACTCAACACTGGCCTCCAGGTGCTGATCTGGTGCTGCCATTTTTCTGGGAGACTTCCACACATTTGTGACTAATCTTGTTGCCATATATTCTATTTCTGTTAGGTACTCTACAGGAAAAGAAGAAAACAACTGATTCTGGTCTTGTCCTTTTGATATTTAATCTATGTTACTTTACCATAACTTGGGAAACAACGGGCAGGATTCATAAGACGTAAATACTATTCAGGTTTGCTAACTGGATTATTTACCAAGAAAAGACTACTTCTGCTTATAACAGATATCACCGGTTCAGCTTAAATAAGTTAAAACAACTTTTAATGAAAGTATGCATATTGTTCTTTTTCAAATAACCAAAAGACTCATAACGAAAAATAGTCTCCTACCACCATTCATGGCTACTTATGGCTCTTTCAGCTATTTATTCTTATACTTGGCTCCAAATTTTAAATTCCTTATTTAAATTTTATTTTTTTAGACATATTGACATTATAATATTAACTTGTATATGTCTGTATCTCCCTAACAAATATTTGAGATGGCTACTATGTGCCAGAGACCAGGGTAGATGTACTACGTGAATATTGTTAATTTCACAAAAATTCAGTAAGAGTTATATATGTTGTGTGCATGTGTCTGTGCATCTCTCTGGTGTGTAGGGGCAGGGAATGACATTTATATAGAGAGGAAATTAAAGATATAAGAGACATGTGCTTTTTAGAAAACTTATTTCAATCACCAAAAGTTAAAGTGAACACCAAAAGAAGTTAACTTTTGAAAAAAATAACACTTGTGAGCTGGTCAATAAACTGATTTGCTGAAAAAACTTAAAAAAAAAAAGAAAAATTCCCCAACACCCTGTAACACCCTACAAGCACAGGGTCTTTGCCCTGTATTGTTGTTTACTGAGCTCACGATGTGGCAGACACTAAGGGCCATGTCCTTTCTCTTGAATAATTCACAATCGAGTGAGAAAGAGACTAATACTTATAGCAAATATGAGTGTCACTAAATACACAATATATGAGTGTCACTAAAAAAACTAAGTAAATATTTTCTATGATAGAGAAGGCATGAATACCTGTGCTTTAGAAAGTCTAGGTAGCTTCATAGAGGAAGTGGGTATTTCTGTAATTTTGAAGGATAAATATTTCCTATCTTTCTAATACAAAAAAGTCAGAATAAATATGGAATTAAAAGGATTATACATGCACACTAAAAGGGCTGAGATTCATCACTGCAATAATATCAAAATACCCCAAATAATAATACAAACCAAGTGGTAATACAAGTAGGAGCAGAGGGCATAGGACTGGAACTTAATTCTATTTTTTTTCTGGTTTCAAAGCCCTGTGCTCTTTGCTTCCTGACAGTTCAGATTATGCTCTCTCTTCACTGTCAAAACCCTGTTTTCGAATCAATGATTTCCCCTTACATTAAATCCATAAGCAATGTTTGGTTTCTTAATACTCAAGATACAGCTCAAGGACAAGTATGCCTCAAAAAATCTTACTACTTCAATTCATAATATATTAATACATAAGAACCTATTAGTTCATGTTTTGGTGAAGGAAGTATAAACAATGAATACCTACCTCATAGCGTGTGACACATGAACGAAACAAAATACAGAAGATGCATAATAAAATAGGCCCTTAAAAATATGTAATTATACTGCTACCAGATGAAGAATTTTACAGTACTCAATATCAACATCAGAGAAGGCTATATGTTGAGGAAAACTTAAAAGGAGACAGTAACAAAAAGATTTTAAAATTCTCTTCTAGGTAGGTGAGGTAGAAAGGACATTCATCCACAAACAGTGGCATTACCTGCAGTTTGTTATTTTACAGGTAATATGAAAAGGTTCTTCAAGGTTTACGGTATCTGGTATTGCCTCCAAAGACAACCTAACGTCTCCATAACCTGGAGCCTAAGAAAACAAGCAACACAGTTAATGTATTATCTATCACAAAACCTTTCCATTTTAATGAAGGCACCACAGCAGCACATTTACTCAACAGCTGTTGGGTTTCCAAGCTGATGTTCTAAGAAAATACTTCTGATTCACTTTATTCATCCTTCATTTTAGGATCTTTGGCAGCTACTGCCTGTGGAATAGCACGGCAGACCTGGACTGTTTTTGTTATATAAATAATTATTCCATGTTCAGTAGAGTAAAGATGAATCTCACAGGTAAGCAGTCAGTAAAGAAATTTCAGGGACTTGAAGGGACACTTTCCAGATGCTGTAGCTTCTATGTCTGTAACTCTAAATAGGCAGTTATTGTCTAAAGAAAGAGCGGGATGATGTTGAAAGGAGCCAGGAAGAAAATCATGACTTTTTACAAGATGCACAGAGGAGGATAGACTATAACAACAGGAAGGCTTGGAACAGGCCGTAGTAGAAAAATAACTAATGGCTATATTTAAGTAGGCCCAGGGATCATCATCATCATCATCATCATCATCATTTTTTAAAATTACTGCCTCAGTGAAAAGAAAAGTAAAATTTGGAATATATCAAAACAGGTAATATTCAGCATAAAGGGAGGAGAATTCTGTTATATATTCTTATAAGCATAAGAAAAAGAAGCCTGATAGCTATCCCTACTCTCAGAGAAGAAATTAGGTAAAATATGCAACCAATGCTTCTAAGATAACTTTAGTAGAACTCACCTTTTTTAACATCTTAAAAATGGTATGAACTGAGTAGGTAAATGAAGTAAGTCCAAGAGTTTCAGGACATTGCAAAATAGAAAACCTTAATGTGTTTGGAAGTCAGAAGAAGAGTGGGCCTGTGTTACCAAAGGAGGGACACTTGATAAACAGTTATTTTAATTTCTGTTTGATAAAGAACACATGTATGAAGGATAAATTTAACATTTGACCATTTTTCATTCACGGCAACATCAGTTTTCTACCTATCTATCAGTGAAACTATTAATCTTTTCTTCTATAGTAGTATTAATGCCTTTTATAGTGCTCCAATTTTTTTACTGCTAGACGTAGAAAAAATTAAGTTGTTTTAACTGCCTGTCTCTCACACACCAAAACCCCAGTGAAGTTTTTTCCAAACTCACCATTCTTTGAAGTTGGCTGGTCTGTAACCTTCCCCTTTCACCTAGATTTGTTTTCCATACTATATCCAATTTTCCAATCACTGTTACTCCCTTAATGATGCCTGCTTTTTCTGCGAATTCCTTCTTTGGCTTTAGGCAGTATAAGTACTGGCGTGTATCCATTGGTTGCAAATATGCTCTTGACCCAAATGTAGACACACTGAGAGGGGTGGAGACAGAGATGGAGAAAATTCTCTAGCATCTTTTAAAAGAAAAACCATGGCTGTGATTGTTCCTTAGGATAGGAACTGGATGATGTACCCTCCAAAGATCAACAACAGAACATGTTAATGATTTCAACACAAATAAAAAGAATGTATACTGAAATGATTTATTTTTCCTTCATTTTTTTCAGTTGATATCGAAAATCTTGAGGTTCTTTATAGTAATTGGACCCTGAAAGGGGAGGTCCTTTTTTTTTTTTTTAAATAATTTTAAGAGACGGGGTCTTGCTCTGTCACCCAGGCTGGAGTACAGTGGTTACGATCATAGCTCACTGTAACTTCTAACTTCTGGGCTCAAGGAGGTTCTTTATAATAGAATGTAATATATTACTTATAAAATTGAACATGTATCAATTAACTGAAAAGTGCAACAGAAACCAGAACCTTAAGTATCCTGTCTCTTTTCTCTAAAATTATCAAAGATAATAGTTTAGAATAATAAGAGACATGCCATTCTAAAGTAATTTTCAAAATGAACTAAAAGATCTAGAAAAGAATGAAAAATTGGTTTCCTCAGTGAGGATAAAGGAGGCTATGAACTTTTCTGTGTGTAACCAACCTAATAATATAAAAGCAAACTTTTCATTCCTAATTAAGAAATTCAGATGCTTTCCGAAGCTATTACCTTCTTCTTCTTCTTCTTTTTTTTTTTTGGTTTAAAATACAGGGTCTCTCTCTGTCACCAGGCTGGAGTACAGTGGTGCAATCATGGCTCACTGCAGCCTTGAACTTGTGGACTCAAGCGATTTTCCTGCCTCACTCTCCTAAGGAGCTAGGAATGCAGGAGTGTACCACCATGCCCAGCTAAATAAAAAAAATGCTAAGTTGCCCAGGCTGGTCTAGAATTCCTGGCTTCAAGCAATTCTCTGGCCTCAGCCTCCCAAAGAGTTAGGATTACAGGCATGAGCCACCACACCCAGCCTATTACTTTCTTATCTGTATTATTGTCAACCCTACATTTATTCTTCCTCTTTTAAATTAGCTATGGAAAGGCATATGTATTTCCTTTTCACAAAATATTAAATCATCTATTCCTATGTTCTTTTGATGTTGAGAGAGTATTTCTTTTTTAAACCCACATTTACCCTTACTCTTTTTAACTTCTCCACCATTCCTTCACATTCCTTCGTTTTATCATTTGCAGGATAGCAATGATATCTATTACCTCACTGGATTTTTATGAGACTTAAAAGACCAAGTGCTTTGAATAGTAAAACATGAAATGCAAAGGGCTAGGATCTTTATTTTTATGTAATGGAGGGATGAAGATGGAGCACAGGAGATTTTTTGGAAAGTGAAACTATTTTGCATAATATAGTAATGGTGGATACATGTTATATATTTGTCAAAACCTACAGTGCTTGCCTATAGTCCCAGATACTTGGATCGTTTGAGTCCAGAAATTTGACTTCAGCCTGGGCAACATTAACGAGACCTGTCTCTTAAAACAAACCAAAAACCAAAAACAATAAAACATACAACAAAACGTGTGAACTCTAATGTAAATTATAGACATTAGTAATAACTGTCAGTATCGGTTCATCAATTGTAGTAAATGTACCACATTAAAACAAGATGTAGGCCCGGCACAGTGGCTCACGCCTGTAAGGCCAGCACTTTGGGAGGACAAGGCGGGCAGATCGCTTGAGGTCAGGAGCTCAAGACCAGTCTGGCCAATATGGCGAAACCCCACCTCTACTAAAAATACAAAAATTAACCAAGGGTGGTGGCATGCACCTGTAATCCCAGCTGCTTAGGAGGCTAAGGCACCAGAATTGCTTGAACCCGGGTGGTGGAGGTTACAGTGAGCCTAGGTCAAGCACTGCACTCCAGCCTGGGCCACAGAGCTGGACTCTGTCTCAAAATAAATAAATAAATAAATAAAAATAAAAATAAAATAAAAAACAAGATGTAAATAACAAGAGAAACTGTGAGGGGTGGAAGAGGGTATGTGGAAACTCTTCTTTCTGATGAATTTTTCTATGAACCTCAAATTCTTTTAAAAAAAAGTCAATTAAAAAAAAAACCCACTCAAGAGGAATGGATGTTTAGAAAAGCATGTATCTTTCAAAACAAGGATAAAGACTTCATAATTAATATTTACCATTCTCCAGCTTGGGTGACTGAATTTAATTCTGTTACATTGTACATAATAGATGGCTCCAATGAAACTTTCTCCATAAACATAGGTGAGGTTGTCATATTCTGAATCTGGGCTTCCAGAAATACTTCATCAGTCTGAGGATATGAAAAAAATATCCACCAAAGTGTGATGGCATTTAAAATATTTATCTCAACAAAAATATCTATCTATATGAAGAAAAAATATTAACCACAAATGTGATTAGTTCATGCCTGCAAATCAAAGTTACCACAATTAATGCAAGAAAAGAAATCTTCACCCTATCATAATTAACAGGGGCAAAGTCAAGTGTTAGTCAACTGATACCTTGTCAAACAATGGATGGAGGATAACTATGTTTTGTCTTAACATCCAAAAATACTTAACTAGAATTTCATTTACAAATACCCTACTTATTTTCATTAGGCATTAAAATATTACAATGTGCTTTAGTATGATGAATATACCTATGCTCCTATAATTTCAGTATTACGTTAAGATGATTAAGTCTTCATTATAATACAGCAATATAACTTTGTCATATTGATGTCAATTTAGATAGTGTAATGACCACTAGTACTATGAATAATCTATTTTGTAATCTTGAAGGATTTAATTTTTTAAATTAAAGCAATTTGCGAGTGGTCATTAGTGATTGCTTAGTTCATTTTAAGTGTATATTGAGGGCTAAAAAAAGGATATATGAATTATACTTCACCATCGTAGAGCTTTTAAATCAGGCAAGAGGTATTTTGTAGCCTCAGTGACAAATTTTAAAGCTGATGCTATTCAGCAACATTTGCCAGTAGGTAATTTAAATACTTAACTTTAGATAAATTAATTCCCCTAATTATGCTGAACATTATTTTATGCTATTTGGTTATTTTCCTTCATGTAATTGAAGGATAACAGACTAACTTGATTTATCTTTGAAACAAACCTACATAAAAAATGATACACTAAGGATATTCAAGAATTTTTTTCAAAATTTTCATAGTAATATGTGTACTACACATAAGTAACATAAAATCAACTATGACCAGAAAAATTTGCCACTTTAAGAGCTTTTTATTTTTTTGACATAGAGTCTCATTCTGTCACCCAGGCTGGAGCGTGGTGGCATGATCTTGGTACACTGCAACCTCCGCCTCCGGGGTTCAAGGGATTCTCCTGCCTCAGCCTCCCGGAGTAGCTGGGATTATAGGTGCGCAATATCATACTGAGCTAATTTTTGTATTTTTAGTAGAGACAGGGTTTCACCATGCTGGCCAGGCTGGTCTAGAACTCCTGACCTCAAGTGATCCACCCACCTCGGCCTCCCAAAGTGCTGGGATTACAGGCGTGAGCCACCATGCCTGGCCTATGAGCTTTTATTTTATTTTCGAGACAGAGTCTTGCTCTGTTGCCCAGAGTGGAGTGCAGTGGCAAGATCTCAGCTCACTGCAACCTCTGCCTCCCAGGTTCAAGCGATTCTCCTGCTTCAGCCTCCCCAGTAGCTGGGACTACAGGCAGTGCCACCATGCCCTGCTAATTTTGTATTTTTATTTATTTATTTTGAGACAAAGTCTCACTCTGTCACCTAGGCTGGAGTGCAGTGGTGTGATCTCAGCTCACTGCAGCCTCTGCCTCCCGAGTTGAAGTGATTCTTCTGCCTCAGCCTCTCAAGTAACTAGGATTACAGGCAAGTGCCACCACGCCTGGCTAATTTTTGTATTTTTTATAGAGATGGCGTTTCACCATGTTGGCCAGGCTGGTCGTGGACTCCTGACCTCGTGATCCGCCCGCCTCGGCCTCCCAAAGTGCTGAGATTACAGGCATGAACCTCCGTGCCTGGCTGAGCTTTTTAAACACTAACACCAAGAAAATGAAAATCATTTGCAAAAATATAATGATTAAGTTATAATACAATGTACTATTATCTAAAATAAAACAGATGCTTTAGTCTTTGGGACATGTGTTGAAATGAAAATAGAAATAAAATGTTTATCAGTTTAAAAAAGGTATCATTTAGTGGCATTTTTTGGTTACTTGTTCTAAAAAAGTACATATATCCCATCAATCCATTGCTTTTAAAAAAAATAACCACAGACCCATATTTCAATTTAAAAACTGCAATTTTCTGCGTAAATTTAGGAAGAGCTTAGATAAAATGAAAGAAAAACAAGCAGCATAATGGAAAATCAAGTTAGTTTGAATAGCGTTAAGCAATTTGATATTTTAAAAATTAAGAATTCAGTGCTAAGGCAGTTGATGTTATTACATATGTAATGTGATATAAGCAAATGCTGCTTATTGTAAATACAAGTTTGAAAATAAAATTTTAGCCAAGTTGGGAAAATTTGCTTTTCTTCTGTTTCATTTTGTCAAGAGGCCATCATTACCTGACCCACACTTAAAACTAAAACCACTGTGCATCTGAAAATGAATTTCGATTATACAGTCTACTCAAAGAACTGAAGGCTAGGATAATTGGATATTTTATAGTAAGATGATGAAAATCACAAGGCCATTTTACACAAGGTAACATACTTCTTTAAAAAAAAATCTAAAGAAGAAACACTGAAAATGAAAATTGTTTCAATATGACAATTTAACTTTTGAGCTAATTTTCCCCCACAGAGTAAGAAATTGATATAATAAAAAATACATAAAATTATATATAATCTTTCTGAAGTCACATAGGTGGTATTCACAACTAACTGTTTTTCCACTATGTTTTGTAAAGAGAGATTAATTAGGCAGAGTCAAAAAGTGGTGAGTAAGAAAAGTATAAAAATTTATAATAAAAAATCAAATTACCACAGAACTGAGGTCACTCTAATGGAAAAATAAAAAAGAATAATTAGAAAAATCAGAGTTAAATGTTAAAGAAAAAAGAATTACTTTAAAATAAAATGCATTTCTGCATTTTTTAAATTTACTAAACAAGACAGCATTAGTGAATAAGAAAGTAAACAGGAAGCAACATAAATATGACAAACCATTTTTCTAAAAAGGTGAAACTGCTAAGGTTAAATGACAATGGAATAGAGAAGAACACTATGGCTGAATACTCAAACAGTAGCAAACTGTTAAGGGCACATTTTGGAGCAAAGAGGTATATCCCATGACTTTCTAGTTCTATAATTCTTTACCAACATTTTAATTCTTCATAGATAATTTAGGATGAATATATACTATCCTCCACATTCAGAATAGATATACACCGTATACTTCCTCTTAAATTTATGTAATAATGGAATCCTTTTTTTAAGGAATATCTTGGGCAATTAGAGTTCCATTGATCACTTCAGGGAATGTGGGCTGAACCACTTCAAAAAATTAAGAATTTATTTTCTTCTTCTTAGCAGATTTCATAGTTAGCCTTTTTTTCCTTACATTATTTCTTCAACTGTTTATTAAGAGCAATCTCAAATGTCGCCTCCATCAAATGCATAGCTGGAAATCATTTTTCACCTCTCTAGGTACCCAGAATACATTACTTCACGATTTGGCTTATATGTGTGGGAGGGGCTTACATTATAGTTACGTCATATCAGTCTCCTCAAGGCAGGTCCCTTGAGGACTGGGAAGATGTTGTTTATAGTTCTCTTCAATACCTGGCAGGTGACCAAATGTTTGAATCCTGGCTTCTAGTCTCACCAATCTTCCTGCAAGGCTTTTCTATCTTAGAAAACTATGACAGTTTTTCATGAACTTGTTTTCCTTTAGGTGATTCACATATTACAGCATTATTAGAAACAGAATCAAAAATATATGTTTGAGACAGATGTGGGGCCAATAATATTAACTGTAAAAGGACTACAGCACAGAGCAATATGCATCACCTACTGATATTGCTGTGGTTTATTAACCCCTACAATCTACCTGAAATTCCTGGTTGGGGTCAACATAATCTGCCTCATGCTAGTGGCTGAACAGTATTTGTTTGTCTAATAGGTAATATTAAGTATCTTAGAGAGACCCAAAATGTTATTTGTTCACTCCTGATTTTTAAAGTGAGATCTATTTTCAAAAGTTCAGAATATTACTGAAATTATTTTGATTGAAGTTTGTTAGCAAGATTTAAAGATTATGTCAACATATAATGTTAACCGACAAAGGAAGTAAACAAAATTGTTGTGATTATAAAAATAGAATATTATATATAAGTGAATAAAGACTGCAAAAGAGTATGTATTAATGTAAAATCAATTGGTGTGGCGGAATTGTGAATTTTTATTTCTTTATGGACAGCGTGTCACTTCTATAATGTTTATAGAAAAACTAGCAATTTTAAAAATTATTCACAAATCACTCTAAATATTAGTGTTATAAAACTATTTGACAGGTATCTTAGTGTACTATCAAATTTTTAATGAAGAAAACCTAGAATAGCTGAATATGTGACTCCTAGGAGACAGTTACAGAAAAAAAACCCACCTATTGCCCTATTTTAAATTAATTTTCTAATAGAATAGTTAACATTTTCCCCTCATACTATAAATGAAATCTTTTCCAGCAAAATGGTAAATTAGACTATTTAAATCTCACCATGCTGACTACCTATACTGTAATTAATCAACAGTATGCCATTAATAACAAAAAAGAGGGAATAAATATGTATTACTCCAACTCACCTATCCCCCACAAAAGAAACATCAACTTTGTAAACATCTAGTAATCTTTTTGATGATGCTTTTCCCTCTCGTCAAATATGGATACTCTTTCCTATGTACTTGATATTCCATGTCTATTTGTAACCCTGCTTGAATGCCTTTACTGCTTTGACACTTGTCTGTTTCCAACATGCATTCCTTTCAGACTCCAATCCAGCCTTTCTTCTCTTTCATAAAGCTTCTTTAAACTATTCCAAGATCACATTCCCGAGAGCTCTTGTAACACATTTTTTCATATCATTCTCACTATATTCCATTCTAGGTAGTTTTGTTATTATATGCATTTTTTCTTTTCTCCTAATAGGTCTTTGCTGCAGGTTAGGTTCCTTACTTTGACATCTTAGAAATCCTAGAGTATAAATTTTACTGAGTAAAAATTCAGATTGTGGATGGTAAAAATAAATGTCAAATTTGCCATGTGATTGAAAATGTCTGATCATTATCTGGTTTTAGAGTAGCAGAGATATAATCTTCATTTCAAAATACTGTATTTGGATATATTTGAGTTTATCACTGGTATGAAACACATGATTTTGGGGGATAAGAGGGCTATCAAGAGATCTGATTTTTCTGCAGCTCTAGAAGCCAAGATAAAACAAAATCTTAAAAAAGAAATCCAAGCAATAAATCCTTTCTCCTATGGCAAGTTCTATTTTATATCTTTTTTTTAGGGTAAAAGATAAAGTATCTTCTATTATAAAAGTTACTTCTATTTTTGCCAAACTTGTTTTTCCCAAGGAGCTTTTAAAGCCATTACACCAAACCCAGCAACCTAATTCTGGCTGGCAAACTGACTACCCTGGAAATAATTTAATGTGCTAAGCTTCACTTGTCAATATTTTTCCATGTGAATATTAAATCTTATTTTGCAGGGTTAGATCTACTAATTCAATTTTTGTAATATCCAGAACCACATGTAAATATTCAACAGATTGCTAGTGTAACAACCACCATTAAATGAAATGAGGGGGCAATCATTTAACAAAAGGAGATGAAAGCCTTATAAAATTAACAGTGAGAATAAAAATCAAGACACATTGATTCCATGTAAGTTGAAAAAGATTATGAGACCTACAATAAAATTATTCAATTTTAACTGAAATTTATGATTTTTTCAAATAATTTACAGTCACGTTGGCAATTTGCTTCAGTATTAGAAATGTATATAAGAGATTTTTAGTCAAATAAGATCTTAATGTTTAATATGAAATCCCATTAAGCACTCAACACTCACCTCTGCATTGTAAAATTTGGTTTTCACATCCAATGGTTTGAGAACCTGGTTAAATAAAACATATCAATCAGGAAATTGTTATCATGTGACCATTTATTTTTATTTTTTTAAAATCACATAGCGTAAATTTGTCATTTTCCAATTTTAATTGTTAAAAGACTTATCTAATAGGTATGCAATATTCTTCCAAAAGAAAAAAAGGAAAAAAAAAAAAAAAGAATCCTAAATGCATGTTTTGAAAGGCTACCGTTATTTCTTTACTGGGTGATAGTTACATTACACGGGTTTTTGCTCCATAATATTTTGTTAAACAAAACACATATATTTTATGTATTTTTCTATAGGTATATTCATAAAAACTGTTTGCAAAAAAAGCAACTGAGCTGGGCGCAGTGGCTACTCTTGTAATCCCAGCACTTTCAGAGGCCAAGGCAGGCGGATCACCTGAAGTCAGGAGTTCGAAACAAGCCTGGCCAACATGGCAAAACCCCGTCTCTACTAAAAATCCAAAAGTTAACTGGGTATGGTGGCGGGTGCCTGTAATCCCAGCTACTCAGGAGGCTGTGGCAGGAGAACCACTTGCACCAGGGAGGCGGAGGTTGCAGTGAGCTGAGATCGCATCATTTGCACTCCAGCCTGGGCAACGAGAGCAAAATTCCGTCTCAAAAAAAAAAAAAGATTGAATCACTTTCTATTTTCTTTCAAAAAGCATGCAAAAGAATGGCAGATTTTTTTTTTTCCCTGTGAACAGTATTTTTTCTTCCACTTACAGAGGAATGAAAAAAAAAATCATATACAGCATCATATTAAGATCTATATTTATAATAGACATATGTGGTATTCACATTTCCTCACCCTCCTACATCAATGTGTTAAGCCAGTGGTTTTTAACTATTTTTGATGGACGCTGAAAACTGTGTATTAATACAAAACTCAAAGTTCCCGTGATTCCTGGAGTCCTTGAAGGAAGCTCAGTCTACTCACTCCAAGTCAATTGTCTCTCCTTTAAATTTCTTTAGAAATTTGATATTATTTACCCTCATTTTATCTGGACTTTACACTCATTTTATCCCTTGTCTACACTGTGTGTTTTGTCAGGCCATAAAAACAAGTTATTTACTTTTTAGAGACAGAGTCTTGCTCTGTTGACCAAGCTGGAGTGCAACGGCATGATCACAACTCACTGAAGACTTGAAACCTGGGTCAAGCGATCATTCCACCTCAGCCTCCCAAGTAGCTAGGATTACAGGCTTGTGTTACCTGTAGTCCTAGGTCATGCTGTCTGGGCTATCTTGAACTGGCCTCATGTGATCTTCCCCACTTTGCTTCCCAAAGCACTGGGATTATAGGTGTGAGCCACTGTGCCAGACTCAGCTATTTTTTTCTTTTATTTTGAATAAACATCTTCAAGTTTCATTACAAAAACATATTGGCAATGGTAATTCCTCTGCTTTTATTTACGTTAATTTAGTCTCAGTTTAGACTGCTAGTCATATGACAAATTCAAAAATATTGAGCTATTTGCTTTATTTGGATCTTGTTTTCCCTGCAGATAATCAGGAATAACTGTACACTACCAGGAAGAAAAAGGCATATAAAAACTATTTACCATTGTCATATTCAATACCTGAAATTTGAAGAATTTTCTAAAATACATTTTTTCTCCAGCCTGAGTTGTGTAACTCACAGCACACACCAAGCTGAAACAGAAAGATGTCTTAATGATTCTGAATCATTTTTAATTTTAATAGTAAATCAAACACACCTGAATTCTACTAAGAAATTAGGGAAACACATCTATGGTGTGGATGTGTGAGATTAGAGCAGGGGAAAATGTCAGAATAGATACAGACATAATTACACGAACAAGAAAGCTCTGATTAGTAAAATGAGATATAACATTTTTGGAGCACAAAATCAGAAACTTCTTGACTTTACCTGAAAGGTGAAATATATTCCAAAATAATTCTCAGAACAATCAAATATTTGAGTATATAAAACAAGTTCATATAAACTAGAAAAAAAATATGGATTAAAAAATTTCCAGCTGGGCATGGTGGTTCATGCCTGTAATCCTAGCAGTTTGGGAGGCCAAGGCAGGCGAGTCACTTGAGGTCAGGAGTTCGAGACCAGCCTGGCAAACATGGTGAAACCCCATCTCTACTAAAATTACAAAAATTAGCCGGGCATGGTGGCGGGCGCCTGTAATCCCAGCTACTCGGGAGACTGGCCATGGGAGAATCCACTTGAACCAAGGAGGTGGAGAGTTGTGAGCTGGATGCACCACTTTGCACCTCCAGCCACAGGCAACAAAGGCAAACTCCTCAAAAAAAAAAAAAAAAAAAAAAGGCAGGTGCAGTGGCTCAGGCAATTCCAGCACTTGGAGGCTGAGGGCATGTGGATCACGAGATCAGGAGACCAAGACCATCCTGGCTAACACGGTGAAACCCGTCTCTACTAAAATACAAACATTAGCTGGTGAGTGGTGGAGAGCCTGTAGTCCCAGCTACTCAGGCTGAGGCAGAGATGGCGTGAACCGGGGAGGCAGAGCTTGCAGTGGCTGAGATCACACCACTACACTCCAGCCTGGGTGACAGAGAGAGATTCCATCTCAAAAAAAAATTCCAGATAGATTTCTTAACATAAATGCAATGGGGAAATGCTATGTAAAAAATTTTTTTTTTTTTGACTCTGATCTGCAGCTCTGTCGCCCAGGCAGGAGTGCAGTGGTCAATCTCGGCTCACTGCAAGCTCCGCCTCTGGTTCATGGTCTCTCAGGCCTCGGTAGCTGGGACTACGGGCACCATGCACCTGCGCCCGGCTGGTTGCACTTATTTTTGGTAAGAAACAGTCGTCAACCAGGATAATCTCGATCTCTGAGCCTGTTGATCCGCCCGTCTCGGCCTCCCAAAATACTAGATAAACGAGCCACCTTGACTTAAGTGAAAAAAATTTTAAGTTGAATCAAAAACACTAAAACAATTACAAAGCAGAAACAAACTAGCATAAAATACTTGTAACAATACAAGAAAGTGGTTACATTTTAATACTTAATATGACAAAGGGTTCCCATAAGTTAATAAGCAAAACACCAATATATCACTGAAAACTTGAGAAAAGGAAAGCACAGTTAAATCACAGTACCATAACTGGCTAACAAAAATGTGAAAATGTTCAGCCTCGTAAGTATTCAGAGAAACACATTAAAATAATGAGGTAATATTTTTCTGTTTATCAAGATTTGGCAAAAATTCTTTATAAGTGATCTCAGAATTGGTGAGGGTTTAGAGAAACTGTCTTTCTACACTGCTAGTGGTTGGAAGAAATTTGGAAAACAATCTTTTAGTAAAAGAATCTTAAAAATGCTTATATGTTCTCATAGTAAAACCACTTCAAATATTCCACGAGGACACATTAAGGTGTTCATCTCTGTGTTACTTTTAACAGTGAAAAACTGAAAATAAATATCCAACATTACAGTAAACAGAAAACACTGTACAATTGTGTTAGATGGAGTCATGTAAAAAAAAAATTTTTTTTTTTTTTTTTTTTTTGAGGCAGGGTCCCACCATCACCCAGGCTGGAGAGCAGTGGCGTGATCATGGATCACTGCAGCCTTGATCTCCTGGGCTCAAGCGATCCTCCCACCTCAGTCTCCCAACTACCTGAGACTACAGGCATGCTCCACCACGTCCGGCTAATTTTTGTATTTTTTGTAAAGATGGGATTTCACCATGTTTTCCAGGCTGGTCTTGAGCTTCTGAGCTCAAGCGATCTGCCCACCTTAGCTTCCCAAATTATTGGAGATTATAGGCGTGAGCCACCACATCTGGCCCAAAAACTGTGTTTTCAAAAAATACTGTCTGATACGTGTGAAAATGTTAATAGTGTATTTTAAAAAATAAAACTATGAACAATATGGCCAAAATTTTATAAAATATTAAATTATTTATACATAGTTATTTTACATATGTATGCAAAAAGACTAGAAAGAAATATAATAATATTTTAATAGTGGTTGGTTATATGGGGTGGTAACATTAGCAGGTAATTTAATTTCTTCTTTATACGTGTGCTGCCTGGTGCTGACTAAGTAAGGCAGGGGCTAGGAAGAGGACTGATCGAAGCACAATACCTGCCTTCAAAGTGCTCACAGTAAGAATAGCATAGCAAGGTAGAGGATCTAAAACTAGGTTTGGATTTGAGTTTTATGTCTTCTAAACTAGCTGCTTAATTGTACAAGTCTCATTTTCTGTAAAATGGAGATTTTACACATTTATTATCATTTCAATAAATACTGACTTCTGTTCTCTGTTAGATCCTTGGACTATAGCAGGTATCATGGATCTCATACTTTAATGGGAAAGGCAGGCACTCAATAAGTAATTATAAGTATGAAACATTTTTTAAAATGATAAATGGTGGATGCTATAGAAGATACAAAAAGTGGTATTTAATCCAGTCTAGGAGGTTAGGAAAACTTCTTGAGGAAGTAGTGCTGAATCTGAGATATGAAAGAGAAGTAGAAATAAACTACATAAAATGCCATAGTATTCCTTTGTAAGGGAAGAATGCATTTCAATCTGGAGTCTGGAGATAAAAGAAGTCCAATATGACTGCAGGGTGGAGAGGGAGGGATGGGTGGTGATGGTAAGAACTACTGTGGCTGGTAAGAATTAGGTTGCAGAGAGCTTTGTAAAACATTTGCAAAGTCAGAATTTCCTAAGGACAATGGGAGATCATAGAAGAATTAAGTGACTTATACAAGATCACATAACAAATGATGAAGTTGAAATTTGAATTCTAGGAAGTCTGACTCCAAAGCCCAAAGAATATACACGAAAAAGTCCCTACAACAGAGCTTGTCACCAAAATTAACTGATTAAATAATAGCTAATATTATATACTTTCATGGGCACAAAGAGAAGAGCAAAAGTGGTAAAGCAGAGATGAAGAAGAGACAAATGAGAGATATTCAGGAGAATTAATAGGATTTTGTGAACTGATTGGATGTAGGGTTTCTAAAGGAGATGAAGAAGTCTAAAATTACTTCAGATGGCTAAAATTTTCATATTGCCCCTCAGACTGAAAGAAAAATAGAGCATTTACATTCAAATACATACACACGACAGGAATATGGAATTTGATTTTTTTTTCACAGTGTGCCTTATTTTGGTCCTATATTTCTGAGTTGTCAGGGTAGAGTGTATATACCTGGTTAAATACAAAACTGAAAAACTGAATTTAAAAATAAACACTATAACATCAGTTACTAGCATTTCAAAACACAATAAATATACTTTTAGAGTCCTATCTGGGTTTTAAACATTTTGCACAGCTTTTCATTTTTTAGAGATTGTAAATGTAAAAAAAATAAAACGAGATAAATGATGATAAATTGGATTTTTTCCCTACAAAACATACATTTGGTTTAAACTTTATTTCTGGTAAACATGTAAACATAGAACATAAAATTCCTTTTGAAGTAGGTTCCTACGCTTCATGGTGAATGAAAAGAAAGCAAAAATTTCAAATAAAGGCATATATAAGTAAAAACCTTTGAGACCTAATAAAACTAATCCTTACATGTGTGTTCCAATTTCCTTGACTTCATGATGTATGACATCATCAATACAACAATCCGGTTTAAGTTCAGCCACTGCAGCATTGGAGGCTGAAAGATTTAAACGCTGAGAACTTGTCTGAAGATCAGCCTTGAAAGAAAGTTAAAAAAAAAAAAAGAATCCAAATGAGACTGGTTACCTACAGGGTGTGCATGGCTATGAGTGGAAAGAATAGGGGAATAAGAATAAGGAAAGAAGGATGAAAAGGGGAGCAACACTTTTCTGTGTAAACCTTTCTGTATAGCTCTGATGCTTAGAACCATGGCAACAGCACACTCCCGCACCAATAAATAAATAAATAAATAAATAAATAAAATCAGGCAGGAATTAGGGAGAATCCAAAATGGAATACAAACAGTAACAAATGAACCTAACTGTATTACAAATAAAGACCACAATTGCGCTATGGCAGAGGGAAGGGGAAAAGTGGAACTAACCTAAGTAAGTTTGGAAAACAAAATCTTAACTGTAATCTATGGCTAAAGACCAAAAGAATGGTACATAAATGTACTATAGCTACGACACGTGTTTTTTCACTATTTTATATGTATACTAGGACAAAACAAAATACTACATTGTGGATTACAAGAGACAGGTTTCTCACCTTCAGAGAAAAAAAAACGGTACAAATAAGGAAAGCGGGGGAAGCTACAGTGAGTCTTTGGTGGTGGACTGGAATCTGAGGCACCAGTATGAACACATGGCTTTTAAATATATATTCAGATGGACTTCACTAAAACAAATACATATGCATGTATGTGCTAGTATATAACACTAAAAGATAAGTAATTGTCCAAAACAAAATTATATGTCAGAGACCAATTAGTTTATAAGATAACTAGAAAATGACATAAAAAGTCACCAACTAAGAAAGCACTACCTCATCTAAAGTAGCACCTTCCGTCCACCCGATGATGCTCCATTATATTTCTTTTTTCTCCTTTTGAACATTTATCACTCTGTCTTAAAACTACCCTCCCTCCCTTATCTCAATTACTTTCTATCACATTCAACTTTTGCTTCCTTTGTAACATTTATCACAATCTATAATTACCTTATTTATGACTTTGTTTACATGTTTCTTTCTGTCTCCCCTACCAGAAAAGTCTATGGAGGCAGGAACCTCGTCTTCTCTTGCTCACCACTAGAGCACGGTGCCTGGCACATAGTAGGCAATTAATCAATATTTGTTGAATAATGAATGGATGAATTTATGATAAAACTTCCAAGGCAAAAAAAATTGAGGGAAAGCAAAGATCACATTAGGTCATGGGAATTAGTGGAGGTTTTTACATGAGAGCTAGGATTCTTTTAAGTTTTTGTTTCTTTTAAAAAACAGTTTTGCAGTTAATTCTAACCCAACAATCTTATGTTAGTCACTTTGAAATGTGCTATTTATTAGTGCTGTGTATTTTGTTATACTCAGTTATAAAACAATAGTAGCTCACATTTATTTGGTACCTATTATGTGCAAGGCCCTGTTCTAAGCATATTACTCATTTAATCCCCATATCCTGAAGGAGGTATTAGTATTATCCCCATTTCATAGACAATGAAACCAAGGCACAGAAAAGTAACAACTTTCCCAAGGTTTTACAAATCATAAGTAACAAAGCTAAGATTCAAAATTCTTTTTTTTTTTTTTAAAAAAGAGTTTCACTCTTCTTGCCCAGGCTGGAGTGCAATGGCATGATCTCAGCTGACTGCAACCTCAGCCTCCCAGGTTCAAGCGATTCTCCTGCCTCAGCCTCCCAAGTAGCTGGGATTACAGGCACCCATCATCATGTCTAGCTAATTTTTTGTATTTTTAATAGAGACGGAGTTTCACCATGTTGGCCAGGCTGGTCTGGAACTCCTGGCCTTAGGTGATCTGCCTGCCTCAGCCTCCCAAAGTGCTGAGATTACAGGCATAAGCCACTGCTCCCAGACCTAAAAATTCTTAAACACTTTTTTTTTTTTTGAGACGGAGTCTCGCTCTGTCACCCAGGTTGGAGTGCAGTGGCACTATCTTGGTTCACTGCAACCTCTACCTCCCAGGTTCAAGTGATTCTCCTGCCTCAGCCTCCCCAGTAGCTGGGATTACAGGCAAGTGTCACTAAGGCTGGCTAAATTTTGTATTTTTAGCAGAGACGGGGTTTCACCATCTTGGCTAGGCTGGTCTCAAACTTCTGGTCTCAAGTGATCTGCTGCCTCGGGCTCCCAAAGTGCTGGGAATACAGGCGTGAGCCACTGCACCCAGATATAAATTCTTAAACATTTTTGAAATTAGAAAAAAAAAGAAATAATTGAATCCATTGGCTTTCTGTTAAATATGTTTTCCTATGTGTCTTATGTGTCATTTTAATCATAACTGCGGCTTTTGATAAGCAGGATTTGAAAAGGCAGAAGAAAGAGGTTAGGGGGAACTCTAAGTAAGTTGAACAGAGCTAGCAAAATACCACCAGTGTGAAAGCTCCAGATGTCTTCAGAGGACACCAAGAGTTTGGTATAATTGGCCAGACATGGTGGCATGTTCCTGTAATCCCAGCTACTTGCGAGGCTGAGGCAGGAGAATCACTTGAACACAGGAGGTGGAGGTTGCAGACCCACATTGGAAGGGTCTACTTGGAATCAGGGAAATCACACCCAAAGACCAATTTTGAAACATACAGAAAAAAGATCACCAGGACCTCCAGGAAAAATCATGAAATAACTTACAAGGGAAGAGAATTAGACTGGCTTCAATCCTCTTAAAAACAACATACACAGCTGAGCAATAAAGGAGTAGCATTTTCAAAAAACATAAGGAAATAAAAATGTAAAGAAAAGATTTTAAATCTAGCCAAACTGAACTTCAAATATTGAAAAACACCTTTGAACAAGGGCTCAGAGAATATTGTACCCACAAAATCTTCCTGAGCAATCTACTTGAATATTTTTAATATTAAAAGCCACAATTCACAATGACTAACAATAATTATAAATATGCACAAAACAGCATAGTCTTTTTTGTTTTGTTTTTTGAGATGGAATCTTGCTTTGTCACCCAGGCTGGAGTGCAGTAGGGTGATGTCAGCTCACTGCAAGCTCTGCCTCCCAGGTTCACATCTTTCTCCTGCCTCAGCCTCCCGAGTAGCTGGGACTACAGGTGCCCGCTACCATGCCCAGCTAATTTTTGTATTTTTAGTAGAGGTGGGGTTTCACCGTGTTAGCCAGGATGGTCTAGATCTCCTGACCTTGTGATCCACCCACCTCGGCCTCCAAAAGTGCTGGGATTACAGGCGTGAGCCACCGCGCCCGGCCGAAACAGCATAGCCTTTATAAAGCAAAATATATGAGATTTTAGAAGATGTAAATAGAAATACACTAGTAATAAGAGACAAACATGCACTCTTAGTATAAGACAGATGAAGTTGACAATAAATAAAGATATAGAATCTAGCCCTAAATAACACAAATGATAAAACAGCTCTTATGAATATCTAAAGCATACACATTCTTCTCAAGTACACATAGAAAATTCATAAAAAATCAATATGGGGTCATAAGACATCATCAGTTAAGTTCCATAAGCTGAAATATTACAAGAACAACACTGATTGGAATGTAATAAAACTATAAATTGCGAACAACAATTAAAATAGAAAAAAAAAATAAACCTTTCCCCCTAAAAACCTTTTGCATTAAACAACCCTTGGGTAGAAGGTGAAATACAAATGAAATTACAGAATTCTTTAAAAAGTAATGACAAAAATATAAAAAAGGTTTTTAATTTGGGCAATTCTGCAAAGTATTTTCACACTTATTATCTTGTCTTAATGTAAGAATGGTGTTTGGGATGTTCAACACTGTTACTACCTCTTTATCATTGTACAGTAGGCATCAGCTCTTCCTTCCACCATCAATTTTTAATTTTTAATTTATTTTTTAATTTGGTCTCACTACATTGGGCAACAGAGTGAGATGCTGTCTCTAAAAAATAAAAAATAATTAGCCAGGTGTGGTGGCATGCAACTGCAGTTACAGCAACTCAGGAGGCTAAGATGTGAGGATTGCTGGAGCCTTGGAGGTAGAGGCTACAGTGAACTATGATTGCACCAGCCTGGGCAACAGAGTGAAACCTCACCTCTTAAAATCAAAAGTATTGAGAATAAAAATGCTATGCATTTGAATCTTCAGGATATAAAAAGCAGTGAATCACAGGAAAATTAACTTTTATCAATATAAATCAAAGAATCAAAATAAAATAATAAAATTCCTAGCTCAAAAATGGTAGAAAAATAAAGTAAATAAACAGAAGCATAATAAAAGAAATAAAAGCACAAATTAATAGAGAATGGAAACATATTGGATACAATAATTTTTTAAGTCTTGGATTTTTGTTTTTGAAGTTAAAATACACAAACCAAGAGCTAGCTAACTTAATCAAGAAAAAATCAAACCTAAGAAATGACCAGGGCAAAATATTGCAACAGAAGAAATTTTTTTTTTGTTTTTTTTTAGATGGAGTCTCACTCTGTCGCCCAGGCTGGAGTACAGTGGTGTGATCTCGGCTCACCGCAGTCTCCACCTCCTGAGTTCAAGCGATTCTCCTGCCTCCCAAGAAGCTAGGATTACAGGCGCCTGTGACCACGTCCCGCTAATTTTTGTATTTTTAGTAGAGATGAGGTTTCACCATTTTGGCCAGGCTGGTCTCAAACTCCTGACCTCAGATGATCCACCTGCCTTGGCCTCCCAAAGTGCTGGGATTACAGGCATGAGCCACTGCACCCAGCCAACAGAAGACAATTTTAAGAGCCTACTTTACAGACCTCTATGCAGATAAATGTGAAAATCTATATGAAATGAAATGGATTATTTCCTAGAAAAAAACAGCTTAACAAAACTGACACCCTTAGAGGTGAACTGCTTAAACATACTAGTATCCATAGGGAAAAAAAAAGAAAAAATGTTATCAGGGAGTTTCCCCATTTTAAAAAAGAAAAGAACTAGCTCATATGATTTTGCAGGGAATTCTATAAATCCTTCAAAGAATAGGTAATCTAAATGATCCACAGTTCTCTGTATTTGTTTTGTTTTGTTTTCTCAGACAGGGTATTGCCCTGTCATCCAGGCTAGAATGCAGTGGCATAATCATAGCTTACTGCAGCCTCAAATTCATGAGTTCAAGTGATCCTCCTGCCTCAGCCTCCCAAGTAGCTAGGAATACAAGTATGTGCCACGATGGCCAGAGAATTTTTAAATTTTTTTTTTGTAGAGACTTTGATCATTATATTCCCCAGGTGAGTCCTGGGGAGCCTCCTGGATTCAAAGGCTCCTCCTGCCTTGGTCTCCCAAAGTGCTGGATTACAGCCATGAGCCACTAAGTTTAGCCTGATGCACATATTGTTCCAAAGCACCGAAAATATTGGAAAAATGTTCGAAATCTTTTATTAAGCAACCATAATACTGACACCTAAAACCTGATCAAAAGACAACACTCACACAAATACAGGTCAATATCATTCTGTGCTTCATGACCTATATCCTCTTAAGTGATTCTGATGTCACAATTAGCTTATCTGGCCAGGTGCGGTAACTCACATGTGTAATCCCAGCACTTTGGGAGGCTGAGGCGGGAGGATTGCTTGAGTTCAGGAGTTCAAGACCTGCTTGAGCAACATAGCGAGACCTTGTCTCTAAAAACTATTAAAAAATTAGACAGGGATAGTGTCACAACCCTGCAGTCCCAGTTACTCAGAAGGCTAAGACAGTAGGATCCCCTGAGCCCGTGAGTTTGAGGCTACAGTGAGCTATGATCATGCTACTGCACTCCAGCTTGGGTGACAGAACTAGATGAACTAGAGACTGTCTCAAAAAAAAGTAAAAAGAAAAATACCGTTTTATATATCATGAGTCTGAATGTCTAGTTGAGCCCAAGAAGACCCCTGGTGAGTACTGCACAGTACTACTAATTATTTTTATAAAAGTGAATAAAGGCATGAAATATAAAATCATGCTTTAGAACATGCATACTACTGTATTCTTTGATCTTTATAATAGTACTGACATCTTAAAGTATATGCCTTTGCTATTTTATTAATCTATCTTATAAAAATAAATTCAACATTCACTGAATTTACTGAATTGCCAGTATTTACTGAATTGCCAAGAAATTCAGTATTTACAACGTAGAAAGACAAAAGTTATGTTCTCAAACTTTTGAAAATCAGATCTTTTAACAATCGAATGCAGAGGTTGGCAAACTTTTTCTCTGAAGTCATTAGCAAATATTTTAGATTTCAGAGGCCATACAATCTATGTTTCAACTATACAACTGCTGTGGTAGCTGGAAATCAGCCACAGATAATACATAAACAAATGAGTATGGCTGTGTGTCAATAAAACTTTATTTATGAACACTAACATTTGAATTTCTTTTTTGTTTGTTTGTTTGCAGAGGCGGTACCTTGCAATGCTGTGTAGGTTGGGCTCAAACTCTTAGCCTGAAGCAATCTTCCTGCCTTGGATCCCAAAGCACTGGGATTATAGGCATGAGCCACCACACCTGGCCTGAAATTTGAATTTCATGTAATTTTCACATGTCACAAAATATTATTTTCAATAATTTGAAAATGTGAAAACCATTCTTAGTTCAAAAGCCTTATAAAAACAGACAATGGATGAAATTCGGTCTTTAGGCTATAGTTTGTCAACCCCTAATTTAATGAAAGGCAGAGACTCCATCTATATATGATAAACATATGTACGTGTATGCACAAATTTGCATCCAGTTTCTGGAAGTTGAGTCTGTTCTCTAACATCCTTGTTAACTTTAAAACTCTATGATCATTTTCGAACTCATTCTAATTAGAGGTCCTTTCTGGCAATACTCCAATTACCTGAACTCATCACTCTAAGACAGGTTTTACAACTTCTTCCCCACATACTGTGAATTTTCACCTTCTTTTCGCACTTATTCTTTTGAAGAAATTTCAAGTTGTTAGCTGAGTTAGCATATTCTATCTTTTAATCCCTACACTATTTCAAGGGTCTTCTAACTGTTCCATTTTCTACAAAGCATCCCGTACAATGTGCTCATATCAGTCTTTCCAACACAAAGAGTGCTCAAAAGCCAACTGCCTGCTGTTTTTTATTTAATTTTTTTCAGAGACAGGGTCTTGTTCTGTAGTGCATGCTGGAGTGCCCAGGCAAAACTCACTGCAGCCTCAAACTCCTGGGTTTAAACAATCCTCCCGCTTCAGCTTCATAAGTAGCTGGGACCAATGATGTGTGCCAGCATGCTCAACTACTTTTTAAATTGTTTGTAGAGATGGGGGGTCTTGTTATGTTTCCCAGGCTGGTCTTGAACTCCTGGCCTCAAGCAATCCTTCTGCCAGAGCCTCCCAAATTGTTGGGATTCCAGGTATAAGCCACTGTGCTGGGCCTGGTTTTTTTACTTTAATTAATTAATTTTTTTGTCTGTTTTAAAAAATAATTTTTCAAGAAAGGTTAAATAAAACCTTAGCCTGCTTTCAAGATGCTCTACTGTATGGCTACTGATATGGTTTGGCTCTGTGACCCCACCCAAATCTCATCTTGTAGCTCCTGTAATTCCCAAGTATTATGGGAGGGGCCTAGTGGGAGATAACTGAATAATGGGGGTGGGTCTTTCCTGTGCTATTCTCATGACAGTCAATAAGTCTCATGAGATCTGATGGTTTTATTTATTTTTATTTTTGGGGGGATGGAGTGTTGCTCTGTCACCCAGTCAGCCAGGAGTGCAGTGGCACAGTCTTGGCTGACTGCAACCTCAGTCTCCCAGGTTCAAGTGATCCTACTGCCTCAGCTTCCCAGGTAGCTGGGATTACAGGCACACGCCAACCCTCCTGGCTAATTTTTGTATTTTTAGTAGAAATGGTGTTTCACCACATTGGGCAGGATGGTCTTGAACTCCTGACCTCAAGTGATCTGCCCACCTCAGCCTCCCAAAGTGCTGGGATTACAGGCATGAGTCACTACGACAGGCTGAGATCTGATGGTTTGAAAAACGGGAGTTTCCCCGCACAAGCTCTCTCTCTTTGCCCGCTGCCATCCACGTGAGACATGACTTGCTCCTCCTTGCCTTCCGCCATGATTGTCCCCAGTCACATGGAACTGTAAGTCCATTAAACCTCTTTCTTTGGTAAATTGCCCAGTCTTGGGTATGACTTTATCAGCAGCATGAAAATAGACTAATACAGCTACTATTCCTCTGTACCACCTTACCTCCTCTTACCAAGTGAAATATGGTCCCTGTTAAAAGAACACATGTATATCGCTATGTCTCTGCCTCTGATTACCATGTCTCCCTTGCCTTGTTATCTGTATTCTTCCATTCTTTCAAGATCCTCTTCGCTTTCCTTCTCCCCTAAAAAACCTTCCTGATTGATATAATCTCCAGTGATCTTTCCTCCTCTATGTTTATGACATACATTAACAAATGCTAAACTGCTGTTTACCTTTGACTAGTACATTTTCTCACCCAAGCAATCACAAACCTTGTTGAATAGGAAAAATGGTTTCATGCCTAGCATAATACTTTATAACTTTAGGCATTCATTAGTGCTTGTTAATGACAATTAAAAATTATTGTATCAAACATGCATTTAATGAAGTGCCAACAACATAATAGATATAAAAAAACCTTTTTTCTTTCTCTTTCTTTTTTTTTTTATTTGAGATGGAGCCTAACTCTGTCACCCAGGCTGGAGTGCAGTGGCATGATCTTGGCTCACTGCAACCTTCACCTCCTGGGTTCAAGCCTTAGCCTCTCCTGCCTTAGCCTCTCCTGCCTTAGCCTGCCAAGTAGCTGGGACTGCAGGTGTGCACCACCACACCCAGCTCATTTTTGTATTTTTAGTAGAGATGGGGTTTCACCACGTTGGCCAGGCTGGTCTTGAACTTCTGACCTCAGGTGATCCACCTGCCTCAGCCTCCTAAACTGCTGGGATTACAGGTATGAGCCACCATGCCCGGCCTAAAAAAAACCTTTGTTAAAGAGTGAAATACATCCCAAGTAAGAATGTTACTTACTTTTACCAATATGTCTTTTACAACTTGATTGCTATCATTATGAACGCTGATATAACTGGAAAAGGTCTCTCCCAAAAATATATTCCTATAAAATAAAACAAGTATTTATTTAGGCAGAAATCCATTCACGTTTCTTTTTTTTTTTTTTTTTTTTGAGACTGAGTCTCACTCTGTTGTCCAGGCTGGAGTGCAGTGGCACGATCTTGGCTCACTGCAAGCTCCATCTCACAGGTTCACCCCATTCTCCTGCCTCAGCCTCCCGAGTAGCTGAGACTACAGGTGCCTGCCACCATGCCCAGCTAATTTTTTGTATGTTTGGTAGAGATGGGGTTTCACCGTGTTAGTCATGATGGTCTCGATCTCCTGACTTTATGATCCGCCCGCCTCGGCCTCTCAGAGTGCTGGGATTACAGGCATGAGCCACCGCATCTGGCCGCATTCAGGTTTTACATTAGATATTATGTGTGAGAATCACTCAGGACTTCAAATGGAGAAACATTTACTAAAGGATAGAAATCTGGTGAAACATTGTTTCAACATTCCTTTGTTCACACTAGGCCACTCATTCATTACCTAGTGCAAATCAAAATATGGATGTAATCTATAAAACATGAAATATTTGGCCTTTACTGTACAAAATGCCAGCCTCACTAGAGATAAGACTCACTGAAATTAGATCTATGCTAAAGTCAGGATTTGTATTTGAATAGGTTAGAGAAAGCCAAGTTTCTATTCTTGCAATAACTTATTCCCTGAATCTAGAAGAGCTCTAAGTTATTGATATTGGGGTATTTTTACCAATTTATTTTATTTCCTAAGTTATCTGAATAAAAATCACCAGTGGTTTTATCTTACATAGTTTTATATTTTTTACAGTTTTTCAAGACGCTAATCAATGACCACATTCTGTAAAACTATAAAAACAATCTGTAAAATTTCCTTCTGTCTCAAATTCTGTCTGTTACAAACAGAGTGGAACCAAAGGCTTCTACCTTATTATTAATCTAGAATAATAATACAGCTAAGAATAACAGAAGAAATAAATTTAGAGTTCCTAATTAGCTGACAAGTCTGATAACTCATTTTGGGAGAGGACTATGAGGCAAAAAACAGAGTGGCTTCTGAAAAAGACATTTACATTAGTAGTTAAAAGAGTATATGGCCATTAAAAATATAGTAAGATCTAAAGAAGAAAGTAAAAATTCTATTATCCTAGGAACCACTATCAACATTTTATTTTGGTATATATCTTTTTTTTAAAAAAACAGAAAGCCATAATCACATAGTATGATTTTTTAATAATCTTTTTGCCCCTCAAATGTATCATGTGCTAGGCGTGGTGGCTCACGCCTGTAATCCCAGCACTTTGGGAGGCTGAGGTGGGTGGATCACCTGAGATCAGGAGTTCAAGGTCAGCCTGGTTAACATAGCGAAACACGGTCTCTACTAAAAACACAAAAATTAGCCAGGGCAGTGTGTGCGCCTGTAGTCCTAGCTAGTGGGGAGGCTGAGGCAGGAGAATGGCTTGAACCCAGTGGGTGGAGGCTACACTAAGCAGAGATGGCACCACTGCACTCCAGCCTGGGCAACAGTGCGAGACTCCATCTCAGAAAAAAAAAAAAAAAAAAAAAAAAAAGGAAATGTATCATGAGCGTTTCCCCATCCCATAGTTCTTTTTTGAAAACATAATTTGTAGGCTTTACAAGGTTTCTTATGTGAATATGTCATTCTTACCCAAAATTTTGTGGTAAAGTCAGCATTTCTCCCAACATTAAAACTTCTGCACCATTAACAGTTGAAGGATCATCTCTCATCAGTTGGTTAAAGAGATCTCCTGAATGAAGAGAAAAACATAAAATTCTAACATCTACCTTTTAAATAACTTTTTCTTACATAAAGAACTAGGAGAGATATTTTAAAAAACAACCTCTTGACAAAAATGATATTTAAAAAGTCTAACTTCTAGATTTTAATACAACAAATCATGTCAAAAAAATTCTGATCTCACAGGGAATGGACACTTTAGAAACAAAGAAAAATGTACGTCATGAGATAGAAAATATACTAGAGAAAGCCCCAACAATTCTAAACAAAGGGAATGCTAATATATACATTGACGCAACACTTGAGGATGAAGGCAATTTTAATAGTATTATGAATATGAATGTATCTTAAACTGTAAGTCTCATATTGCCATATGATATCAACATAATTTGGACTTGCAGAGTATAAGTAAGACCTGTTACTCAGATGGCCACCTTTCACATGATACAAAAATAGGCAACAAAGAATCCAGCAAATGGTTAGCATAAAATTCACAGGGCTAGGCTTAGTCCAAGGTAATGTAGGCAATTCAGGTTTCAACTTTTCCCTAGGTGCAAATAGAGGAAAGCATGTGCCATACCAGGTAAGTCTTTCTCTTCACATGTTACTGGGATATTGGTGAATAAAGTAGGCTTAGTCAGCCGCATCACTGTGAAGTAAAAAAGTAAAAGAAAACAAAACATTAATACTGCTTAGGGTTAATATTCTCAAGTCTAGTGTATGATATTCATCCATTTTATACTAACATAAAATATAACCTAAATACTTCTTAAACATAATACTACATACTTCCTAAGGTTATCACATATCAGTGATTTATTAAGAATTTTAATGTTACAAAAGAATCTTATATAAGAACCATTTACAACTTATGAATTATAAAAAGTAAATATAAATACAATATACATTCATTATAGAAAACTGGAAAATAAAATTTTTAAAGCTTAAAGAATATTAGGAGCATAAGGCTTTAAAAAGTCTAAGTGACTTCGCTGTAAACAATATCAACAAAATATTAACATTGGAAGCTCAATAAGTGTTTTTTTTGTTTGTTTGTTTGTTTTGAGACAGAGCCTTACTCTGTCACCCAGGCTGGAGTGTAGTGGCGCAATCTTGGCTCACTGCAACCTCTGCCTCCCAGGTTCAAGCAATTCTCCTGCCTCAGCCTCCCAAGTAGTTGGGATTACAGGAATGCACCACCATGCCTGGTTATTACTATTATTTTTTGTAGTTTTAATAGAGACGGGGTATCCCCATGTTGGCCAGGCTGGTCTCGAACTCCTGACCTCAAGTGATCTGCCTACCTTGGCCTCCCAAAGTGCTGGGATTACAGGCATGAGCCACCACGCCCACCCAAGTGTTTCTTTAAGTAATATTAATTCTGTGTAGAAATTATAAAAATGTCAGTTAACATATAGGTTTATATAATTCTAACCAAAACTAAGATTTATTTTTGCAACATGATAGAATGTGTCTAAAGTTTATCTAAAGAAACAAATAGATGAAAATAAGCTAAGGAAATTAACGGAGGAAAAAAAGAGGAAGAACTGAATTTACTATATATTATAACATATTTAAATCCATAATCAACTAATCGGCTTATTAAGACCATACCGATATATTAGTTTTTCGAAAAAAAGATAGGATATACTTATATAAAGAAACAGCTGGGAGTGGCTGGGCACGGTGGCTCACACCTGTAATCCCAGCACTTTTGGAGGCCGAGGTGGGAGGATCACGAGGTCAGGGGATCGAGACCATCCTGGCTAACACGGTGAAACCCCGTCTCTACTAAAAATACAAAAAATTAGATGGGTGTGGTGGCGGGCACTTGTAGTCCCAGCTACTCAGGAGGCTGAGGCAGGAGAATGGCGTGAACCCGGGAGGCGGAGGCTGCAGTGAGCTGAGATCGCGGCACTGCACTCCAGCCCAGGCGACAGAGCAAGACTCCATCTCAAAAAAAAAGAAAAAGAAATAGTTGGGAGAGAGATTTTAGAAAAACAACGTCTTGACCAAAAAAAAAAAAAAAAAATCAATTAAGGGATTAAAAGTTAAAAAATCAATTAGTAAAAGGATTTTTCATTATAAGGCACAAAGACAAATGGTTATTAGCTATCTGGAAAAATAAAATTTAACTAAAAAATTCATTTTAAATATAAATTAAACAAACAAAAATTAAGCCACAGAAAAGTAAAAAAAATTGAAATAGAATATTAAATATAATGAGAGTAAACACTCTATAATTTTTTAAAAAATCTTTTTCAGTTTCTTCTAGAGTGTCATTTGACCACATCAAAATAAAAACAAAAACATAAAAAATCATAAAAACTTGTAAAAATTTTCAGAAAATGAATCACAGAGGGCTAGTTCATTATCAAGTCTGGCCGGGCGCGGTGGCTCATGCCTATAATCCTAGCACTTTGGGAGTGCCAAGGCGGGTGGATCACGAGGTCAGGAGATCGAGATCATCCTGGCTAACATGGTGAAACTCTGTCTCTACTAAACAAAAATTAGCCGGGCGTGGTGGCGGGCGCCAGTAGTCCCAGCTACTTGGGAGGCTGAGGCAGGAGAATGGGGTGAATCCAGGAGGTAGAGCTTGCAGTGAGCCAAGATGGCACCAACTGCACTCTAGCCTGGGCAACAGAGCAAGACTCCATCTCAAAAAAAAAATATATATATATATTCCTTCAAATCAAAGCCAAAATACTATAAAGACTATAGACCTACATGGTCAATTCAGAATATAAGTAGCGTTCTAGCATATGTAAAAATGCACCGCCCAACTACTAATTAACCAACTATGGTATTCATATCAAATTTAGTGGCTTTCTCATTCTGGTTTCAGCTTAAATGTCATCTTTTTCAGAAAAAAAGTTAACAGGTCATTCTGTTTCTCTCATGGTACCCTGACTCCTTTCCAAACTCCATGAGGTCTAGGCTCTTATGTACTACGTTCAGTTTTGTAGCATCTGTATTTGGTGTAGGTTCTGCTATTGAGATCTTCCCTAAATAAAATAATGAGCACTTCATGAAAGTCCCTAAATAACTGACATTATTTTGAAAGTGTAAGTTTCAGAAACTGAGGCCAATAATAACCTGCTATATTAAGCAGCTGGCTTTTGAAATACTCAACAAATGCTACCCTTAAAATTTCTGAAGTTACTTTGTATAGCTAGCATTTACTGAGCATTTACTAGCGCCAGGCATTATGCTAAATATTTTACAAGCTGAACACATTTAATTCTCATGAGTACTCTCTAAGTTGGTATTACATTAATCCCAATATACAGATAGGGCATTGACAATGCCTGTAGAGGGTAATTTGCATACAAAGGACTATATTAGTAGATAAGTGGTAGAATCTAGATTTGAACCCTGGTGATTTCACTCTGTTAAAAAATAATTCTCTATAATAATTATTAATTATAAGCCTACAGCCATAAACCTGGAATGTCATGCCTTACCAGAAATATCCCATGGGATTTCAAAGTAGGAATCTATTCCAAAAAGAGTATCAATCAGCTACAGATGAATATGGGGAGGTGTTTCCAACCTTCACTCTTATTTTTAACTAAGAAAACAGATTAAAAAGTGCCCTGAAAACAGATAAAAAGGTGCCCTTGAAAGTGATACAGAGGAGGCAGTTTCTCCCACAGCTAAAATCACTTATTTTTTTTGAGACAGGGTCTCACTTTGTTACCCAGGTTGGACTACAGTGGTATGATCATGGATGACTGCAGTCTTGACCTCCTGAGCTCAAGTGATCCTCCTGCCTCAGACGCACCCCTTCCCCCTGCCCACCAAGAGGCTGGGACTACTGTCACATGCTACCATGCCTGGTTAACTTCTGTATTTTTTGTGGAGACGGGGTTTTACTATGTTGCCCAGGCTGGTAAGTTCACTTTTAGTACTAGTTGGTGTTTTCTATTTCTTCCCCATTATTATTTTCATTTCATTAGAAAAGAAATCTGAATAAAGAGAAAATACAGTCTCAAGGGAATCCTAAAACGTATTTTTTTTTTTTTTTTTTTAGTGCCCGGAGTTCACCCAAACGTGTAGCTAACATATTTGCTTATTATAGGTTCAAATTTCTATTATAAACAAAAGTCCTATAAAGCTTAGTTTTTCATGATTCCTGTAGTTTGCAGGCGATGAGATGGTGGGTAAAAAATGATCCTCCATTAAAAATAAAGCGATTCCAAACTGGTATTAAAAGCAACTTTTTTCTTCATATTTTCAGATTATGGCCTTTGCAGCAACACAGATGCAACTGCAGGCCATTATCCTAAGCCAATTTACGCAGGAACAGAAAACCAAATACCACGTATTCTCATAAGTGAGAGATAAACAATGAATATACATGGACACAAAGAAGAGAACAATAGACACTGAGGCCTATTTGAGGGTGGAAGGTGACAGGGGGATGAGGACTAAAAAAATACCTATTGGGTATTATGCTGATTACCTGGGTGACAAAACTATTTGTACACCAAACCCCTGTGGCACACAATTTACCCATATCACAAATCTGCACATGTACCCCTTGAACCTAAAATAAAAGTTAGAAAGAAAAACAAAATCAGTGGACTTCCATTTTAAGCAACCTCAGCCATCTCAGGCTATGAAGAATCCCTCTGAAGGGAACATTTACCATGCATTACCAAGCTCCTACCATGATAGGCACTGTGCTTCAAGGTAAACACGTCTATATTCCTAGTAAGTGCACCCTTATTTTTCTTAGGGAGCTGGTGTGTTTAATAGTAGTAATGACATGTAAGCTGCATGAAGGCAAGGTCCATGTCTGTCTCCTTCCCTAATATATCCTAGCACCTAGTGCAAAGTAGGCATATAAATATGTTAAACAAATATACGTGCTTGTACAAAACTTTTATTGTTTTAATCCCTTTGAGCATTTTTATTAGGTGATGTGTAAAACCAATTACAAGATTATGCTTATGGGGAACCTACAATGACTCTAATCATCAGCCAAGTAATAATTAGCACTAACTATCATAAATACTGAATTATCTGTATTAGAAGAAATAGACAATAGTTTGATCCCTTATTCAACATTTGATACTTTCCTTCAAAACAGTTTATAGTCTTAAAGATACATTATAGTTTTAGGCGAAGTATACATTTTGTATCTTTGTTTGAAAACAGCCTATCAATTATTATTACATATATTTGGAAACATCATAATGAATCTAGACTGGTCTCCCACTTTGAACTACATTCATGCCACATAAATAGCATTCCAAAGAGAATTGTTTTGAGTTTTATTTTTTAAAAAATTACACTTGAGGTGAGTAAAGAAAAAACTACAGTAAAATTAGATTTTAGAGATTAACCAAAATCCAAACTATACAACTTAATTCATAAGACTAATTAAATCACAGTTTGTAACAAAACGAAAGGCACAGAACATTTTTACCTTCATATTCAGTGTAAACAATAATTTATCACATTTAAAAGAAGGCTGCTAATAAGTAGAACTCAGAAAGTTCTTGACTTAATTGACAAGCCTAGGAATTCTAAAAAGCCACTAAAAATTTAAAAATCTGTAAAAATTATTTCATCTATTTCAATCCATATTCATTTCATTCAGAATATTCTTTTTGACAATCAGTGGAATTACATACTAAAAATAACACCATATTTATGCACAAATAAATTAATTTTTCCAGAAAGAGCTAATCTTCCTTTAAGAAGACTTCCCACATATTCACAATACATAATATCACAGAACACCCATATTTCGCCTAAATGCCTCTGAATTGTAGCATTACAAGATGGAAGTTCATTGTGCCTAATAATTTGATTGAGTTTTGTCCAAATGTCTTCCAGAGTTTGGCTGTTACAAATAGTGTGTTCTATTGTCCATCTTGCTCTATAAAGTGAGTGTAAATTTAGTGCCTTTAAACTATCTTGCAATTTTTTAGACAAAGGAGAAACTTTTTCAGTACAATTATTGCTGGGAAGGGAAATACTCCAAGATCTCCTGTTGTGCTGTTTTCCCTTCTCTGATTGTTTACCCAGATTTCCAGAATTAGTCTGTTCCTTCAATGCGTGTGACGAGGTTAAATGCTGCTTTTTCAAACAAGGTTGAAACTCCAATAGATCTACTGTGCAATCATAATTGTGTGACTTAGCATCATGTTCTGAAATGGTTAAGTACTGTTTCACATCTTCAGCTGCCTCTCGAGAAATCACAGGTGGTGATCTTTTAGGTCTGAGTGGAAGCTTGGACCCATCATATGGAAACCAAGGTATAAATCTTGATAGCGGACGAGTAGGAAAGTCTTGAATTGCTTTTTCCACAATTTTTGGCAGTTGTGTGGGATCACTCTCATATGGTCGATAATGTAATATTACTTCTGTAGTCATTCTGCAGTAATCCAGTTACTCTTAGTGATGAGAAAAATTTCTTAGCTGAACTCCTCAGAGCTAGAATGTAAATTTATCATTGCAAGATTGTCTCTCTTGCCAAATCAGAGGGAAACAGGACCTAAAGTAGAAGTATTGCAAAGAATAAGATATGGTAGGGATATTCTGCCTACCAATATGCAGGGAGAAAAGGAAAAACAAAAACCAAAAACCAATCCCAATGTGGTATTTTACCAAAGTCCTTTTGGTAAATGTGAATGTAATCTACAAACCTGAAAATTCTTTCTCTTACCAAAATAAGGAATCTAAATTAGATGCCCTATAAAATCACTTCCAGCCTAAAAATGCTAGTAGTCAACATGTTTAACTCAACAGATATAAAGGACTTGGAAGTATCAATATTACTATATTAAGTAATAATAGTCTTAAAACTTTAGCAGAAACAAAGAGTAAATGAATCTTAAAATATTGTTTTCATATGAAGAAAATTAACAAAAAATGTAATATTTAAAAATTTGAGGCAACTAAATTGAGGACAATAAAATCACTGTAAATTCTAATCCAACATGGTAAAAACCTGTCTCTACTCAAAATACAAAAAAAAAATTAGTGGAGTGTGGTGGTGCATGCCTGTAGTCCCAGCTACTAGGGAAGCTGAGGCAGGAGAATACCCTGAACCTGAGAGCCAGAGGTTGCAGTGAGCTGAGATCGTGCCACTCAGCCTGGGCGACAGAGCAAGACTTCATCTCATTAAAAAGAAAAAAAAGAAAAAAAAATTCTAATCTGTCTGGAAGAAAAGTAATCATTTTATACTTAAAATTATATAGATCTGCCAGGTGTGGTGGCTCACCTGTAATCCCAGCACTTTATGGGGGCCAAGGTGGGCAGATCACGAGGTCAGGAGTTTGAGACCAGCCTGGCCAACATGGTGAAACCCCATCTCTACTAAAAATAACAAAAAACAGCCGGCCGCGGTGGCCTGTGCCTGTAATCCCAGCTACTCAGGAGGCTAAGGCAGGAGAATCACTTGAACCCGGGAGGTGGAGGTTTGCAGTGAACTGAGATCGCACCACTGCACTCCCATTGCACTCCAGCCTGGGTGACAGGGTAAGACTCTGTCTCAAAAAAAAAAAAATTATATGGATTCCACCAAACAAATATATAGATAGAATATTTGATGATTTCATGTCATTCTCTACAGTAAAAACTAAAACCATGCATATGGTTTAACTTTGCTAATATGGTTTAACCAGGCTAAGAACCAGTCTTGTGACACTGTCTTCTCCTCATAACCCAGGCAATTAAACAGCATGGGGACCCTAATACCATGGCTTTTGAATTCCAATTTGGAGGAGAACAAGAAGTCTAGACTCCTATTTTTTTCTCTTAGAGCACAGAAGTCCTCAAGTTGCCCCAAATCAAGTCACTGATAATAAATTCCAGCATATGGTACATAGGCTTAAGAATGGAGCCTTCCAATATCTGCAAGTTAGGCTTCCTAATCAGACCCAAAGCTGTAAGAGCCATAAAACAGGCTTTTTCACATCTTAACTGCAGAAAAAAATAAGTTGAATCACTTCTCCCCCAAAATCATTAGAGAATTACTTGATGAGGGTTCTCCCACTGCTAGGATAACCATGAGTATGGACTCTTGTCATGATGTCACAAGAGAATCACTGTCCGATTCTAGAGTCAGAAGAATAACTAATTTCATGATTCTTTTTACCTACTGATACTGCCCACTAACAGATCTGACAACTCTCAAATTAATAAATAATTGTGATCTTTAGCATCCATAATTTTAAATACGGATCTAAATGTTATCACATATTCTTTCAAGAATAATGCACTCATGTTTTTCTTCCCTGTTCCTTACACTTTCACATTGTAAAATATGGCATCGAGTAATTCTCCTGTCTAAAGTCAATCAGTGTTATACTCAAGAGAGAATTTTTTTTTTTTTTTGAGACAGATTCTCACTCTGTCACCCAGGCTGGAGTGCAGAGGTACGATCTTGGCTTACAGCAACCTTCACCTCCAGAGTTCAAGTGATTCTTGTGCCTCAGCCTCCTGAGTAGCTGGGACCACTGGTGCACACCATCACGCCTGGCATTTTTGTATTTTCAGCAGAGATGGGGTTTCATAATATTGGCTAGGCTGGTCTCGAACTCTTGAACTCAAGTGATCAGCCACCTCACCCAACCAAGAATAACAAAATATTATCTTTAACATTTTACATATTAAAAGATAAAGTGAACCTAAAGACCACTTAATTGATACATTTGGCATCCAGCATCAGTAAATTGAAATGCTGTGAAAACTGTTGATCAACTAGAACAATGGGTTAACTAGAAGATGGTACCAAAGAGGTTTAATAAAGTTGAAACTATCAATTTTAAAGCACTTACCAGTTTAGGCTGTTTATTTTTTTTTTTTTTTTTTTTTGAGACAGGGTCTCACTCTGTCACCCAGGCTGGAGTGCAATGGCACAATCTCAGCTTACTGCAGCTTCTGCCTCCTAGGTTAAAGCGATTCTCCTGCCTCAGTCTCCCGAGTAGCTGGGATTACAGATGTCCACCACCATACCTGGCTAATTTTCGTATTTTTAGTATAGACGAGTTTTCACCATGTTGGCCAGGCTGGTCTCAAATTCCTGACCTCAAGTGATCTGCCAGCCTCGGCCTCCCAAAGTGCTATTACAGGCGTGAGCCACCACGCCTGGCTTAGGTTGCTGAAATATTCTTTCTTAGGTATCCTTTATTTTGGAAAACAAAGAATAACAGAAAACTAAAAATTCTCAGTGGCAGTCTCTGTATCACTGGAATTTAACTTTTTGTTTGTTTGTTTTATGAGACGGAGTCTCTGGCTCTGTCACCTAGGCTAGGGTGCAGTGGCGCGATCTCGGGTCACTGTAAGCTCCACCTCCCGGGTTCACCCCATTCTCCTGCCTCAGCCTCCCTAGTAGCTGGGACTACAGGCGCCTGTCACCAAGCCAGGCTAATTTTTTGTGTTTTTAGTAGAGACGGGGTTTCACAGTGTTAGCCAGGATGGTCTCGATCTCCTGACCTCGTGATCACCCGCCTCGGCCTCCCAAAGTGCTGGGGTTACAGGCATGAGCCACCGCGCCCAGCTGGAATTTAACTGTTTTTAATAGCTTCTAATTTGTATAAATCACACGTAGCAGCTAATAGAACTGTTCCAAATTCCCATCAGAGTAGTTGGTAGAGGAATTATTTCTGAGAATGCCGTTTCATTCATTAGGAGGCAACATGAACTCTTGGAAAGAGAGAGGTAGGCCTTGCGTTGAAACACTGCCTCAATCACTTACTAGCTATGTCATCTTGGAAAAGTTGCTTAAACTCTGAGAATTAATATTTACTCCACATACTTGAAGTGAGATCGCGAGATAAAGAACATGACAATTAGTTGCTTTTCTTATTTTCCCTCTTCTCCACGAGTAACAATCCATTTTAGTCTCCATTTTAGCCTAGATCATTTGCTCAGGTTAAGCTTAGCGGTCCCATCACTGTATAACTTAACATTACAAAGTTCCACATAAGAGACAATCTCGCTAACACAGGCATCATTATATGAGACTGATGAGCTTCTAGAATGTCTGATGGCTACATCATAATGGGAAGGATGTGTTCCTCAAAATGGATGCCACAAGTAAAATAAGTGCAATTCAATTGAACCCAAATGTTTATTGAGCATTTCCTCAGCTCATTCAATAAGTCATTGTTAACCCCGTGTTAGAGCATCCAAGAAACAAAAAGTGCATTTGTTGTAGTAAAAAATAAAATAAAGCTGAAAAGATTTCAAATAAAAAGATTTCCAGAAAATAGGCATTAAAAATAAAAAAAATAAAAACTGTCCTAAAAAAAAAAAAGCCTGCTGTTTTTTCCTAAATAAAGATCTAATTAAATCACCAAACTTACTCAAAATGGCTGTGTACAAAAAATGAGAGTTGACATTAGATCTCGGACATATTTCCTACATACACAGTGCTTTGAAGTAAACTGCAGTTTGTTTTTAATAAATCTAAGTTATATGTTGTATTACTATGTATTGCTAAATTCTTTGCACTACTGTTATGCAATACTAATTTTACAGGGGAAACTGAAGCCTGATAACTTCGTCAGTGCCACAGGAAGAAACGAGAGACAGAAGGAAAAAGCACTTTACATGCCCGCTGTAATTCATCTTAGTTCACAGAGATCTCCACGGTAGGAGCGGGACGTCAGCTTCTGCGGCTAAAATCTCGTGACTGAAGCAGCACAGATCAGAAAGAGTGATTTACCAGGTATCTATTTCATTCTAGAAAGGAGCCCGTAAACCTAAAAAGCATCCAGGCGAAATCGCTTCCTCCCGCCTGGCGCCAAAGGACAGAGCAGGAGGGCGAGCACTGACAGTGTTTAAGAAGGCTGAGGCCTACATGGCAAAGGCTTCGATAAATAGGGAAGAGAAGAAAACAGAAAACGGGTACTCAGGTTCGCAAAAGTTTACCTTTCAGCGCCAGCAGGTGCTCCTGTTTAGGGGGATTTACTTCCATTTTGACCGCCACTTTTGACCCACGGCCTACGGGGGCTGGACAGGTTCAACTTGGCCCGGAAGGAAACGGAAAACCTCGCGTTTGGCAAGACCAGAAGTCAAACGCACTTTCAACTTCTCTCCGGTGGTGGTACCTTAAATTTTCTTACTGTGTTCTTTACAGACTGGCTTCTTCTCACCAAGTCCATTTCTTTTATCTTAGAAACGTATGCATAAAACACTTTGTTTTCCATCTGCTATCGCACATCGCGACTTCAGGAAAAGAAACCACCCCTCGGTTACAATACGCCGCCTCCCAAAGGCCAACTTTGCCGGAGTTTAAAAAAAATAAATAAATAAAAGAGAGAGTGGCATGCTGGGATTTGTAGTTTATACGAAAATCGCGTTGCATGCAGGGAGATGCTCGTATCCCTTCACCGCCCTCAGTTTACACCCTGGTTGGTTTGCTATTCGAGAGGAAAAATCATTAAAGGAGCTGAAGTTTCACCCCAAAACTTTAATTCTGTTTTATCCCTTCTTTTTTTTTTTGCTTGTCTTTCCTCCAGCAGTTGCAGACTACGTAATGAAAAATAACAAAAGTGCCCATGCGCGAGGCTGCGCAACGAAGTACCCCACGACTGCAGGGAGGAGGAGTAAGAGTCGGCTAAGCGGCGCCCTGTGTCCTACTGCGCCTGTGCGCCGGTGGCGTGCGCAGAGGCCTCTGGGTAGGTGGCTTAACCCCGCCTCTCAGTTGAGGACTCTGAAGGCTGCATCTGTGGCGCTACTCCTACGAGGATGGCTACTCTGGTTGTAAACAAGCTTGGAGCGGGAGTAGACAGTGGCCGGCAGGGCAGCCGGGGGACAGCTGTAGTGAAGGTGAGGGACCTTGCGTGCTCCTTTCTCCACCATTGGCCTCCCGTCGGTTCATCCTGGAGACCTGGCTGCATCGCCACGGCCCAGGCTTGGATGGGTGGGATGCGCGGCCTCTGGGCCCCTTTTGGCTTTACAAGTCTTGTCCTCTCCTCTGCATCCTTTCTCTCCTATGGCCTGAAATTGCCTGGTCTTCTGCTCATGACATGTCATAATCGGAACATTTATGAAAAGGAGCTTGCGGTCCAGTGACCTGGACCGGTCTTTTCTCCAGGTCCTCTGCTTTTAGTTAAACTCAACAGGCATTAGTTAGCTTAGTATTATAAATTGGCCCATCATCATCGTAACTACGTACTACGTTAGGTGTTTTAGCTCGTTAATATCTACTTATGAAGTAGATGTTAATTCCCATTTTACAGGGAGGAAACCCAGGTTTAGGTAAACACAGTGTGTGGCAGAGCCCCGGGTTGACCGGCTTTAAAGCCTATGCTTTTCCCTGTTGTACTGCGTCTGTAATGAGACATCTGTTACTGGCTGAGCTGCCCTCTCTCCTGTTAGTAGTACAGTCTATTAACACTTTTCAGAAGTCTGCAACATCGTCATAGCTGGGCGTTAACGATAGAGTTAATGAATTTCCTTATGCTTGAAGTTTGAGATTCTACTATGTATAAATGCTCCAGAATGAATTTGCTAAAAAATCATTTGAAATATGTGGCAGTCATTTTTCCCTTCCACAGTTGTGCACGGAGAGATCTGGAGGGGAGAACTGATCTCATTGGTTTTATGGAGTAACCTTCGGGAGCATCTCTAATCTAAGAGATTGAAAATTCTCATTCCTGGCTACATATTAGGATCACTGAAGATTTTTAGTACACTACTGATGCACTCCTCCTCCAGTTCTGATGAGGTTGACAACATCAGTAGATTTTAGGAATGCCCATAAGTTATTTTAATATGTAACCAGGGTTAAGAATTACCGAACAGGATAATATATGAAGTTCTTTTAACGTCTTGAAAAATAGACACCTATGATTATTCAGTTAATGTTGGTTTTGTATGACAGCAAGTGAGACATTTCTTCCCACAATTTAGTATCAGTCAGTATTGGTGGTCGTTGATTCAGATGACCTTTAGGTAGTAATGAAGTTATTCTACAGGTGCACAGCGTATCTGATACGCAAAAGAGCCCTTGTTATTAGGCATGTTGTGTGATTGAGATTTTATTTATTGAATTGTGCTTTTGCTAAGTAGAGAATACTTGCAGAGTACTTTGTGAATTAACTTGAAGTTTAAGTTTTATTTCATAATTGGAAGGGGTATCATTGCAGTATCTATTTTGTTGTTACGCTGTTTGCCTTATAGTCTCAAAAGTGTACCAAAGCCTGATGTAACTCCAGTTTGTTACAGCACAGAATTTGATACATCAGAGGCTCACCTTGTTCATTTTCATCTTAACATGTAAAATGTTCCTGAACTGTGCAATAAAATAGTCCTTTCTGACAAAATCTTCATGCCATAATTTGTAGTAGCTATAGGGATATAAACTGAAAAAAACCTTACTGTCATTTGTATAGATGAAAGCAATAAGTATTTATTGGAAGGTAAAAATTGAAGTATATAATGCTAATACTGTGTAAAATGGCCTTGTGCTTGTGAACAAGTTGATAATTACATGGTTTTTATCATTAGAGAAACCAGTAACATAAAAATCTGATATGGCTAGGCGCGGTGGCACATGTCTGTAAAGCACAAAGTGCCTGGGAAGCACTTTGGGAGGCCGAAGTGGGCTGATCACTTGAGGTCAGGAGTTCGAGACTAGCCTGGCCAGCATGGCCAAACCCTGTCTCTACTAATAATACAAAAAGTAGCCAGGCATTGTGGTGTGGGCCTGTTAATCCCAGTTACTCAGGAGGCTGATCAGGAGAATCACTTGAACCCAGGAGGGGGAGGTTGCAGTGAGCCGAGATTGTGCTACTACATTCCAGCCTGGGTGACAGAGTGAGACTCCATCTGAAAAATAAAAAATAAAAAATCTGATATTGTGAAATAACTGACATGTAAAAATGTATCACAGTTTCTTTTGCTTAGTGAGTCTTCTTAGGCCTTTTAAAATTTAGTCTGAGGCTGGGCACAGTGGCTCACACCTTTAATCTCAGCACTTTGGGAGGCTAAGGTGGGAGGATTGCTTGAGCCCTGGAGTTTGAGACCAGCCTCGGCAACATAGTGAGACCCAACCTCTACAAATAATAATTAAAAAAATTAGCCAGGCATGGTGGCACATGCCTGTGGTACCAGCTACTTGGGAGTCTGAGGCAGGAGGATTGCTTGAGCTCGGGAGGTCAAGGCTGCAGTGAACCATGCTCAGGCCACTACATTCCAGCCTGGCTGACCCTTTTTTTTGAGAAAGAGTGAGACCCTTTCTCAAAAAAAAAATAAAAATAAAAATAAAAATATATAATCTGATTGATTACGGTTTGACTTACATGTAATAAGTTTGAAGCTGTTTTGGCATTTTGTGAAATGTAAAATTAAGAGCTTTTTCCTATCTAGGGCTTTTTACTGTTAACCACAATTCCTATTCATAGATACTAAGGAAATATTTTCTTGCTGTATTATTTACCAAGTTGATGCAAAATAGTCTAGTAACTTTATTTTCGGACCTGTGTTTGGTTTGCTAATCAATGGAATTTTATTAGTGCTTTTTGAAAAATACGGTAACAGCATAAGGAAATTCTTTTAAATCTTGTACAGTGGTGGGATCAGAGATACAGGATTGAAATGAACTAAACAAAATTTTAATATGGTTCTTTGGAGTTTATAAACAAATTTAATTTATTAGAGTTTCAATACAGCATTTATAAAATGTTGCATTTATTTTATATCAAATTCTATTGTGATTTTTTTTTTTTTTGAGTTGGAGTCTTGCTCTGTCGCCTAGGCTGGAGTGCAGTGGCACAATCTCGGCTCATTGCAAGCTCCACCTCCCAGGTTCATGCCATTCTCCTGCCTCAGCCTCCCAAGTAGCTGGGACTATAGGCGCCCACCACCGTGCCCGGCTAATTTTTTGTATTTTTAGTAGAGATGGGGTTTCACTGTGTTAGCCAGGATGGTCTCGATATCCTGACCTCGTGATCCACCCACCTCGGCCTCCCAAAGTGCTGGGATTACAGGCATAAGCCACCGCGCCTGGCCTGTGACTATTTTTTCTATATTTAATTGAAATTTTTTTTTTTGAGGCAGGTTCTCACTCTGTCACCCAGGTGGGAGTGCAGTGGCACAATCATGGCTCATAGCAACCTCAACCTCCTGGGCTCAAGTGATCCTCCCACCTCAGTTTTTTATTTTTTTGTAGAGACAGGGTCTCACTGTGTTGCCCAGGCTGGTCTTGAACTCCTGACCTCAAGCAGTCCTCTTGCCTTGGTGTCCCAAAGTGCTGTGATTACAGGTGTGAGCCACGGTGCCTAACCTAAATGGATTTGATAACGTGAAACTTTCCCCTTTTTAAAAAATGTAGGGTGAATTGAAGTATGTGTATATATGAATAATAGATAGAATTATACATGGGTAGCTGTTCCCTAGCTGTTTCTCTTTCTCATGGGGAACCGATGTTCCAGTGTTACTGGTGTCCTATGTATCCTTCCAGGAAGACAGTTCGTTTATACAACAATATAAAAAAAATTTGCTCTTTCCCCACCTTTATGCAAAAATGAGTATATTCTATTTATCATTTTTGTTTTAATCATATGAAATCATTCTGTGTGTACATGAAAAACGTCATCTTTCTCACTATCCTATATAGTTTTATAGTATTATGAATGTGCCATAATTTATTTTCCAAGCTGATATTGATGTGTATTTACTTTGTTTCCAATTTTTTGCTAATGCAAATGATGCTTTAAGGACTAACATACAGATTTTGTCGCACATGTCTAATATGCTTGTAGGATAAATTCCTGCAACTAGAATTACTGAGTTACTTAAACTTGGTAAGTATTGACAGGTTGCCCTTCATAAAAGCTGTATTGCTCAATAAACATTTCATAGCAATTAGTAATGTATGACAGTGTCTGCTTTCCCACACCTTCACTAACAAAGTGTTACCAACATTTTTGATCTAATCTGAAAAAAAACGTATTTTGATGTAGCTTTGATTTGCATTTTTTTCTTTCTTTATTTTTTTGAGACCGAGTCTCACTCTGTGATCTTGGCTCAGTGCAGCCTCCGCCTCCCAGGCTCAAATCGATTATCCTGCCTCAGCCTCCTGAGTAAACTGGGATTACAGGCGCCCACCACCATGCCTCGCTAATTTTTTTGTATTTTTACTACAGAAGGAATTTCACCGTGTTGTCCAGGCTGGTCTCGAACTCCTGACCTCAGATGATCCACTTGCCTCGGCCTCCCAAAGTGTTGGAATTACAGGCATGAGCCACCGTGCCTAGCCTTAATTTGCATTTTTCTTGTTATGAGTTAGATTGAACATCTTTTCATGTAAATAATTTTCATCGTCTTTTCTGTGAACAATTTTTTTTGTTTCTTATTTTTATTTTTCTCTTCCCAAACCCTTATTTACATTGAAAGACTAAATTTAAATTTCTTTTGAACCATAATAATATACAAAGCAATTATGAATTATCACTTCATGGTGAAAGATATTTGTATCTCAAGCCCAAAGTCCAAGTTAATTACAGAGTTAGGTTTAAAATCGTAGTAGATTTAGTCTGATTTCTGCCTTGGGTTTTCTGTTTTTTACCTTGTGTTGTGTGTTTGATGATGTTGAGCTTAATTGTTTTTAAATTATTTTACTAGACTTTATGTAAGCACTAGGAACTTGGTATTTAAAATACCCTGTTCCTGAGGGTTTTTTGGTCCAACAGGGAAAGACAGACTAGAAAACCAAGGTATTACAGCATTTTGGGTGTTATGGTAGACGCTTATACAGAGTACTTGGGGGCCCAAAGGACAAGTATAGTCCTTTCCTCAGTGTTAGCATGAAGAAACATGAAACAGTTTCTCATGTTCTGAGAACTATAAGCTGTTGGATATAGTTGGAGCACAGGGTCAGAAGAGTGTGGCAGTGAAGCAGTAGAACAGGGACCAGATTGTAGTGGGTCTTGAATGACAGGAGTTTGAGGTATGATTGAATAGTACAGTGTGGGTATTTTAAAAAAATTAATGAAACACTACAAATATACTTAGAAATAAGTGCTGAAAATGCTTTATTGCTATAAATACAATTTGTTGACTATTTATAAAACATAAACATATGGACTTGAGAATCAGAATATGCTGATAAATAGCCTTTCTTTTGACTGACTGTGTAGCCTTGTGCAAGTCATGTGTCTGTAACTAGAATTAGATAGACAAACTAATTTCTGATTCAGAGCTATATTTATTGATAGAGCACAGGAATTGAAATTTAAGGTGATTGCTTTTTTGACTTTGTATTATTTAATGTACATTAGATACTAGAAACATGAAAGTTAGTTGTAGTCTTTTCTTAACAAGTTCTTTATCATTAACGGGGTAATTGTTAGCACATATTTTAGATTATTTTTGTTGAAATTAATGATAGTTTATTTGTGTTGAAATTAATGATGGGTTAGGTAGTTGCAGAGAAATTGCTTAAGAACCCGCCTTCAGTAGAATTACATATTGTTTGTACAGATTCAGATGTAATGAGTGAAATCATAATTTTCAAAAGGTAATGAAGATGTTAGTTTACAGCATCTTTGCCCCTAACACTACTATTAGTATTTCAAAGATATTTCGTTATGATATAATTTTGGCAGGGTCTGTCAGATGGAATGACTTAAAAGTGATTTAAGATTTTACAACTTACATAGTTCTTTTTCATGGAGGAATAAAGTAACAATGTTGATTCAATATATTAGGTGAATTTTCTTATATACCTAAAATATGTATGCTTTTAAAATGGTTTAAAGAGTACATCCTTCGTTTTCAAATATTAGGTGCTAGAGTGTGGAGTTTGTGAAGACGTCTTTTCTTTGCAAGGAGACAAAGTTCCTCGCCTTTTGCTTTGTGGCCATACAGTCTGTCATGACTGTCTCACTCGCCTGCCTCTTCATGGAAGAGCAATCCGTTGCCCATTTGATCGACAAGTAACAGACCTAGGTAGGAAAAGTATTTGTATGGATTTAAGATTGAAAATTGTTCATGTAATGCAAATGTCACAGAAAACAATTTCCTTCCACTTGATTTTTAGAATGATAAAATTCCCAGAAAGTTTCAGAAAGGCTGAGTTTCTATTAAGGTGAATAATCTTCAAGCTATAAACTATCTCACTCTTAGTTACTAATTTTATTTTGTCTTCTGAGATGTTTATATTCAATACTTACCTGTAAAGAGCTTTAAGACACCTGAGAAAAACATGTTACCCTGATTCAAATAAATAAGAATATGCATCACAGAATGAATCATTTGCCTGAAGCCATTAACCCAATAAAACAATGTTTTCTTTACAAATAAATAAGCCAATAATGAAAATACAGATAAGTCATTGAGTCTCAGCATGTTTTTATTTACTAATATCAAGGACAGAAGTGTTTGTAGCTTGTGATAATTACTCTGTATTTTCTGTTAAAATGAGTTTGAAGGGTTTGTGGATTTTTTTTGGTTTTCTGTATACTTTTAACACTTGCTTTATATATTTCAAACTAAGTTATTTTCAGGTACCAGATTTGGAAATAATAGCATTTACTAACATTTGAACAATGATTTTACAAACATAAGTTTTGTAAGTTTACTCTTTTTGATAAGGGAGTTTTCTCCAAAAGAGTTTAAGGTTGCCATTTTTTTTTTTCAGGTCAGTTGCACTGTGTAAGACAATTTTAATATATTCATACTATTTTTCAAATGGAACACATTCAAAATAATTTATCCACCAAAAAAGGAAGCAAGAGTACCTATAATTTTAGGCTGGAAGACTTTAAAATGCTAAGAAACATGGTTTTAAAATATTTTCTGGAGAAAGAAGGGTTTTTAAGGTTTTGGTGATCTTTGATGTATATAAATAGTCTATTTGCCTGACAACTAATATAGGACAATAATAACATTATAGATAGCGTTAACTTACTAGTAGCCAAGAACTGGTAGGGATTGGGAAAGTCTCTGTACTTTTATTTGGTCTTTTATTCTTTGAGATATGCATATATCATACTATTTCTTTATATAAAACTATACTTAGGCCAGGCAAGGTGGCTCACACCTGTAATCCAGAACTTTGCAAGGCCGGGGTGGGTGGATTACCTGAAATCAGGAGTTCAAGGCCAGCCTGGACAACATGATGAGACCCCTTCTCTTCTAAAAATGTAAAAATTAGCTGGGCGTGATGGTGGACGCCTGTAATCCCAGCTACTCGGGAGGCTGAGGCAGGAGAATCCCTTGAACCTGGGAGATGGAGGTTGCAGTGAGCCTAGATCGTGCCATTGCCCTCCAGCCTGGGCGACAAGAGCAAAACTCGTCTCAGACAAACAAACAAAAAAAACTAAAAGAAATAGTAATGTTTTTCAAATAGAGGATAGAACCTTTCTTCTACTTTTTTTTTTTTTTTTTTTTTTTAAAGCAGAGTGTTACTCCGTCACCCAGGCTGGAGTGCTGTGGTGCAATCTCAGCTCACTGCAGCCTCTACCTCCAGAGTTCAAGTGATTCTTCCACCTCGGCCTCCTGAATAGCTGAGACTACAGGCACCTGCCACCACGCCTGACTAATCTGTGTATTTTTAGTAGAGATGGGGTTTCACTATGTTGGCCTGGCTGGTCTTGAACTCCTGACCTCAAGTGATCCACCCACCTCAGCCTCCCAAATTGCTGGGGTTACAGGTGTGAGCCACCACGCCTGATTCTTCTACCTTTTTGAAGAGCACTTTACATTCTCTACATTAATACCACAGTGTGAAGAGTTACTACCTCAATGTTTAACAAAACTAGAAATTTACGACACGGAACTAGACTGAATACATCCATCCTCCTCTCTGACTTCTCTGAATTCTGAATCAGAATTCCTCTCTAGTACAAGAAGAATATGAGTAGTTATTGATACTGTTCAGCAATATTGCTGATTTTTCTGTTCATATGGTGAAATTACACTTCCTTGCCCTCTTACACATCACTGTGTGATGTCCATTGATCAGTGAATTGTTTGCAGAAGTGAAGTGTTAGCATCCAGGTAGAAGTTGATAGGAGAAGGTTTATGATTTTCAAAGTAAATTCTTCTCCCTGCTACAGTGAGGTGGTCCAAATGATTGGAGGCTGGGTAGCCTGTGTTCCTGTTTGTGGTCAGTGGGGAACAGTCTCTCTTGTCGTCCCTAACCCCTGAGATGTTGCATGAGCAAAAAGTAAATCTCTGTTGTGTTAAGCCATTGAGATTATGGAGTTGTTTTGACACTCAGAGAATTCAGTGATAAATATTAGGCACTACCTAGTAATGCTAGAAGTTTTTTTGTATGTATTCATTATATAATGATTGGATATTTAGAAAATTGTCACAACTGTATTTTTAAATGATCACTTAGTGTACTTCTTAACCTTTATGTAAATAGAGAGAACTCAACTTGTTGTAGAATATGTGTTAAAAATTAAGGAGAAAGCCTTCTTGGGGCAAGGCTGAGGATAAATATGTTCAGTCTAGTTTTTTTGGGAGAACCACAACATGGATTGGCTTTTTTTTTTTTTTTTTTTTAAGAGCCAAGAGGAAGGGAGCCCTGCAGGCAATGACTCCATCAACCTTTTATATATTTATTCATTTAATGAATATGTGTTAGGTGGCAGCTATATCAGATGGTATGTGGTATTTGTTGCATAGGAGTTTACCATAACAAATATTCCTTCTGCTAACAGATCTGAGTTTTATTCATAGGTTTAGGAAGAGTTTGTATGTTGTCCTGGGTTACAAAGTTATATGTATTTCTTAAGTTAGGTTGCTGCAAAAAGTATTTGAAAATGCTTGTTTTAGCATATATAGTAAAAGTCAGTGACAAAATAGGACTTGTAAAATTAACTGATAGAGAAATAGGCTGGGCACGGAGGCTAAGGCAGGCAGATCACTTTAGGCCAGGAGTTTGAGACCAGCGCGGCCAGCATGGCGAAACCCCGTCTCTACCAAAATATACAAAAAATCAGCTGAGTGTGGTGGCATGCACCTGTAGTCCCAGCCACTTGGGAGGCTGAGGCATGAGAATCGCTTGAACCCAGAAGGTGGAGATTGCAATGAGCCGAGATCGTGCTACTGCACACCAGCCTGGGTGACATAGCAAGACTCTGTCTCAAAAAAAAAAAAGTAAAAGAGATTTAAATAACTTTTTTAAGCTGTGGCAAAATATATATATAGCATAAAATTTGCCATTTTAACTGCTTCTAAGTTTAGTGGCATTAAGTTCATTCATATTGTTGTGCAGCCTTTACCACCTTAATTTTTTTAATGTGTATTTAGATTTTTTTTTTTTTATTTCTTTTTTGAGATAGAGTCTTGCTGTGTCACCCAGGTTGGAGTGTAGTGCTATGATCTTGGCTCACTGCAACCTCCACCTCCCGGGTTCAAGTGATTCTCGTCCCTCGGCCTCCTGAGTGGCTGGGTTTACAGGCGCCTGACGCCACACCTGGTTAATTTTCATATTTGTAGTAGAGACAGGATTTCACCATGTTGACCGGGCTGGTCTTGAACTCCTGGCCTTAAGTGATCTGTACGTCTCAGCCTCCCAAACCGCTGGGATTACAGTCGTGAGCCAATGCGCCTGGCCAAAAAATAATAAATTTTAAAGTATGTTTCTACTTGGAAGCCTGAGGGATTCTTCTGTTTTTTAAAAGAGAGTATTAACAAAGCAATTATTTTGGTATTAAATAATGGGGAAAATTTGAATTTTTCAAATTTAGACATTAACGACTGAACTATATGGATTAGAAATTACTTTTGAGGTATGGGTAAAATGATTAATAGTCCATTTTGTTAGATTTAGTTTTTGTTTTTATATTCTAGGAGATTCAGGTGTCTGGGGCTTGAAAAAAAATTTTGCTTTATTGGAGCTTTTGGAACGACTGCAGAATGGGCCTATTGGTCAATATGGAGCTGCAGAAGAATCCATTGGGATATCTGGAGAGGTATTGATCATACTTGGTGAAATATTTGTTATGAGCATGAATTTTTCTTTTAATATATGCCATTATTAGCACAATATGACCTCATTTAATTCAGCAGGTAAATTTCTAGAAACACAACTTTTCATTACATTACAGTCCTAAAGGCCAGCACTATTCCCAAGAGAAAAAAGTAGAACTAGAATTATTTGAAAATACTATGCCTAAACTATGCCTTATGTGTGAACTTTTTTTTCCTTATCATAATTCAGTTCTACCAAGGATAAAGTGAAAAGAGGAAGAAGATTATAGAATAGTAAGAAAGATAAGTAAGCAACAGTGGAGCAGAGGATGCAAAAGTAAATTAGTCAACAGAAAAACTCAATGAGAGAAAGTAAAACTCCATGTAAGAGGCCATTTAATATGCAGGGAAAATTGCCTTAAAGATAGCAGTAGCTTCTGAGGGAATTGTTACTATTCTATCTTCAAGAAAAGCTTAAACTTTGTATAGATGTACTGTCTTTATCCATACAGGTAGATATCTGGTAAATATTAGAATCCATGAACACTGGATTTTTTAATAATGTAAAAGTATATTTTTAGCACTTACGTATTATTTGCATAGCTGCACATATGTACTATAGGACATGGCTTTCATAGGCTATTATGGATAGAAATATATTTGGAGTAAATATCAGTTAATGATTTTGGTGATCAACTTGCAAACCACATATTTGTATCAAGAAAAAAAATGTTGGATTGCTTTCTGCTTCTCTTTTATTAGATGATGATTTCTTTATACTGAAGTGAATCAGTGAAATTAATTTCAAACTGCAACACTCTGTTTTCTAAAATTTCTGCAGTTCTTTCATGTGCTAAATCTTTAATCTTTACTTCAAAAGACATTACTGTTAGCTAATGTTGACTTTATAATTTATAATTTATTTATTTGTCAGGTCTGGAAAACAGAAGACCTGAATTTTTATAGTACATATATACACTTCTTATAATTGCAAACAAAACTCTTCCACTTTGGATTCATTTTTTATTTAATGTGATAATGAATGACACCACTGATGTATTTAAACATTTTTATTTTTGAAAAAATTTATACTAAATTTCTCCCCTTCCACTTATGGCCTTTTAACGTTTAGTAAAAGTGTTCAAAGCATTCTTGATTATCTGACATGTAATATTTTATCTACTTGAAATAAAAATAATTATTTAGTAATTAATTATTTTTTGTAATTCCTGAAAACTAGAAATAATATTTAGATGCTTACATATAGGTTTTATTTGTTTATTAATTGTTATTTTTTAAGACAGAGTCTCGCTCTGTCACCCTTGCTGGAGTGCAGTGGCGTGATTTCAGTTACCTGCAGTCTCTGCCTCCTGGCTTCAAGTGATTCTTGTGCCTCAGCTACCTGAGTAGCTGGAATTACAGGTGTGCACCACCACACCTGACTAATTTTTGGATGTTTAGTAGAGATAGAGTTTCTCCATGTTGGCCAGACTGGTCTCTTACTCCTGGCCTCAAGTGATCACCTGCCTCAGCCTTCTTAAAGTGCTGGGATTACAGGTGTGAGCCACTGAGCCTGGCCTATTTTTTTTTTTTAATTATTTGCTTAAATCAGTGGTTTTCTGCCATGATTGTGCAATAGACTCACCTGTGGAGCTATTAAAATACGTGGTGTATAATTAGAAAAATATGTACAAGTCTAGGGTTCATCCACAACCTGTTGAAATAAGAATTTCTCAGATTAGCGTCCAGACAACTATGTTTTTAAAAGCTTACAGCTAATTCTGATGCATACTCCTACATTTTCTAAATAGTATTTGTGCTTCTGTCCTTCCTGTACATCATCATGACAACTAATACTTAAAGCTATGCGGTTGTGTTTCGTATCAGATTTTTGTAGTTTTAAAAAAAGACTTTTGACTTCTCTATGGTTTAGTTTCTTTTGTGTAAAGTGAGGGGATTTGGTGGAAGAGATCTTTGCACCGAATATGAATCTACGAGAATAGTTTTATTTTTGGCTTCAAATTCATAACATATATTGGTCAGTTAATCTTGGAAATAGCTTCTTACCTGTAGAAATGAATGCTTCTCGGATGAGTATTGAATGACCTTTGTGCTTAATGACCAATATATTTTCATATGTAAATATTGGTCAGTAAAGCAAAAAAGATTATGGGATTCTATATTTAAAAATTTGTCATGTTATACTGATTGGGTTCAATTTTAAGGCATTAATTTTTTGTTTATCAGAGCATCATTCGTTGTGATGAAGATGAAGCTCACCTTGCATCTGTATATTGCACTGTGTGTGCAACTCATTTGTGCTCTGAGTGTTCTCAAGTTACTCATTCTACAAAGACATTAGCAAAGCACAGGCGAGTTCCTCTAGCTGATAAACCTCATGAGAAAACCATGTGCTCTCAGCACCAGGTGCATGCCATTGAGTTTGTTTGCTTAGAAGAAGGTTGTCAAACTAGCCCACTCATGTGCTGTGTCTGCAAAGAATATGGAAAACACCAAGGTCACAAGGTATGAATTTAATTATTAATCAATTGGATCACTGTAGCTACTTTACCAGCTCAGTATTCGTTTTCACTGACCTGGTTCTTTATTCTGAAAGTAGGCATTGAAGAAGAGTTAAGTGATGAATGATTGTGTTTGGTAGCATGAAAATAAAGGAGAGATTTAATTTCTAAATGTTATTAAAAAAAGAAAAACTTCAAAGAGCGTCATTCTTCACAAAAAAATAGCCTTTGAGCAGGAAACAAACATTCTCTTTGTTTGCATGTTTTCATAATGCACCAGATTGTTTGACAATATTTATGTCTGTTAGCTCTTACTTAGGATATAATTTTAGAGATAGTCTCTTGGTTTCTTGTTTAGCAATAAATGGACTTCCAAATTTTAAATTACTTCTTTGCAGTACAGTTTTCTTATAAAGGAGTGAAAGTAAATTATAGTATTTTTCTGTGTTATAAAAGTCACTTGTGGCTGATGCTTTTTTGTATTAACAGGGATTTAAATAGTTTTCTATATTATTAGTCAATACTATGAGTTCTTTTCTCATGTTACATTTTATAGCATTCAGTATTGGAACCAGAAGCTAATCAGATCCGAGCATCAATTTTAGATATGGCTCACTGCATACGGACCTTCACAGAGGAAATCTCAGATTATTCCAGAAAATTAGTTGGAATTGTACAGCACATTGAAGGAGGAGAACAAATCGTGGAAGATGGAATTGGAATGGCTCACACAGAACATGTATGGTTTTTTTTTCTTCTTCCCCTTTCTCCTTGTTTTTTATTTTTCATATTTTCACCTTCTACTAAGTATTTAATGAGCAATTACAATTTGCTAGTATTGCACCAGTCATTGGAAAGTTTTTTAAAAGTCCCTGTCTTTAAGGAAGTCATTCATCACGGAACAGAGAGAGTTTTAAATGTGGTGACTATTTTATGGAGGAGAAGTACAGGGTGCTTTGGCATCACAAAACAGGCAATGATTTATGGAGGTCAGAGAAATCCTTAGAGAAGAAACAATGTTTAAACTGAGATTTGAAGAAATTCAGTCAAGGAAAAGAGCAGAATGGGGAATGAATTGTCCCAAGAAGGGAGCAATATGTTAAAATGTTTGGAAGTGAGAATTGGACATATTGTAGAGACTTAAAGAAGCTCACTAGTTAGAGCTTTGAGTATTGAATGGGACATGACAAGAAAAGAGGATATGGAGAGTTCAAAGCCAAATCATGCAGGATCTCGTCAGCCATGTTAATAAAGAGTTCAGAACTTAGTTTAAGGACAGTGACGAGCCATTGAAGAATTGACATAGGAATGACATGATCAGATTTTCCTTAAGAAAGGCTGTTTTGAATGTAGAAAATGAATTGGAGGAGCAACAAAATTGGAAGTAGGTAGACCTATTAGGATGTTGTTAAAGTTTTCTAGTTAAAATTCTAGAGATGCTTATGGCCTATAATACACTAGGGTAGAGAGAGTGACACAAGTCGATGGATTTAAGATTTTAAAGAAGTAGAATAGATAGGTCTTAGTGATTAATTGTTAATATTGATTGGATAGGTAACTTGGAGGTGATGAGGCATGATCAGATTCTGGATGTATTTTGGAATTTGCTGAGGGACTAATGGGCTATGAAAGAGAGGTGATCATCATGACTCCAATTTTGTTTGCTTTCATCCTGATGGATGGAGTTGCCATTTACCAAGACAGAGACAATTAGGTTTGGGAATAGGGGAGACTGGAGATTAGGCATTCCATTTTGCTTGAGATGTCATTTATAAACAGTTGAATTTCCAATGTCTGTGCATTAGGGGAAAGATCTAGCATGGAGATTTATATTTTGGAATTTAATATAGATGGTATTTAAACAACGTCTTGCTCGGTCACCCAGGCTGGCATGCAGTGATGTGATTACGACTCACTGCAGCCTTGACTTTTGGGGCTCAATCAGTCCTCCCACCTCAGCCTCCGGAGTAGCCGGGACTATAGGCACATGCCACCACGCCTGGCTAATTTTTTCTATTTTTCGTAGAGACAGGGTTTTGCCATGTTGCCTAGGCTGAAATTTTAAATATTTCACAGGTAAAATCTTTATTAACATTACAGTTGCTTAAAATTTATTTTCATTTTCTTAGGTACCAGGGACTGCAGAGAATGCCCGGTCATGTATTCGAGCATATTTTTATGATCTACATGAAACTCTGTGTCGTCAAGAAGAAATGGCTCTAAGTGTTGTTGATGCTCATGTTCGTGAAAAATTGATTTGGCTTAGGCAGCAACAAGAAGATATGACTATTTTGTTGTCAGAGGTTTCAGCAGCCTGCCTCCATTGTGAAAAGACTTTGCAGCAGGTAGATAGTTTAAATGTGATTAGGGTCTTAGTTGTAAGTTTAAGTAGATAATTACCAGAGGTATACATTAGTGTATTTTATTATTATTTTGTGTCTGCTGTATGCAGTAACTTTGTGCTGAGGACATAGTCTGCAACCTTGAATTATTTCACTAGTGTGGAATTATCAGTGCCCTCTCGTTCATGTGCCCTCCCCACCTTGAGCCATGGGTTCTTGAAGCCTTCTAACTTCTTGCCATTCTTCAGTTAATGCCAAATCCTTTTACTCTTCTTTGCCAAGCATATATGTACTTTTTTTTTTCCTGCTTGGAGTGCATATATCTCTCTTTTCTTATAGTGGAAATCTTCCTTCTCCTTCAAGGTCCAGCTTAAATGTTTGCCTTTCTTTGAAGCTTTCTCTTTGTTGGTCTTTTTTTGAGTGCCTCTCTAGCATGTACTGCCTACCTCTGCTGTAATTCGATGGTTCTTCACTGTTAGAACAAACGTATGTTTTGTGCTGGTTGAGATACCATAAGCAATTTGTTACCCAGTTTGCAGATGACTTACTTTTTAAATAAGTGAGGCTCAAAGTTATTCTGACACAAATGTCAGCCTTACCCATTTGTGTTTTGGATCTGTTTTCCTAAGTGTGAGGTATAAGGATAACTATTGCCCTAGGAATTTCAGAAAAGCTGCAGTCTGTGTTATCTTCACTGATATATTGCTGATAATTGTGTTGATTTCAAATCATTGTAGGCTAAGCCTTTTACCATTGTAGAGCTTTTTCTCTTAAGTATCTGATTACACTTACATGAAAGTGGCCAGTCTATAGCCTCATCAGTCTTGGATTATCATTGAGTCCTTACTACACTGAATTGTAACAGTTGATATGTATGCTATTTATTAAGTTGATTTTCAGCTCCAAACCTACTCTTCTATCCTCTGCTTTGTGATACTAGGGCTAGAACTCTATAGACCTCGTAATTGTGTTGCCAGCTGGACCCATGTTAGGTACTGTCAAGAGGGGGCATAGTTACTCATGTTAGGAGACCACCCTTCCTGGAGGTTTGAGTTTCAGCTCCGTGAGCCCCTCCTGCAAGTTTCTAAGTTTTAATAATTCTAACCTCTTCCTTTTATTCCCTCAGCACTGGAAGTGGTAGCTATATTATTTCATACAATTGCTACCTCCATAATACCTCAGAGTTCCTTTTATCCTTTTAGCTACCTCGTTAATAACCACACCTAGTTAACAGTTTTTATTTTAAGTTCTTTCTATTCAATAGTGGTGTGATTTGTGTCTTCTGATTTGACCTCGAATGACAATATGCCTGTGTGTTTTAGATGCTGACCTTGTTCATCTTTGATGCATCTTGATGCATCTTGTTCATCTTTGTGTCACTGAATTCTTTGCATCTAGATAGAAGAACTTAATAAATACATGTTTAACTCATGGCGGATAATGAAGCTACACAGCAAAATCAGAGTGGAATCGTGTCCTAAATCATACTAACTTGAATACTTAAAAGTATATTCATATTTATTTTATGAAAAAGTATGTTCATAGTTACTGAAATATTTAAGTGTTTTAGAGTTTCTGAAGTGTTGTGCCAAAATGACTGGTATATTAGTCCATTTTCACACCGCTCTACAGATACTACCCGAGACTGGGTAATTTATAAAGGAAAGGGGCTTAATTTACTCACAGGTTTGCATGGCTGGGGAGGCTTCAGGAAAGTTACATTCATGGTGGAAGGCAAAGGGGAAGCAAGCACCTTCTTCATAAGACAGCAGGAGAGAGAGAGAGAGAGAGAGTGAGCAAAGGGGAGATGTCACACTTTAAAACCATCAGATGTCATGAGAACTCACTATCATGAGAACAGCATGGGGGAAACTGTCCCCGTGATCCAATCACGTCCCTCCCCAGACATGGGGATTACAATTCAAGATGAGATTTGGGTGAGGACACGGAGCCAAGCCATATGAACTGGTAATTTTTAATAATACAATATTATCTATGTTAATGCAAAAAAATCAAGGTCTTGGATTCATTTTTCCTATGGACGTATTAGTTTTGTTCTATTTTATGACTACAGAATACTAACCAATGTTCTTTAAAGTTCCCACTACAGAGAAAATTGAACAGAGGAATGGATGGAACATCACAAATAGATCTTCACTTCTGAGAACATAATTTAATCATCCATCCACTCTAAACAAATTATGTATCATCTAAAGTTCTTGGCATGATACTGGATGCTGAATATTCATTTAACAAATATGTATTGAGCACCTAACATATGCCGTGTATTTAAAATATATCAGTGGACAAAATAAGCGAAAAGCCATAATCTTGTAGAATTAGCATTCTGGCAAGAAGACAGGCAATAAACCATAACCATATCTAAGTAAGTTAGTTATACTATATGTTAGAAAGTGGTAAGAGCTAATCAAAAAAGAATTCTGCAACTGCATGTTTGTGTTTGTACAGCAGATTGCATTATTAAGTAGAGTAGTCAGAGTAAGCATTATTGAGGGAAGGTGAGATTTGAGCAAAGATTTAAGTAAAAAGTTGAAGGAATTCATTCAGGCCCTAACTGGGAGAAGAACATTCTAGTTGAGGAAATGTTTATAGCAAAAACCCTAGGGCAGCATGCCTGGTATGTTTGAGGAACAGGAAAATTGACCTCTTGATTGGAGTAGAAATAAGCGAAGGACAGAGTAATAGGAGCTGAAATCAGAGATTAATAGAGAATTATATGTAAGGAAAACCCTGTGAGGCATTATAAGGACTTCAAGTGTTTTCTTTTTTTGGCTGAGGGCTGGGGGAGTGGGGAAGTGGGACAGGGTCTTGCTCCAGGCTAGAGTGCAGTGATACAATCTGGTCTCACTATAGCTTCTGCCTCCTGGGCTCAAGTGATCCTCCTGCTTCAGCCTCCTGAGTAGCTGGGACTACAGGAGCAAGCCACCACATCCAGCTAATTTTTTTGTATTTTTCATAGAGACGGAGTTTCGCCATGTTGCCCAGACTTGTCTAAAACTCGTGGGCTCCCAAAGTGCTAGCGCTACAGGTGTGAGCCACCATGCCTGGGTGTACTTCAGCTTTTACTGATTGGGATAGGAGGACCATTGTAGAGTTTTGAGTAGAAATGTGACTTAATCTTATGTGTTAAAATGATTGTTCTGGCCTATGTGTCTAAAATAGATTGGAAGAAGGGAAAAATGGAAGGAAGGAATTCAACAGTTAAGCAACTGTTGTAGAATTCCAGGTGAGAGGTAATAGTAGCTTGGATAATGGGGATTAGAAGTGCCCAGATTCTGGATATTCAAAAGGATTTATTAACAGATTGTATGTAGGACATGTGGGAAAGAGAAAGCAATAATGGCTTCAGCGTTTGTCCTGAACAGCTGAAACAGTGGAATTGCTGTCAACTAACCTGAGTATCTAACAGTGAGCAAAAACAGATAATACTGTCATTCTCATGGAGCTTGCATATTATTGGGAGATCTCTTTCATATAAAGACTATATTGGTATATGTATAGATAGTCTGTAATAATATTCAAGAAACTGGAAAGTTCTTGACTTTGAGGAGTGGATCTGGGGATCTAGAGGGAGGTTGACCTGTATTCTTTATTTTTTTAATGAATACATGTATATCTGAAATTATTTTTTAAACTTTTTATAGAAGTAGAACATAGATATAGAAATGTATGCATAAGTATTCAGTTGGCTGAATTTTCAGACTGATCATTAATGTCTAACTAGCACCTAGATCAAGTAACAGAACATTGTCAGTTCCCCAGTAGTCCCCTCATACTCACTTCTGTCCACTACCTGCCTTTCCCACCATGATAAATCACTATCTTGACTTCTAATGTATATCTTAATTTTAGTTGTTTTGGTAATTAAATGAAATCATACAGTATGAATTCTCCATGCCATGTCTTCTTACACTCCACATTGTGTTTGTGAAATTTCTATCATCGTGTGTAGCTGTGATTTATTCTCACTGTGATGTAGTGTTCCATTTATCAATATTCTACCATTTATCCATTCTTTTGTTGCTAGGTCCTCAAATTATATATTAATGCCCAATTATTATTCTTGTCAAATTTACATTTAACTTTGACTACTATAATGTTAAAACTGCTTTTATTGTGAGTTGGTAATATAAGTATCTTTTCCTTATTTCTTATAAAAAGTTTATAAGAAATATTGTTTTGCCTCTTATAGGATGATTGTAGAGTTGTCTTGGCAAAACAGGAAATTACAAGGTTACTGGAAACATTGCAGAAACAGCAGCAGCAGTTTACAGAAGTTGCAGATCACATTCAGTTGGATGCCAGCATCCCTGTCACTTTTACAAAGGTAATGTACTGTACTTTATTTTTAGGTATTTTTTTCTGACAAATCATAATTGATTTACATTTCATGATAATCATCTTAGAGAGACAACCATGAAATTCATGAATTAGGGGCTTTTTAAGAAAACTTTTATCAGTGGAAAATAGAAATGGTGTGCTCACTTCGGCAGCACATATACTAAAATTGGAATAAGAAGATTAGCATGGCCCCTGTGCAAGAATGGCACACAAATTTGTGAAGTGCACCATATTTTTAAATTTAAAAAAGTAAAAATAAGAAAATATAAATAGTATATATATGGTATATATAATGAATCTTTCTATATCCATCACCCACTTGAGCAATTATAAACTTATTTCATCTCGCCTTTTACCTACTCCTTTTTCTACTTGCAATCTCCCAGTGTATTTTGAAGCAAATCCCAATATCATATAATTTCATCCCAACATCTTATTTCATCTATGAAATATTTTAGGGTGTATCTTCAAAAGATAAGGACTCTTTTTAAAAACATAATTGGGGCCAGGTGCAGTGGCTCACACCTGTAATCCCAGCACTTTGGGAGGTCGAGGTGGGTGGATCACCTGAGGTCAGGAGTTTGAGACCAGCCCGACCAACATGGAGAAACCCTGTCTCTACTAAAAATACAAAATTTTTTGCTTAGTGGTGCATGCCTGTAATCTCAGCTACTTGGGAGGCTGAGGCAGGAGAATCATTTGAAACCAGGGGGCAGAGGTTACAGTGAGGTGAGATCACGCCACTGCACTCCAGCCTGGGTAACAAGAGCAACGCTCCGCCTCAAAAACAAAAGAAAACAAACATAATTGGGCATGGTGGCATACCTTATAGTCCCAGTTACTCAGGAGGCTGAGGCAAGAGGATGGTTTGAGCCCAAGACTTCAAGACCAGCCTGGGCAACATAGTGAAATTCCCATCACTTAAAAAAAAAAGCCAAAATATCATTATTACACAAAAAAAGTTTAATAATGAATCTCTAATATTTTTACTAATATTATCAACTATGGTTAGTATTCCAATTTCCCAGATTGTTTTCAAAACAATTTTTTTAATGGTTGCTTTATTTTAGATACAATCCAAACAAGTTTCATACTTGGGATTTGGTTGATATATTTAAGCTTCTTTTAAAGTGGGTTCTCCCTGATTGAAAAATGTTCATGTGTACCATTTTGCTTTCTATTTTTAGGGGCTGTTTTTTAAAAAAATTAATTATGTTTTCACAATTATGTGAAATGTTTATGTGATCCAGAGTCAAATGTCCAAAGCAAGGTTTATTCAGAGAAATCTAGCTTTTATGCCTGTTCCTTCTACCCTTTTTACTTCGTTCCCCATAGAAAATCATTTAGAATTTTTTCTTAGTTTTAGTCATCATTTTAAAAAGTATAGAGAAATGTGTTTATATATTTGTATGTACACTACTTGGATTTAAAAGGTGGAATACCTTACACACTTTTTTGTCCCTGCTCTTTTCACTTAACTGTACATCCTAAACGTTACTCTGTAGCAGTATAAAGTGACATTTTTTGTTCCTTTCTCCAGCTGCAAGGTAATTCATTGTGAGGATATGCCACATTTATTTATTGTGGTAAAAAACACATAATAAAAAATTTGCTATCTATCTCAACCATTTAGAAGTGTACAGTTCAGTACTGTTAAGTATACATTGTTAAACATATCCAGAAATTTTTCATTTTGTAAAACTGAAACTATACCCTTTAAACAATTCCCCTCTGCGCCCTCTCATTGGTCCCTGGTAACCACTATTGTATTTTCCCTTATGAATTTGACTAGATACCTCATATAAGTGTAATCATACAGTATTTGCCTTTTTGTGGCTGGCTTATTCCACTTGGCCTATCATCAAAATTCATCCATATTGTAACATGTGAAAGGATTTTCTTCCATTTTAAGGCCGAGTAATATTCCATTGCATGTGGGATATGGTTTGGCTGTGTCCCCACCCAAATCTCAACTTGACTTGTATCTCCCAGGATTCCCACATGTTGTGGGAAGGATCGAGGGGGAGGTAATTGAATAATGGAGGCCGGTCTTTCCTGTGCTATTCTTGTGATATTGAATAAATCTCATGAGATCTGATGTGCTTATTAGGGGGTTTCCGCTTTTGCTTCTTCCTCATTTTTCTCTTGTCACCACCATGTAAGAAGTGCCTTTTGCCCCCCTCATGATTCTGAGGCCTCCCCAGCCATGTGGAACTGTAAGTCCAATTAAACCTCTTTTTGTTCCCAGTTTCGGGTATGTCTTTATCGGCAGCATGAAAAGGGACTAATACAGTAAATTGGTACCAGTAGAGTGGGGCATTGCTGAAAGGATACTCAAAAATGTGCAAATAACTTTGGGTAACAGGTAGAGGTTGGAACAGTTTGGAGGGCTAAGAAGAAGACAGGAAAATGTGGGAAAGTTTGGAACTTCCTAGAGACTCGTTGAATGACTTTGACAAAAGTACTGATAATGATGTGGACAATGAAATCCAGGCTGAGGTATTCTAAGAGGGAGACGAGGAACTTGTTGGGAACTGGAACAAAGGTGACTCTTGTTATGTTTTAGCAAAGAGACTGGTGGCATTTGCCTAGAGATTTGTGGAACTTTGAACTGAGAGAGATGATTTAGGGTATCTGGTGGAAGAAGTTTCTAGGCAGCAAAAGCATTCAAGAGGTGACTTGGGTTCTATTAAAGGTCTTCAGTTTTATAAGGGAAGTAGAGCATAAGAGTTTGGAAAATTTGCAGCCTGATTGTGTGATAGAAAAGAAAAACCCATTTTCTGGGGAAAAATTCAAGCTGGCTGCAGAAGTTTATGTAAGTAGCAAGGAACCTAATGTTAATACCTAAGACCAAAGGGAAAATGTCTCCAGGCCATGTCAGAGATCTTCATGGCAGCACCTCCCATCACAGGCCTGGAGGCCCAGGAGGAAAAAGTAGTTTCGTGGGCTGGGCCCGGGGTTCCCATGCTGTGTGCAGCCTAGGGACTTGGTGCCCTGTGTCCCAGCCACTCTAGCTGTGGCTGAAAGGGGCCAACATAGAGCTCAGGCTGTGGCTTCAGAGGGTGGAATCCCCCAACCTTGGCAGCTTCTGTGTGGTGTTGAGCCTGTGGGTGCACAGAAGTCAAGAATTGAGGTTTGGGAACCTCTGCTTAGATTTCAGAAGATGCGTTGAAACACCTAGATGCCTAGGCAGAAGTTTGCTGTAGGGGCAGGGTTTGGAGGGACCAGGGGCAGAATGATATGCTTCAGCTGTGCCCCCACCCAAATCTCAACTTGAGTTTTATCTCCCAGAATCCCCACGTTTTGTAGGAGGGACCCAGGGTGAGGTAATTGAATCATGGGAGCTGGTCTTTCCTCTGCTATTCTTGTGATAGTGATTAAGTCTCACGAGATCTCATGGGTTTATCAGGGGTTTCCGCTTTTGCTTCTTCTTCATTTTTCTCTTGCCCTTGCCATGTAAGAAGTGCTTTTTGCCTCCTGTCATGATTCTGAGGCCTCCCCAGCCATGTGGAACTATAAGTCTAATTAAACCTCTTTTTCTTCCCAGTCTCGGGTATGTCTTTATCAGCAGCATGAAAATGGACTAATACAATGTGTGTACCACATTTTGTTTGTTCATTCATCTGTTGATGGAAACTTGAGTTGCTTCTACTTCTTGGTTTACTGGGAATAGTGCTGCTGTGCACGTGAGTGTAAAAATATCTCCTCAAGACCCCGCTTTCATGGTCTTTTGGATATATATCAAGAAGTGAAGTTGGTAGATCATATAGTAGTTCTGTTTTTAATTTTTTGAGGAAACACCATACTGTTTTCCATAATGATTGCACCATATTACAATTCCACCAGTGGTGCACCGGATGCAATTTCTCCACATTTTCACCAACATTTGTTATTTTCTGTTTTTGGATAGTAGCCATCCTGATTGGTTTGAAATGATACTTTATTTGTTTTGATATCCATATCTCTGATGACTAATGCCGTTGACCATCTTTTCATATAATTGTTGGCCATCTGTATATTGCCTTGAATATGTCTGTTTTAATCCTTCACTCACTTTTTGATTGGGTTGACTGTTTTTGTTGTTTAATTGTAGGAGTTCTTTATATATTCAGGATATTAATTCCCTATCAGATCTGTGACTTTCAAATACTTTCTCCCATTTCATAGGTTGATTTTTCACTCTGTTAACTGCGTCATTTTATGCACAAAAATTTTAAATTCGATGTTGTCTCATTTGTTTTTGCTTTTTTTTTTTTTTAAACTGTGCTTTTGGTATATCCATGAAGTCATTCTCAAATGCAATGTCATGAGGCTTTTCCTTTGTTTTTTCTTCTAGGAGTTTTATGGTTTGGGGTCTTAAGTTTATGGCTTTAATCCATTTTGAGTTAATTTTTGTAGGTGGCGTAAGATACACAACATCCTTTTGCATGTAGCTATCCAGTTTCCCCGCATCATTTATTGAAGAGACTGTCTTTTCATTGAGTGGTCCTGGTACCCTTGTTGAAGACCATGTGACCCTATTCCTGAGGGTTTATTTCTGGGCTCTCTCTTCTATTCTGTTGGTTTGTATGTCTCATCTTTATGCCAGTACCACATAGTTTTCATTATTGTAGCTGATATGGCTTAGATCTATGTTCCTGTCCAAATCTTATGTCCAGTTGTAATCCCCAATGTTGAAGTGGGGCCTGGTTGGAGGTGATGGCAGTTTCTCATGAATGGTTTAGTATCATCCCCCTTGGTACTGTCTTTGCCATAATAGGTGAGTTCTCATGAGATCTGATCTTTTAAAACTGTGTGGCACCTCCCCCACCCTCTCTCTTGCTCCTGCTCCTGCCATGTGAAATGCGTCACTCCCTCTTTGCTTTCCACGATGATTGTGAGTTTCCTGAGGCTTCCCCTGAAGCCAGACTGATGCCAGCATCATGCTTCCTGTACAACCTATGGAACTGTGAGCCAATTAAACTTTTCTTTATAAATTACCCAGTCTTAGGTATTTCTTCAGAGCAGTGCAAAAACAGAACAAACTTTGTGATATATTTCGAAGTAAGGAAGTGTGAGTCCTCCAACTGTTTTCTTTTTCAAAATTGTTTTGGCTATTCAGGGTCACTTGAGCTTCCATATAAATTTTAGTTTAATTTTTTCTATCTCTGCAAAAAACATGATTGGGATTTTGATAGGGATTGCATTGAATCTATATAAATTACCTGGGGTAGTATTCACTTCTTAATATTATGTCTTTCAATCCATGGACATGGAATGTCTATTTATGTCTTAATTTATTTTAGTAATGTTTTGTAGTTTTTAGTGTACAAGTCTTTCACCCTCTTGGTTAGGTGTATGCCTACATATTACATTGGTGCAAAAGTAATTGTGGTTTTTGCCATTAAAAGTACTGGCAAAAGCCACAGTTACTTTTGCACCAACATAATATCCAAGTCTTTCACCATCTTGGTTGAGTTTATTCCTAAGTATCTTAAACTTTTTTTTCTCTACATGTTCAGAGAAACTTCTTTAGTCATGAACTATAAAAAGTATCCCCGAAAGTATAATTTTGATGCGATTGTAAGTAGAATTGTTTTATTAATTTCCTTTTGGGTTTTTTTATCATTAATGTATAGAAATGCAACTGATTTTCATGTTGATTTTATATCCTGAAACTTTGTTGACTTTATTCTTTCTAATAGGTCTTTTTGTGTGGACTGTTCAGGGTTTTCTACATAAAAGATCATACCATCTGTGAAGAGATATAATTTTACATCTTCCTTTACAATTTGGATGACTTTTGTTATTTTTCTTGCCTAATTGCTCTGTGGGCATCTTCTTCTTCTTTATCTTGGAGAAAAAGCTTTCAGTTTTTTGAGTATGATGTTAGCTGTGGGCATTTCATATATAATGTATGTTACATGGAGGCAGTTTCCTTCTATTCCTAGTTTGTCAAATGTTTTTATTGTGAAAGGGTATTGAATTTTGTCAAATGCTTTTTCTGCAACTATTGAGATGATTACGGGTTTTTTTTTACCTCTCATTCTGTATATTACGCTGATTGATAAGGAATAATTCTTGCCTTCCAGGTATAAAGCCCATTTAGTCATGGTGTACAATCCCTTTAATGTGTTTTTTTTGTTTTTTGGTTTTTTTTTGAGGCGGAGTTTTGCTCTTGTTGCCCAGGCTAGAGTGCAGTGGCGCAATCTTGGCTCATTGCAACCTCTGCCTTCTGGGTTCAAGTGATTCTCCTGCCTCAGCCTCCCAAGTTGCTGGGATTACAGGCACGCGCCACCATGCCTGGGTAATTTTGTATTTTTAGTAGAGACAGGGTTTCTCCATGTTGGTCAGGCTGGTCTCGAACTCTCGACCTCAGGTGATCCACCCCCCTTGGCCTCCCAAAGTGCTGGGATTACAGGCGTGAGCCACCGCACCTGGCCTAATGTGTTGTTGAATTCAGTTTGCTAGTATTTTGTAGTTTCCCCCTGGTTGCACCTCATCCTTATTATGTCAGATATGGGGAAGGGCAGGGATGAGTGCACAGAGTGCCCCAAATTTTATTACCCCCTTCACTGGAATGCCTTCTTGGTTTTATGGCTTGGGTGCTGTAGCTTCTTAACTATTCTCTAGAGTTCTCACGGAAGTAGTTCTGTTCCATATATTGTTTTATTTCTGAGGTGTATAACTGGACTTAAGTATAGATTTGGAGCCATCATATAGATGGTAATTAAAGCTCGTGAAGAGAGTGAAAATATGTAGAATGAGAAGGGGCCTCATACAGACCTTCAAGAATACCAACATTTAAGAGCTAGATAAAAGAAAAATTAGAAGGAGCATCCAAAAATGGGATAAAACCAAACCAGGAAAAGTTTGTATCATAAAAGCCAAGCAAAGAGTGCTCAAAGGAGTAGGCAAAAATAACACATATATTTTGGGAACTGTTGTAAGAACTTTTGTATGTATTTTAAAAAATTAATCCTTTTAATAATCCTATGTAAATTTTGTACTATTTTAGTCCTCCTTTTAAGAGATGAGAGAAGTGAAGCAGAGAAATCATGTAGCTAGTAATATATAAAAATGTTCAATATAGCATTATTTGTAATATCATAAAACCAGAAATTACCTAAAATCTATCAGTTGGGGGTTTAAATTATGGTTTATGAAATGTAAAGAAGCCATTAAAAGAAAAAGGTTGGTCCATATGTATTGAAAGGATTCCATAATATACTGTTGAGTGAAACACATTAGTTTCAATGTGCGGGTGATGCTTTTTAAAAAAAAAATTTTTTTGTTTGTGTATGTTGGCCAGTATGTGCGTGGGAAAGTGTCTGTAGGGATATACATCAGATTCATAGTAGAGATTTCTGGGAATTGAGCAGCACTTTTCATTTTAATTAATTTAGCCCTATTGTGAGTTTTTTAGTATAGCATAAAAACATGTTTAAATAAGATTTAAAGAGGATTCATTTGAGTTAGAAAATCTGAGAAAATTAAGTGGGTGTGTTATATTCTGTTATACAAAGACAAAGTGGTCAGTTTTACTAAGGAAAGATTTAGCCATGGGGAAGGAGTTCATCTTCTTGAGATCATGGGATTTTGAGGAATACAATTCAGATTGCAATGGTTGAGGAATGAATAGGAGATGTAGAAATAATAAAGGTGCTAAATGCTATTACTTCCTAACTGCATGTCAAACATATTTAAAAATATTTAAATCATAGGATAATCGAGTTCACATTGGGCCAAAAATGGAAATTCGGGTCGTTACATTAGGATTGGATGGTGCTGGAAAAACTACTATCTTGTTTAAGTTAAAACAGGATGAATTCATGCAGCCCATTCCAACAATTGGTAAGTATGAATATTGGTTTTTACCTTAAAGAACAGTTAATAGACAAACCCTAGCTTACAGCCGAGTTCTTGGGGTCTTATTTGATACTGATCTGTCATGGTGGTGGGCTCTTTTCTGGCTTTAAGATATCAGCATCTCAGAGAAAAAAATGTAAGATTGTATGGCTATGGGATTGAAATGTGGATGGGGATAAAAAGAATCAGAGTATTGGTGGGACAGTTGGAAGGAATAGAGGATTGGTGATCCTGGCTGAGGGTGTGGGGTGGGGGGTGGTAGTGGAACAGAGCTTGAAGGTACATGGATCCCAAGGTCCCAAGGACCTTGGTGGAGGTTTAGAGGGCTAGGAGCTGTTACAGGTATACATTCTCCATGTAGGAGTAGGAATGGGGTTGATTAGGCTTCAGTAGATATTGCTGCATATAGATAATTGATAAGTCACAGTTATAAACTGGGGGGTTGTCTGTGTTTGATGTGTCATTCATTGTAAATATAAATATAAAAGTAACTTTTTTTAAAAACAGGTTTTAATGTGGAAACTGTAGAATATAAAAATCTGAAATTCACTATTTGGGATGTAGGTGGAAAACACAAATTAAGACCATTGTGGAAACATTATTACCTCAATACTCAAGGTGAGAGTTAAAAATGACATTTAATTTTTCACATTTTTAGGATGACAGTTTTCAGTGTACTGATTTAACTAGCAAAGCTGATACGTATAAGTCCTTGACTGTATACTTAAGTACCAGTGGCCAGTTTCTTATCTTGTAAAAAATGAAAATAGAAAGATTACGATATGTACTTTTAGTTTATTCCTGATAAACCATTATTACAGAATAAAAGCCATACGTACCTTAGATACATAGTCAGAGTACTCTTGCTTCTCTTAACAGAGAATGTATATTATCAGTATTATATGGGTGTGATTGCTGGTAGTGTCGTGGTATAGAGTTGAATTTATATTGTATGATTCTGCTGAATTCAGTTAAACTCAACATTTATCCCATTATAATCTCACTATAGCCCCACTCCCACATTTCTTTCACAAATAGTTGTTACCTGCAGAAGAATTTACAGTGGCTTGCTTTTGACCAAACTGTATTATATCATATGTATACTCTACATAGGTTTTAGTCACATTTGGGTCTTATTCTACACTTTTGCCTCATAGACCACAACATAGAGCTTACGCTCATGCCACTTATTCTGTATGTTATCCTGCTTTCCACTAAGATGAGAGACTGAACAATTATTTTTACTTTGGGATTTTTGGTATTTAGTATGACCCATAATTAATAGAAAACATGTATTTTGTTTTTGAGACAGAATCTTGCTTTGTTGCCCAGGCAGGAGTACAGTGGCATGACTGCAGTTCACTGCCACCTCTGTCTCCTGGGCTCAAGCAGTCTTCCCACCTTAGCCTCCCAAGTAGCTAGGACTACAGGGGTATGCCACCACATTCAGCTAATTTTTAAATTGTTTTTTTTTGTAGAGACAAGGTCTCACTATATTGCCCAGGGGTCTCAAACTCCTGGGCTCAAGTGATCCTCTCACCTCAGCCTCCCAAAGTGCTGGGATTATAGTTGTGAGCCACTGTGCCCTACAAAAATGAAATTTTGAATATGAGGAATGGTTGAAAGTCTGGGGATAGTTAACTTAGACATAATACTTTAGAGAGATAAAAATGGTGATGGTTTTTGTCTTTTAGTCTTTTATTCAAAGACTAAATATTACAAAAGTAGTATTCGAAGAACAAGTAGCATCAGTAGGTAGAGGATCATGAGGCCTATTTTGCAATTTGTTATGTAAAAAATGTTATTTGATATACAGACCAATTTGCATTTGATAGAGCAAGTGTTGTAAATCCTTTCATAGATGGGGAAACTAAACCTGAGAAGTTATGTAAACTACTTGAAATCATATCGTTAATTTTTTGTAGGTGCCCCTGCCATACTAGGCAGACTCTGTGTGAAAATAATGATGGTAGACAAACTCTAGCCATAATAATGATGTCATTAAATATTTGGTTCATTTACTGAACTTTAGCAAGTGACTAATTAGTATTTTGGGTTTTTTATTTGTTTGTTTTTTGGGTAGCTGTTGTGTTTGTTGTAGATAGCAGTCATAGAGACAGAATTAGTGAAGCACACAGTGAACTTGCAAAGTTGTTAACAGAAAAAGAACTCCGAGATGCTCTGCTCCTGATTTTTGCTAACAAACAGGTAATGCATTTTTATATTGGAATATTTATTTTAGTAGTTTTGTGCATGTCATAAAGTAACTGGAAATATTTCAGAAGACAGTCAGTTCCATAGATATTTATAAAGTTTCTTCTGTGTATTTTGAGTACAATCTATGTGAAAATGCTGTGCTGGGTACCTGGGAGTATACAAAATAGAAATAAGGTAGTTAATGCTCACCAGAAACTCTTGTGTATGCATATGAACCCATAAATGAGATACGAATACAAAGAAAACTGATAAGTAACTTCAGTAACACAGTGTTATGGGAATTAGGAGAGTAGTTCTAAATGTGGCATGTTGTAAGATTGTAAAATGTAGGATTTGAGTTGAAATTATGGATGAGGCTGAGTCAGTATGTGAAAGGAAGAACATCATAGAGAAGATAATAGCATGAATGTTTTTAGTTTAGGGAACATCAAGCAGATCTTCATGTCAGGTCCAGATAGAGGATGAAGAGAATTTAGAATAACAGACAAGGCCATGCTGTAAAGGTCTGATAGGGCTAGACTGAGAAATTTAGGTTTTATTCTATGAGCAAAGAGGAGTCATCAAAATGTTGGATTAGTGGGTAATAAGATCATATCAGTGTTTTAATACTGTAATTCTGGGGGTAGAATGAATCAGGGCAAAGGACTGGAGACAGGGAGATGCAGTAAGTTGCTTAAATAATTCAAGTGAGCATTAACAAGAGTCTGAATTTGATGAATAGAAAGGCGGAGGCAGATGGAAAAGACTTTGAGGTAGAACTGGTGACCGAATGGGGAGGATGAAGGACTGGGAGTAGCTGAAGACTCCTAGGCCTTGAGCCTTTCTAGGAGGATGAGATGCTTTTAAGTAGAGGTAGGAGAGTAGAAGTGGAGCAGAGGAGATGTCATGGGAGGGGAAGAGTAGGATGAAGAATAAAGAATTTTCCCCTTAATAAAAAAAAGCAAACTATTAAGAACTGGTATATTTAAGACATGCAAATAAGTCAGTGAAATACCATTTTGTGCTCATCAGATAAAGATGAAAGTGTTTTGTAATTCTCAGGCTTATATACACTATTACTATTATTATTATTATTATTATTGAGACTGAGTCTTGCTCTGTGTCACCAGGCTGGAGTGCGGTGGCACAACCTCTGCTCACTGCAGCCTCCCCTTCCTTGGTTCAAGCGATTCTCCTGCCTCAGCCTCCCAAGTAGTTGGGATTACAGGTGCTTGCTACCACGCCCGGCTAATTTTTGTATTTTTAGTAGATTCGGGGTTTCATCGTGGTGGTCAGGCTGGTCTCAAACTCCTGACCTCAAGTGATCTGCCCGCCTCATCCTCCCACTGTTGGTAGGTTATTAAACTGAGACATTTTCTTGGAGGACAATTTGGCAATACTCATCAAAGTCCTTTACTTTGCAATTCTACCTTTATGTATCTGGTAGACAAATATCCGGAGGTTATCCTACAGATAACTTTGCAAATATACATAAATGTATGTCAACTTATTTTTGTGTATGTATGCTTATGTATGTACGTGTGTGTATATATATGGATTTATAATAGCACATAAGCACAAAACTTCAATCTGAACTTTCAGTATAGGACTGATTAAATTATGTTGCAGCCACACAATGGAAGGAAATTCTGAGCAGACCATCTGTGCTGATAATGGAAAGATACTCATCTTCAACATGTTTACGTAAAAAACAAAAAACCCTGCAAGTTATAGAAAGTCTAAACTATGTTCCTGTTTGTGTCTATTTGCATGAGTGTGCATGGAAATTTTCTGGAAAAATATGTTGTTACTGGTGGTTGCTCCTGGGAAGTCGGGGCAGTGGGTGTTCAGAGTGGGAATGTAGTGAACTCTTCAATATATAACCCTATATATAAACCATTTATTAAGGTTTCCATGTGTTAATTTTTTTTTTTTTTTTTTTAAAGTTGATGCCTTACATTTAGGCAGGCCGGGCGTGGTGGCTCATGCCTGTAATCCTTGCATTTTGGGAGGCTGAGGTTGGTGGATCACTTGAGGTCAGGAGTTCGAGACCAGCCTGGCTAACATGGTGAAACCCTGTCTCTACTAAAAATACAAAAAAATTAGCCAGGCATGGTGGCACGTGCCTGTAATCCCAGCTACTTGGGATGCCAAAGCAGGAGAATCGCTTGAACCAGGAGGCAGAGGTTGCAGTGAGCCAAGATCATGTCACTGCACTCCAGCCTGGGTGACAGAGTGAGACTCCGTCTCATAAGATAAAAAAATTACTTAGGCAGTATGTTTCCATTTAGGTTGCAAGGCCTTTATTGATTTCATTGTTAAGCTAGCCTTACAAAATATATACATACACACACATATAAATTAGTTAAACCAAACTATTTTTTTCTATTCTTATTAATCAGAATAATTACTGAAAGATGAGCCTAGGTTTTTTGTTTAGGCTTCTGTTAGAACAAATAATTTGGATGGACTGATAAAAAATATGTGTATATCTTTCAGGATGTTGCTGGAGCACTGTCAGTAGAAGAAATCACTGAACTACTCAGTCTCCATAAATTATGCTGTGGCCGTAGCTGGTATATCCAGGGCTGTGATGCTCGAAGTGGTATGGGACTGTATGAAGGGTTGGACTGGCTCTCACGGCAACTTGTGGCTGCTGGAGTACTGGATGTTGCTTGATTTTAAATGCAGCAGTTGTTTGAAGTTTTATGGTTAAGAGTAACTTTGCAACTAATATGTTTTAGGAAATTATACATCTCAAAAGATGGTAATTTAGGATATATATATATAAATATAAAGGAATCTTGGATTGGATTGGGAATTCAGCACACTGCTTTAAAAAAATTTTGTGGCAAAATTAAATTTCTAATTGAGCAGATTAGATTGAAGTAAATAGAAATTTATTGAATATACATTCTTTTAAAAAGTGTATTTGTTATTTAAGTTTTTCAGATAATGTGACCAATGTACTGGGAAAGAGGTAGTCACAGAGAAAGGGTAAGTGAAGGTTTATTCTTTCAGTGAAAAAAAAATAGCCAATTGAGTGCCTAATGAGACCTCTGTGTGAAGCAAGTGAAGTATAGCTGCTTCTTTTAACCTGCCTTTTCACTGAATGTTGGCAGTATTTAGTAGTAGAAATGACAGTTGCTTAATGAAATAGAATCCAGACTACATCTTTGGATAATAGGATTACTTTATGTTTAAGTTCAGAGTTAACAGAACACCTTTAATGCTAAGAACTAGAAGGTATAGAAAATTAATATTTTATATCGTGTTTTATTAACTTTCTCCTACAGCATTTTGTATAAAACACAGTGAGACAGAGTGAAGTGTTACCTAATTAGGCTTGTCAGATTAGTAATAAACTGAACAGTAATAAAACTGTGAAAGTAATTGGATCTTCATTTATGAAAGACCCATTTTCAGGACCGAACCTAGGTCAGAGTTCTAAATTGGTCCTTCTATTTTCAACATATTTAAAGTAATATTTCTTTCTAATATAATACTGCATCCTTTGTGGGAATGACTATAGGTAAAATGTAGTAAGTTACACAGAACCAGGGTTGGCTTTATGTAAAAGCTAGTGACCTAAATTGAAAACGAACTTTAAGAGAAGTTGTTAGTACAGTGGGGAATGCTTATTACTTACTTCAAACTGTTTCCCAAAATAAGTGCATTTATTTTGACAATAAAACTTAAGGCTCTTCATGAAAAGGCCTTGAAAAGTTACTCTAGAGGAAGAATGTCTAAAGGAAAAAAAAAAAATTCAAAAAGTTTACATTAATTATTCAGTGTTGTGAGTAAATAAAAATGTGTGCTCTTTACTGTTTTTCATTTTTAAAGGATACTCTCTTATTATGGAAGCACGATTTATTTAAATAGGTACATTGAGATTTTGTGTGTGTGTTTTTTTTTAAATGTTCTGATACATTAGGATGAAGTTAAATCTTAAATCTCATTAGTTGAATTGTTATAAGGACAGTGATGTCTGGTAACAAGATGTGACTTTTTGGTAGCACTGTTTTGGTTCAATCTTTTCAAATCTATTTTTGTTTGTTTAAAAACAATACAACTTTTAAAAAACAAAGCATTAAAAAAAAAGCCTATCAGTGTTATGGGCAATATGTAAATAAGTAAATATAATATTTCATCCTTTATTTTTCAGGTAAAAGGTCATGCTGTTACAAGTGTAGTTTGTGTGCATAAATAATACTTCTGAATTAAATTATTTAATATTTGATTTCAATAACTGTGAAAAATAAAAAAGGTGTTGTATTGCTTGTGAGAACTTGAACTGTACTAGTTAATTGAAGAAAAAAAAAGTGTAACACTAAGGTGAACTTGCTTCCCTTTTCACCAATTTTGCTAAACTTTGTAATGCATTGTTAGCATATAACTGAACACAATTTAAAAATTGTGCCTATACCTGATTATAATGTATGTATAACGGTAGGTGTTTGTGTGTGATTCCTTTTTAAAGAAATATTTTCCTCAAGCTCCTATTACTATTTGTGGTTGTGGTTGTATTATTTCACTAATCATTAGTTAAGACTGTGCTAGTCTCCCCTGGGAAACTAAGCTGTTTTAAATACAGTATATTAGAAATTTTCCTAATAGCTCTGAATTTCTGTATTAGGTCTAAATATTACTGTATGGTTATATAAAGCAGATATGTCAAGTGTATAGCCCTAGTCTATAATTCAGGAATGCTTTATAACCATCAGAAGCCATTATTTGCACTACATATATGATAAGTATAGACAGCAATAAAATGTTAAGATCATTTTTAAGAAGTCTTATCATTCTTGAAAGTCTCTTTCTTGAACCATCTATCTAGTATTAGTAGTAGTTAGTAACCAATTTAAGAAGTCATTATTTGTGCTGTGGTTGAGAGAAAATAAAACAAAATGGGTATGGGTTGACATGCCTGTCAAATTTGAGATACAGTTTATTTGATACAGCAAAATTTTAGAAATAATGTTTTGAATTTGCAACATAGGCCACATTTACTTATGAGAACAGATACTACACTTGATCTTAGCCAAAAGGCCGAGAAGTGATGTGCAGGCCATATTTAAATAAGTAATATAACCATAGTGTTTTGAAGGCGGAGCTAAAGTTTTACATTAACAGAGTGAAACTTTGTTACTGCCTTTTAAATTTTAAATGTAAACTTGTTTCATAAGAAAACACAGCATTTTAAATGATCATTTTAGAAAATGGCTTGCAAAACTTAGCCACAGCTCATGAACTAATATTGCTAAGAGAAAGGCTTTTTATGTAACATTAGGATACTTCTCAACTGGCAAAGTGGTAGCAGGGAAGAAGACAGCTGTATTCTTCCCTAAAAGAATAAAGGATGAAAAGGACTAATGAATAAGAATGAAATTATATCCTGATAACTTAAAACATGCTTTTAAAAAGACATGGACAATGTATGTTTTTAGGTCTGCCACTTAAGTTTTTAGCATTAATGGAAAAATTCATTAGTCAAATATGGTTTTCACTCAAAGCAAAATAATTGTATTTGTTGGGGAATGAGGCATCATCACCACTTGGTGGCAATATTACCAAAAATTTAGATTAAATTTTTAGGAATGAATAAAGCTAGGTAGGTAAGTCTAAACAACTAAAATTAGAAAGAAACAGTAAATGTCACATTGAAAAGTCACTTTCATGTCCAACTTTAAGTTCTACTTTTAAAAAGGAGCATACATTACAGGAGCACAATCTGGCATAATCTCCTATTTCACAAGTTTGTAGCACAAAATAAATAAAGGAAAGAATCCTGCTGATCAATAGAAGGAAAAGTTTAAGCAGATTTAAAACTTCAGAATATAAATTCCCTACATAGGTCTGTTGAGCATGTTCTTCCTGTAAGTTTCTGAAAGAGTCTTTCTGGAATCGAAGCAGTGGGTCTTAATAGTTACGAACTAAGTTATAAGCGTAAGTGAAGAAATCAGTATAAGAATTTGTGCTTATATTACTTTACTGCTCCAATTTCTACTAATCTCTCCATTGTTAGATAGCAAAATTTTTATGTATACTTCTTAATGGTATATTTTCTAAAGATATAACTTGAGGACAGAAAAAACTGTTTACCTATGTTAGAAAAATAATCTGAAAGAATAATCAACGTGCATACAATAAACCAAGGACTCGGGTATTCACTTATTCTGAATCTTTCATTTGAAAGAATATTTCATAATTATTAAGGAATATAACACTTTAACCAAAGTAACTTCTTGTTTATTGAGGCTTTACTTACCACTACTTACTAAACAATTATCAAAAGACTAAAATATTTGGCATTAAAACCTTGCAAAACAAAGGAAATGACATATAATATCAGATCCTAGTATTTTTTCTTGGAGGAGGGATCTGCACTCCTCTAAACATGCAGAGTATCTGGCATGTATTCAAAAAGTAAAGCACAGGTGTGTACCACTGTCGTCATTTAATAGGGTTGTCATTGCACAGGATACCTTCTAAGACCTCCAGTGGATGCCTGAAACTTCAGATGATACTAAACCCCATATATATTGTTTTTTCCTATATATATATCTATGATAAGGTTTAATTTATAAATTAGGCACAGTAAGAGATTAACAACAATAAAATAGAATAATTATAGCAGTATACTATAATAAAAGTTATGTGAATGTGGTCTTGATGTCTGAAAAGATCTCACTGTATTGTGCTCACCTATTTGTGGATTGTGGTTGACAGTGAAAAGAAAACCATGTGGAAAGGGGGTGGGGGAGAGTGTCGTAATTATTTAATATTTAATTTGAGGCTCATTAGCAATTACCTATAATGAGTGCTGTTTGCCTGAGTTTAGTCCATTTCAATTTATCACCTCCCAGGATTAGAAATATTGCAAGAAAAGTCAAAGGTAATTTTTAAAAAATAGCCTTTAATAAAAAATACAAAAATATAATATTGTATCTTTGAAACATGATCTGTATATTCAGCAAGTCCTAAGCTCCCTAATGTAAAATAATCTGTTTAATATTGCATTTTTATTTGCAAGTACATTAAAACAAATCTTATTTTACTTGACAGTAATATTTATGATGCTGACATCCTCATAGGGCTTATCTGTTTTGGGATTGACTTTGACGTTGGAGATCCTCTGTACAACTTCCATTCCTTTAGTCACTCGTCCAAATACTGTGTGCTTATTATCAAGCCAAGGCTGTGTTGGAGGACAAATGGAAAATCTTGGTAAACCCCAATTTCTTTAAATTATATCCTCCGGTTGAGCAAATTAAAGAGAATTTAAGTGTGGGCTCCCCTTTAGCATATATTTAAAAAGAAGTACAATAATTTCTTAGCAATAAAAATGTAGCAGCTTTTAAGTTACTTCCAGTGTATTTAAAAAAAAAATAGAAGCATAGTATAATATTTAATTAAATATCTGCATCTTTCAGACCAAAGGGAAATGGAAGATCTTCCCTAAAGGTAAGTTACTTCACATGGCTTACAGAATTGTGGCTAAGAATTTAAAAGGTCTCTGGAGCACTCTTACCTGAACAGTCTATTCAGAAGCAGTTTGAAATAGTTTAAGCAGCACATACTTTGGCATTAGACAGATGGGAGTTCAAATGCTAGCTTGGCTACTTGACCTTTTGGCAAGTTAATCATGTCTGTTTCTTCATCTATTATTGAAAACTGGGGATACCGATACTAGAAGTACTGTGAATACTACATGAAACTATGTGCCTGGCAGATGGTAGTTATAAATATTTTTCCTTTCTTCATCACTTAGTGCTTAATTCTAAAACAAAAAGTAGGTAATTTTTATAATTTTGTGTTACTGCATAGCAATAGAGCGAGGTTACCTTAAACTGTATTTCATCAAATCTAAAATGTAATTGATTATGAGTTGTATTCTGATTTCAGAGATACTAAAATGTGGGGGAAATCGTCTCAAAATTGTGAATTCATATACTCTAATCCTTGTATTCTGAAGATGAGGAAATAGGCCCACAGAGGTGAAATAATTTATTTTAGGTTACATCATCAAGTAGAGGCAAAGTTGACATTGAAACTCAAGTATCTTGAATTGTAGTCCATTGTATTTCTTACTACAGTGGAAGTTTTGTTTTACCAAGTCTAAACTGATTAGTCACATAATTTTATATTTTCTTCTCAATCATTTTCATATTTGTATTCTGTAGATGATATAAATAATGCAGAAAATACAGAATAATGCAGCTCTTCTACTGAGTTCACTCTCTTACATCATAACCTATCAATCTCTAGTTTATAAACAATGATATTGTACTTACTGTTGGTACTACTGTTATGAAAAACTGGGATCCATTAGTATTTGATCCCGCGTTAGCCATGCTGAGTGTGTATGGTCTGTCATGTCGTAATGTTGAATGAAATTCATCTTCAAATTCTCCTCCCCATATGCTTTCTCCTCCCATACCAGTACCTGTTGGATCTCCTGTCTGAATCATGAAGCCCTTAACAGAAAGTACACAAAAACATTACACTGTCCTTTTCTATATACGTATACTTTGAAGTTTTATTTCTGCCAAGAGTGCTATGTATTCAGTGTAATATTAACTGTCACTATAAAGTGATTTGATTAAACCCTTACACTTAAATTTGGATGATGTACTTTCATTGCTCAACTACCACCTTGATTGAAAGGTCCTCTTCTCATTTATAGACATGTTCTATCTTTCCCAATAACCTAAATAAAGCCAGTTAATACTATAAATTTTAGGATCTGTATGTTATTTTATGGTTTATATAATTGCCCTCCTCTTCTCCCTCTCCCTTTCCTGAAATACTCTGGATTTCCTGGAAAGCCTTTTCACTAATTCCTTTAGGACCCTGAGATCTGACTTTCCATCCTGCCATTTCTGACCTGCCAGAAACCAAGCACTGTATCACTGTCCCATCCACTTTATGGAAAGCTGCTCAACAAAATCCAGGGGCTGAGTTCTCTCTCCTCCTCTGGTATATTACAGGTTCTCACAGATCAGATGGCACTGTGGCTCCTCTATGATTGAAAAATCGTATCTTCTAGATCTAGACCCTATCTAGCCACTACAAACATGTTACCTAGGTTACTGATGTTATCTCAGCATGACCCTTTATTCATTATCTTACCCTTTAGCTGCTGACAAAATATTGCTTCAGTGTTTCTAAACAGGTAATCATGCCACTATTCCTGTTGATTCTAGATGTTGATATTTATGACCATCCACTCCTCCTTTGGCTTCCATAGTATATTTTTCCTGTTCCTTTCCACTAAACTGGTAAGCATGAGAGAAGATTCCTTGCACTTAAATCTCTTGCTATGTAATAATATAGTATTTCTTAAATCACATGAAATTTGTGTAACTTACCTTAATTATACGGTGAAATGTATGCCCATTATAATAACCATTTCTGCTGTGAACACAGAAGTTTTCCACTGTCTTAGGGCACCTATTAAGACATATATTACCAATATGAAACCTATTCAGAGCATCTTAAAACAGTTTTCTTTGCAGTTCTGCTTCCTAATGATGTTCTATGTCTTCTGAATGTTTCAGAAGGACAGTTTTTTTTTTTTTTTTTTATAACCTCTAATCTCAGGACAAGCATGGAGGGGTATGTAAGTAGTATATTCTTATTGTTTAACTTAGTTATCTTTAGAACATGACTGCTTAACTAATATTTGAGTTTGACAGTACTAAGATTTCAAGGTCATTTAGCAGTTAAGAAAAATACAGCTGGCCAGGTGCGGTGGCTCACGCCTGTAATCCCAGCACTTTGGGAGGCCGAGATGGGCGGATCATGAAGTCAGGAGATCCAGATCATCCTGACTAACACAGTGAAAACCCCATCTCTATTAAAAATACAAAAAATTAGCTGGGCGTGGTGGCGGGCGCCTGTAGTCCCAGCTACTTGGGAGGCTGAGGCAGGAGAATGGCGTGAACCCAGGAAGCGGAGCTTGCAGTGAGCCGAGATCGCGCCACTGTACTCCAGCCTGGGCGACAAAGCGAGACTCCATCTCAAAAAAAAAGAAAAGAAAAGAAAAAAAAAACAATACAGCCACAACACCTTAAAAATATGTTTTTTCTTAAGAGATAGGGTCTCACTATATTGCCTAGGCTGATCTTGACCTTCTGGGCTCAAGAGATCCTCCTGCCTCAGCCTCCTAAAGTGCTGGGATTACAGGCCTGAGTCACTGCACCTGGCCCAACATCTTAAGTTAGTTTACTCCATATAGTATTATAGGTCTGCATGTAGTAGTACAGGTTAAGTTCCTGGGAAAGGTCATTTTCTTACAATGACATATTCTTGGCCAAAACCTTAATCATAGAAATGACATCTAAATTCATTCAACTTTAAATGACAGTCTCACTCAGAGTATGAAGCTTTCTCAATAATATTAACTGATATTATGCAATTATTTCATATGGTCCATTACTATGTAATACTTCTAAGAGCTGGAAATGGATGAACCAAGAGAATCTTATACCCAAGTACATCAGCAAACAAGGTCGAAGAGCACATGGGTTTTGAGCACTTAAACTGAGTGTCCAAGATTTGAGAACTGCCTAGTTATTTGTTGAGTACCAAGATATGGTACAAAACATTCATATTCAAAATATTAATAACTTTTAAGTAAAAGTGTTGTAAAAGATGTCATTTTTTGGGTCAAGAATGGCCCGAAATACTCTACTGTATTTGACATTGTATGTTAATTTTAAAATCTTTTAAACTGTCCAGAAAACCGTTCACCTTTTTTTCAATTGAAGTCCTTACGGTTTTGTTGTAATTTGTTTTTGTAGAAACAGAGTCTCACTCTGTTGCCCAGGTTGGAGTGCAGTGGTGTGACCATAGCTAATTGCAGCCTCAAACTCCTGGGCTCAAGACATCTTTTGACCTCAGCCTCTAGCAGAGTCAGGAATATAGGTGCGTGCCACCATGCCCAGCTAATAAAAAAAAAAATTTTTTAGGAGACAGGATCTTGCCATATTGCTTGGGCTAGTCTCAAACTGCTGGCCTCCACTGATCTTCCTGTCTCAACCTCCTGAATAGCTGGGATTACAAGTGCGTGCCACTGCACCCAGCTTATAGTTCACTTTTAAAACACAGAGCTATTGAAACTATAAAGAGATAGGTATCTAGCAACTGTTCGTAAGGAAACATAATTATCCTTCTCTTAAGGATTTGCTTTGAGAGGAAAGCAAAGCAATCCATAAAACCTAGAGTTTGTGCTGTTAGAGATGTGCTGTTAACACATTTGTATATCACTTTACAGTTTACACTCAGCACTTTCATAGCCAATATATTTTGTCTTCATAATGAACCTATGAAGTATATATATATAAAAATTTTTCATTTTCTACCATAACACTTATCAGAAAGATCAGGAATAGATGTTTTTTATCAAACATTTCTTCAAAATTCCTTAAGTCAAAGTAACGGGAATTTTAAGTTGCATGGTTTCTTCAGATATACACATTTACATTCTTAATTACGTAAGCCAATACAAACAGTTATACATACTCAACAGGAAAAAGTTTGGTGTGAATGTCTCCCATGCTGGTGTGGATAATGGCACTATCCGAAACTCGTTTAGGTCCTTCAGCTTGAGTAGCTGCCATGACTTCTTCTTTAGAAGGCTTCTCATTAAAAACATCTCGATCAGAATCTGCACTTTTTGTATCTTCTGGTTCTCGTTTGGTAAACTCGAGGAGGAAAGTAAAAAGTGAGTGAGCAAATTAAAGTTTTCATCTGGTAAAAATTTTATGAACAATAGAATTTCTAATTAAGTACTTAAGAAATGTAAGAATTCACATCAGAATCCTTATTTCAGGAATCATTTCCCATCACAGGATGTGTCAGGCAATTAAATTATTTTTACATTGTCTAATATGAAAATGATCCACATAACATACTGAACACATTGATTTCAAATGGAATTTAATTTCTTTTGGGTAGAAATTTTCTTGGGCAAACATTTAACAAGAGTAATTGTTTCATTTGTGGTAGCTCTCAACTTATGCCTTCTAGTAAGGCCTAACGTGCCACCTGTTTATTGCTCACTTCATTATTTAGATTGTTTGGATTTGAATTCCAATTCTGCAACTTTGGGGATGTGAATTCATTTCTTCCGTCATTCATATATGATGATAACAGTACCTACCTTGCAATGAAGGTAGTTGTGAAGATTAAACAAATAGATATTAAGTCCTTGGAGAACAGTACCTAATACATAGAGGGTACTATATACATATTAACAGTTGTTATTACTACTATGAGCAGGACCTCATGCTAGGTAGAAAAAGGATTCACAAAAATGAATCAGTAATGGATCCTTAATTTTTTTTTCCCCGCAGTCCCACCTGACCTATCTAAACCCTGAAGCATAGGAGAAAGAATGAAAATTTTCAGTGAAGTTGTAGACATCTCAGATCCTCGGGGTCTAGGAAGAATTGAGAAAAACCTTTCAGTTGTTCAAACTCTGGACTTCTCAAGGCCTGTTTATTTTCCTTTAAGTAGAAATGCTCTCTCCTGAGCAACCTCTATCTGATGTCAACTTAATTATGGGAACGTAAAGCTAGTGCCTCCATCTTGCCTAATGTCATTCCTTGATCTGCTTGGATAGATTCCAAATAAACAACCAAGTTAGGATGCTATCACCTTAACATCCTATTCTCTAGTTTTCAAAGGAATGGCATGTCTGTTGTACTATTTGTTTATATGAATTTTTTTTAAGTTATGATTTAGCTCATATATGGATTTGTAAAATTATACTTTTATTTCATGATGTTGGATCTGAAAAATGGGACACAAAATTCATATATATGCATACCATTTCAGTTTTGCTTAAGAATATGTACTAGTAAGACTCAAAGAAAATTCATAACAATATTAGCTGTATAAAGCTACAGTGAATGACCATTTTGTTTCTCTATTTTTTCAAACTTTATAATGAATATATACATTTTAATCAACATACAAGTAAACTTGGAAAAGAAAAAATACAACAAAGTTTTTTGAATAAAGTGGATGGAAAATTAGTATATATGTTTTTCGTGTATATCAAGAAGTATCTTTTTTTGCCTCTTTTTGTTTAGCAATAGGGTCTTGCTCTGTCACCCAGGCTGAAGTGTAGTGGTGTGATCATAGCTCCCTGCAACCTTGAATTCCTCGGCTCAAGAGATCCTACCACCTCAGCTTCCAGCATAGCTGAGACCACATGTGCACACCACCGTGCCTGGTTAGCTTCTTAAATTTTTTGTAGAGATGAGATCTTGCTATGTAGCCCAGGCAGCTCTTGGTCCTGGGCTCAAGTGATTTGCCTGCTTTGGCCTCCCAAAGTGCTGGATTTACAGGGTAAGTCACCATTCCTGGCCAAGAATTATCTTTTATGGGTAATTTTTACTTCATAACAAAGTTAAATTACCGGTAAAAACGATTAATTTTTTTCTTTCATATACTAATAAATTTTTAGTAACGATTTTGAAAGTTGTAAATGAAATTCTCATCTTAAAAGAATTTACCCATTTAGTTGGAAGGTTTGTTGAGGTAGAGAAACCGCTACTTCATACATTTATCAAATGCTGTTAACCTTAATAGCATTACAACAGTTTACAATATTTTGGAGGAATGAATGAATATATTATAATGTGTTAGTCATTTTCTTAACTTTCTGGATTTAACAGTGAAAAAGACATAGTGCCTGTATTTATGGATTTTATCTTCAGAAGAAGAGCACAGCGTCAGAGACAAAAGAAATAATCGATGTTCACACAAAAAGTGTGACACATCATATGACGGGGAAGCAAAGGAGAAACATAAGCAGGCACACCTAACTCAGACTTAATGTTAAAAAGGGCTTCTAGGCTGGGTACGGTGGCTCACGCCCGTAATTCCAGCACTTACGGAGGCTGAGTCAGGTGGATCACCAGAGGTCAAGAGTTCAAGAACAGCCTGGCCAACATGGTGAAACCCTGTCACTACTGAAAATACAAAAATTAGCTGGGTGTAGTGGCATGTACCTGTAATCCCAGCTACCCAGGAGGCTGAGGCAGGCGAATCGCTGGAACCCAGGAGGCAGAGGCTGCAGTGAGCCAAAGTCACGTCACTGCACTCCAGCCTGGGCAACAGAACAAGATACCATCTCCAAAACAAAAAAAACAAAAAAAACGGGGGCTTCCAAACTGAGACTTGAAGAATGAGTTAGGAGTTGGAGAGAAGTGTATGGCTGGCAGAATGAATAGCCTGTGCAAAGGCCCAGAGTTTAAAAAGCACACTCAACTACTGTGAATAAGTTCAGTATGGTTGCTGTAGCAAATGAATGAAAAATGAAGAAAGATAAAGCTATAAAAGTGAGGAGGGCCAGCCAGCATAGATAGCTGGGGCACCATTGAAGGGCATTAGGCAGAAAATAAGAGTCACGTTTGGGTTTTAAAAAGTTCTCTGATTGCAATGTGAAGGATAGAATGCAAGGGCAGAGATCTCTATACTTCTGATTTTCCTGCTTGGATGAACAAATAAAATTGTGCTATATGGCGTAGTAGTTTGATTTTAACTATCTCAGTCTTAGTTAACATGCAAAGTATTTTTAGTTCTTCAGAGAAAAAAAAAAAATTCCACAGGAATATATAATTCCAAGGCAGCACCATTAAAATAAAAGTCAAAAGGTAAAAAAGGAAATACATTTGAAGGAAGCTGTGCTAATTTGGGGGAGATAAATTTCAAGAGTAAAGGCTAAAAAATAAAACTAAAAAGAAATTTTAAAATCCCACAGTGAAACTATTTTGGATGTAATTATGACTATAACCACTAACTTCCTACCATCTTAAACAACACAAACAGTTGTGGAAGCGAGGTTGAAAAATGTTCAAAACATGATGGAAAACAGTACAGAAATACTTAAAATCAACTCCTAGTTTAAAATTCTACAATATTAATATAAGATTGTATTCTAGTTGTTTAGGAAGTCTGCTGTTAGTGCCAACATTCTCTTCAGTTGAAGGTACAAACAAAGAAAAGTCAAACCAAACTAGAAGGAACATTATGGTCTAATCTCCTAGTACTTATACATACCATATAAAATCTATTCTTTTTGAATGATGTACAGACTATTGTTGGGTCAGCTTGAATATTCTGAAGAACAGGATTTTCAGAAGCTTTCATCTCTATAGTAGTTGCAGCACGATGCTTTTTGGCTATCCCCTGGAACAAAGCCAATTGCATCACTCTAATATTTTCTTGTTTGCCTAAAATCCGCACACACCTAAAAATATAACAATGTTTTTTATACAACAAAATAACCGAAGTTAATTCCAATTATGACAACTTTACAGATAAAAGCTGGGAATCAACTATCTTATCTAAGTACAACATAACTTGTGGAAGTTTTTAAAAAGTGTTTCTCTACCCCCCAAAAGCTATCAATTGAAACTGGTAGGCAGCTATAATTTTCAGGTTAAAAAATAGAAATGAGGCCAGGCATGATGGCTCACACCTGTAATCCCAGCACTTTGGGAGGCCGAGGCAAGCAGATCACTTGAGGTCAGGAGTTTGAGACTAGCCTGGCCAACGTGGTGAAACCCCGTCTCCATTAAAAATACAAGAAATTGGCCAGGCATGGTGTTAGGCACCTGTAATCCCAACTACTAGGGAGGCTGAGACACGAGAATTGCTTGAACTCAGGAGGCAGAGGTTGTAGTAAGCCGAGATCGTGCCACTGCACTCCAGCCTGGGTGACAGAACAAGACTCTGTCTCAATAAAAAATAACAACAACAAAACCAATCAAGGGAATGAAAAGTCACAGACTAGGAGAACAGCTCATAAAGGACTGTTATCCAAAATATATAAAGAACTCTAAAAAAAAAAATCTATACATACAAAGAACTCTTAAAACACATTAAGAACACAACCCAATTACAAAATGTCCCAAGGACCTTCACATATACTTCATCAAAGAGATATACAGATGGTAAATAAGCATATGAAAAGATATTCCACCTCATATGTTGCCAGGGAAATCCATACTAAAACAAGATACCACTACACATCTATTAAAATGGCCCAAATCTGGAACACTGACTACCAAATGGTGGCACAGATGTGGAGTGACAGGAACACTCATTCATTGCTGGTGGGAATGCAAAAGAGTACAGCCACTTCTAAAGGCAGTTTGGCTGTTTCTTACAAAACTAAACATTCCGTTATCATATGATCCAACAATTGTGCTCCTTGATATTTACCAAAAGGAGCTGAAATGACTACACAAACACTTGTATGCAGATGTTTATAGCAGCTTTTACACATATCTGCCAAAACTCGGAAGCAACCAAGATGTCTATAAGTAGGTGAATGGATAAACTGGGTACATCCAGACAATGGAGTATTATTCAGTGCTAAAAAGAAATGAGCTATCAAGCTGTGGAAAGGCATGGAAGAACCTTAAATGCATATTACTGAAAGAAGCCAATCTGGACAGACTATATACTATATGATTCTAGCTATGTCACATTCTGGAAGAGGCAAAACTATGGAGATGGTGAAAAGATCAGTGGTTGAACAGTCAGAGCAGAGGATTTTGAAGGCAGTAAAACTACTCTGTATGATAGTATAATGGTGGATACTTTTATATACATTTCTCCAAACCTACACAATATACAACACCAAGGGTGAACCCTAATGTAAACTATGGACTCTGGGTGATAATGATGTGTCAACGTAGGTTCATCAATGGTAACAAATGTACCACTCTGGTGGGGGATGTTGATAACGGGGAGGCTATGTATGTGTTCGGGCAGAGGGTACATGGGAAATCTCTGTATCTTCCTCTTAATTTTGCTGTGAACCTAAAACTGTTCAAAAAAGTAAGGTCTATTAAAAATAATCAGTCATTTGTTTATACAGTTTTAACCTATTCTTATTAAAATTCCATGTCTGTTAACTGTTCTGCAAAACTTCAAAGATTTTGTATTGCCAAGAACTACAATATAAATATGTTCATACATGGAAATGTACAGCACATTTTTTTCTCCTTAAAATATTAAGTTCTGTTCATTTACATTCAGTGAGAGTATCTGTAGCTATTCTGTACTAAGACCAAATGGACTGTTTTCACAAAAAAGGCTTACTGTGGTTTCATGCATTTTTAACTTTTGATTTTATGTCTAGCAGGATGTAATGCTGAATTCTGTGGTTAAAATCTTTGGCAACATTTAACATGAACCAGGCTAATTTAAATCAATAAGCAAAAGACAGACAAACTTGTTAAAAAAAACACACAACAACTTGAAACTATGCATATCTTCTTTCCATTTCTTTTACAAACATGAGTGGAAACTTCTACATAAGAATATAAACAACCAACAGACCACAGAAAAATCCAGTCAAAACATTTGGTTAAGTTTAGATATTTGGGGCCATTCCACTTGTCTTGGAACAAACAATACTCCCACTGTTCCCATGATGGAGGAAATGGTCCCCCACAAACACATTTTTATAAAAAATACCTCATATTAAAGCTTACCGGTTTGTCTCTACATTTATAACTTTAATGCCCAGCATTGTTCCATACAGCACGAAGTGTCCAGTTTCATCAAAAACTATATTAATTAATCTTACAGCATCAACCTTCTCCAACTCACGTTCTACAGCCATTCGTCGGCCAAATTCCATGTCTGGTAACTGCTGCCTCATCTGTTGCAGTTCAGTAAACATCTAAGAAATAAACCATTTAGTAACAAAATCTCTATATACCTATATCTGTATCAACCCATCTATCTATATATGCAATGAGAATTTAAATAGAAGCAGAATACATATTAAGAGCCACTAACCGTTTGTACTTCTTAAGAGGGATTCTAAACAGTATGAAATAGACATTAGTAAGTGCAATCACTAAAAAATAGTATTTCAGGCCGTGGTGGCTTATGCCTCTAATCCCAGCACTTTGGGAGGCCAAGGCAGGTGGATCACCTGAGGTCATTTCAAGAACAGCCTGGCCAACATGGTGAAACCCCATCTCTACTAAAAATGTAAAAACTTAGCTGGGCATGGTGATGTGTGCCTGTAATCCCAGCTACTCGGGAGGCTGGAGCAAGAGAATCGCTTGAACCTAGGAGACGGACGCTGCAGTGATCCGAAATCGCGCCACTGCACCCCGGCCTGGGTGACAGAGTGAAACTCTGTCTCAAAAAAAAAAAAAAAAAAAAATCGTATTTCAAAATGGTAACTGGTTCTTCTAATTTAAAACAAAACTCAGTTGGTTAATATAACTACTGGTTTCTCTACAGAATACATCTGCTGCCTTTTAAAAGTCACAGAGTAGCACTTTCCAATGAAATATAATGCAAGCCATATATGTAATTTTAAAGTGTCTAGTAGTTACATTAAATAAAAGAAACCGATGAATTTCATTTTAATGTTTGATTAAACTCAAAATATCCAGAATATCATCTCAACATTAACAATATAAAAAATTGGGATAGATTACATTCTTTTAAAAAAATATTAAGTCTTTGAAATCTTGTATTTACACTTTCAGCATATCTCAGTTTGGACTAGCCATCTCTCAAGAGCTCAGTAGACACATGGCTAGTAACTATTTATATTGGATAATGCAGCTATAGACTATGAGGTCCTTGTGCAAGGTTATGTGCCTGACATATAACAAGCTCTCGATTTTTGCTGAATGAATTCATCTCACTAATTTATAACAAATTCATGATATTTCAGAAAATGTTTCAAGTTATTTTGACACAGGGCAGTGAGATTACCATTAGGTACATGTGGTTTAGTAGACATGACTATTTCTATGAGTGTCCTTTAGAGTTTGGAAAATTGGTTTACTTTTGATATTACACAAATTTCAAGATAGGCATCACATCTCTAACTGTATGAACATATTATGAACCTTCCAAAAGAAGATAATGATCTTTATATTGTTTTCTACACAATCTGGGCATCAAACAGCAGCATTCAAAAATAGCTCTCCATTGTAGATGAAAATAAGCCAGACTTCTGTCCCATCTAATTCTATCCTTATTTCCTGATTACATCAACCAAAATCTTGTGTTTTCTAGATAAGGTTAGAACAATATACAAAACTCAAAGAATCAAAAAGAGGTACGTGTGTTAGGGTATAAGCACAAGGTCAAGGTCTTACAGAACAGTTAGAAAGCCTAGTTGTTAGGTTTTTTTGTCTCTAGTCTCAAAGACAGAGAGACTGATACATATTACGCTGCTTATTTATGTGCCAGGAATAGCCTAGGATGCTGGACTACACATTTTGTAGGGAAGGGCCAATGATCATTTCTGCTGGAGAGAAGACTCAGTTTTCAAGGCATAAGGTCTGTAAGTGGTCATCTGTCCATATGTAAGTATTCCATAAATGTTATCCAACCTGGTAAGTATCTGATCAGAATCTTTTTAGAGTGTTCTAGACTTCACAGCAGGGCTTATGTGATACGCCAACTGAACAGCCATATACAGTGACCCTGGTTAATAAATACTAAAAGATAACTCACACCATCCCATTCAATTGCTTTTCTGTTAAAGTAGGATTCTGATTGGTTAGAAACTACCCTCCTCCACTACCACCTCCTTGAGACTCCAGTCATTTACTAGTCACTAGCACTGTAAGTAATTTAACTGATGGTTGGCTTTTTTGGCAAGCTCTCATTCTGAATCTCCACTTCTGTCTTAAGTTCTACTACTGACTTCTTGTCACCTCAGGCCAATCATTTAAACAAATGTTGAAGACAACAATGAGCAAATAGAGTGAACTGAGCAGCTCAGAGTATGTGTGTTAAGAAACTTGTGTCCAGAGACTAGATTCTGAATATTCCTTTGCCTAAGGGATCTTGGACGAGCTGCAAGTTAATAGAGTTTTAAAATTTTATTTAAATTGCAAGTTATATTTAGTTATCTGCCACCATTAAAGAAAGTATTACCAATAAATGTTTCTCCTTAAAAGCAGAGTGGAAAGCTCTCTTCTTCCAACAAGAAAATGTGTCATGAGGATAATTTGGCTGGCAAACAGATCTTCACATTTGTCTGGAATTATATTACTTCAGACAGACAGACAGACAACCAACTCATTTATTACCACGTGCTACCAACTCAAAAGGGCCACTAGGAAGAGTTGACAATTTATGAAGAACTTACAGCAGGGAATCCAATGCAAATTGGTCACTGCCAAGGACAAAAGAATTGACAATGTCATATAGTAAACATTGCAACAAAGGTTCAATCCGGATAGCCTCGGATTCAGAGAACCACTTGATAGCAATAGTTGCAATCACAAAAACCATTGAATTGCATCGATTAAAAACTCTTATTCCACAACTACATGCTGTAACAAATTCTCGTTAGCAGTCTAACAAGTGATGGCTAGAGTCACTCTTTCAAGATATTTGAATAACTCTGTGTGAGGTAATGTTTTTACTGTTGGAGTTAGAATCATGAGCTAAAACATCACACAGGGCTTAGTCTACTGGAGGTGATACACATTAATCAAATAATATGACCATATCAAATGCTCTAAAAGAAAGAGTGAGCTATAGTCACATTAAAAAAAACCTCTGCTGGCTTGGCACAGTGGCTCACGTCTGTAATCCCAGCACTTTGGGAAGCCAAGGCAGGCAGATCACTTGAGGCCAGGAGTTCAAGACCAGCCTGGCTAACATGGTGAAACCCATCTCTACTGAAAAAAAAAAAAAAAATTAGCTGGGCGTGGTGGCACGCGCCTGTAGTCCCAGCTACTTGGGAAGCTAAGACAGAAGAATCGCTTGAACAGAGGGCGGAGGCTGCAATGAGCTGGATCATGCCACTGCACTTGAGTGCGACTCTTATCTCAGAAAATAATTAAGAAAAAGAAAACAAAACAAAAATAACCCAAACTATGCAAGACAGGATGAACAGTCAAAGCCTCCCAGGGGAAGTGAGTCTTCATTTGAAATTTGAAGTACCAGTTCAATAGGTAACGGAGGAATATGAGGAGGGAGGGAGGGCCTCACTCCAAGTGGAGGAAACAACTTATAAAAAGGTCCTGTGGTGGGACGCATGTTCAAGAAATAAAAAGAAGGCCCAAATGGCAGAATAAGAGGCAGGGAGAACAGTGACTTATGGTTTCACAACATGGTAAGCCATGACCTCTGGTCTTGATCCCAAGAACTGAAGGAATTAACTGAAAAGTTCTGGGCAAAGGAATGACATAACCAGATATATGCTTTTAAAAGATGGCCCTGGGTGCAGAGTGGATATTAGGAAGAAGCCAGAATAAATACAGGTAGTAGGCCATGCAATAGATCAGGCAAAAGAGCATGAACTATGGTGACAGCTGTGCTGAAAAGAAATTGGTGTATTTATATTTAGAAAGCAAAATTGGCATAGAAGGGTAAAAGAGTTAAGGATAACTCTTAGATTTCTGGTTTGAGCAACTAGATGGATACTGGCACCATTTACGAAGACAGGAAAAGAAAGAGATAGCACCAGGTTTGCTTGTAATAGAAGGCTAGAGAAGTAAATTTAGAAGTAGTCATATGGACAGGAGTGAATAGTGAGAAGGGGTCCTAGAATGAGTTTTGAGGATCTTAAGAGAATAGCTTGCAAACAAAACAAAATTGTAAAAAACAAAATAACCACAAAAATAAGACAATAACTGACTTGGAAAACGCACATCATAAACCCCTAGAGAAGAGAGTTTCAAAGAGCAACACTACAAGACAGAAACAGTTGAATATCTTTAATGTGCTAAGAAAAAAAATAACTGTCTACCTAAATGTCTATGTGTAGAAAAAAGATCTTTCAAGAAAAGGCATAAAATAAAGCATTTTTAGAAAAGTATGGTTAAATTTAAATTACACTTACGCTTAGTGATTCATCAAAGACTCTCATGAGTTTTCCAGTTAAAAACCTGAAAATTCTAACTTTTCTATCAGAACCAATAGTAGCTATTTTCTTCCCATCCGGTGAAAAACATATGCTGGTTGGATAAGCCTTACACTTGGCAAATTCATATAAATCAGTGTCAGTTTTATATTCCCAGTTCACATTTTTGGGGAATTTATATTCATGAGGAGGCCCAGTCCAGTATTCAATCATCCCAGATTTGTCAGAAGACACTACTGCTTTGAAAACTGGGTTTAGCCGTATCTGAGTAAGAGGTGATGTATGGAGTTTGTCAAAAATATGAAGTGGCTGGTTATCTCCTCGGCCATCATAAATGAAAATTTTTCCCGTACTCTTTTCAGAAGCAGCAACTGAAGAAATTGCATCCCCTGGGCAATAGATCCACTCACACTGTCCAGGAAAATAGCTAAAATCGTAAAGAATTGAAAGGGGGGGAAAAAAAAGGTCAGCACAACAAGCAAGAATCCCTCCCTATCCCACTACCAAAATGTCTCGGCCAGTGATTTAGACAGTTTTGGATTCCCTGCTCAAAAGTAGCAGAGACACAGAATGGGGAGGAACAGCTAAGAATAGTTACTTTTTTTGTCTTTCTGACCTCATCAATATAATGATAATTCTGAGAATCTGTCAAAACACAAGAAGAGAACAGCATATAGCAGCACATTTATTTCTCTTGGGCAGATAAGGAAACTTAATCACATCTGGACCCTAAGACCTTCTGGGACATTGCTTTTTGGATCTCTCTACAACAGTCTATGTATACTTACTTTAAAATAGGTTAGCATGTAATAGTATACTTTATAAATCCTTTCTTGAAATATTTAAAATCAAATAATTTATTATGGCAATACTTCAAATAAAAATACTGTCCTAAAACACTCTCATTACTAACTAAATCTTGATATTAAAACTCTAAGCTTTAAACATTCTACTTGATGAATAAGGCATAAAATAATTCAGACTGATTTAATCAATTGTACTAAAACACTCAAAAATGAATGTTGTTTCCTTCAAGGTAGTGATTCTGGGAAGCGAAACTATTATTCTTTTTTTTTTTTAAACCTTCCAGTATTTCTTTATTATACTTAAAAAATAAAATCTAATTTCTTTATCTTGGGTACAAAGTCCTACAAGATCTGACTCCTGTCAACCTCACATATTCTTCTCCTCTTGCTTACTCTGCTCGACCCATATTGGCCTTCTCTCTGGTTTTTTAAATTTTTTTTAAAATTTAAGTTGTAGGGTACATGCATACAACATGCAGGTTTGTTACATATGTATACATGGCAATGACACTATTATTCTAACCATGGTGCTGATGCTCAAAACCTTCTGGACCTCTTCTTTAAGAATTTCTATCAAAGTCTGAAATATACTCTTCCAAGTATTCTCAAAGGGCAAACGTTCAATATTTGTGAATGAAAAGCTTTGAGGAAACAAACCTGGGGAGTAAGACAGATGATCAAGACAGGTAACTATGTTTGTGCCATTCTAACCATAAATAATGAGACTGATTTCCTTCAGTGGCTCATAAAGTCATAAACTGATTTTGAAGGAAATTCTAAGATTTGAAATTATTTGAATTGTGGACATAATTCAGCCCACAGTTGGAATTCCATCAGTTGGAATTTCTAGAGACAGGGTCTTCAGGAGGTAATTAAGGTTAATGAGCTCATCTGATGGGCTTGTGGCCTTACAAGAAGAAAAAAAGATCTCCCTTTCCCTCTTTCCTCTTCCTTCCTTCTTCCTCCAGACATGTGAGAACATAGGGAGAAGCAAGAAAGACAGCCCTCATCAGAAATCAAACCCTGATGGAACCTTGATCTTGGACTTTCGAGCCTCCAGAACTGTGAGAAAACAGATTTCTGTATTTAAGTCACCTAGTCTATGGTTTTTTTTTTTTTGTTATGGCATCCAAGCAGACTAAGGCAAGTCCCAAAACTTTCTGACACTGTTATGACTTTCAAGCTGACATTTATTTAGATGTGTATAAATTCAATATGTTATCTTAAAAAAGACATGCTTAAAACAAAGTATCAGTCCTAATACTGTACAATCTAACCATAGTTTTAGTATCAATATATTCCAAAGTTTAACATCACCAATAAATAGCTTTAATTCCAAAAATGTAAATAAACCTTATAGGAACTCAATTCTATATTACTGAGATAAGTAAAGCAAGGAAGTTAACCGTAAGTACCAGTAATTAGATATGACGGAGCTCCAGTAATATTACTAAGTAATGTCAATTTGGATATAAGGAATCCTTGTTATGATGCTGTTTAGAAATTTCTGTGATTGATAACAAACCAGAGCAGATGCTTCCAAACATTATAAGGGTTCACTGTATCTAACTTTCCCAAGAAAAACCCAAAGGCACATTTTTTTTTAAAGATCTGGTAATATACTATTTAGAAATAACCTATTAAATGATAAAGTCTGATTTACAAATTACTTCAATAAGTTAAAATATATATACTTTTTAAAAGACTCACCCAAGTTTCAGCATGTTGATCATGTCAAAGTTCACTACATCAAACACCTTCATTGCTTTATCATCACCCACAGAACAGAACAATGCTCCCTCAGAGCTAACTGCAATACTCTCAATAACTCCTATTTCAATAAATGAAATTAAAACATTCTAGTAAATACCAATAAAATAAATGTGCATGATTCAAAGAAAAAATTTTAAAAAATTTAAACTTTAATTAGTACAGTTTAGAAAAGAGCTACAAGAAAATGAGGTGAAATTCTTACCCAGGTGACTACGAAAATGTTTAACAAATTCAATTCCCTCTTCTATTTTTTTCCAGAACTTGACATGTCCATCATGACTGGCAGTAATAATAAAATCTGTTCTGCATATATGAAATGTTAAAAGTTAATTTCTAAAACAGATCTATGAATCACTCAGTATTCCCAAAGCAATCATTCACTAAGAATCTGACTTTTGCATAATGGGTTTTTTAAAAAAAACCTTTCTTTAAGCAGACCACTATATTACAGAACACTGTAAATTTTGAAGCTCCTTTCTGGATATCAAAACAGTTACAGCTGCACTTAGTTTAATCTCAAGAGCTAGGATCAGAATTGAAATAAAATTTGAAATTAAAATAAAAATAGTGCTCACTAAGAATCACTATACTTTGGATTCCTTATTGCTAAAATTACCCTATAGACAGTCTTTTCACAAGAAAATAAACTATTTGTCAGTAGCTGATAAGTAAATCTAAACATACTACTTTCACATACAACAAAATTCAACAAAAGTTTGTTTTATATCCTATACAAAGTATTTTGGTTACTTAAGTATCAAAAAGATTTTGTACAGAAGGATCTCTCCTATTAGGTATGTAAAAATAGAAATCATTTATGGAAACCCAGTATATGTCAGGTACTTTGTACATATTACCTTAGTAATTTTACAGCAACTCTATGTATTTTTATCATCATTTTATAAGTAAGAAATAGTTTTAAAATGTTAAATGTACTTGCCTCAGGTCCATATAGCTAGAGTGGCTTTCAATCTACCTAACCAAAAAACGTATATTCTCTGTATTACCGTCCATTGCCGTGGGTTAAAAAAACAAAACAAAAATATTTGAGAAGAGAGCGACAGCAATGCTAGTATCTATATGTTGTTCAACACACTGAGAACTTGAGACTAGAAAAGGTGCTAATATTTGGTCAGAATTATCCTATTTTTCATGAAATATAAATATTTTATTTAGATTTATATATGAAATTAAATTTGTCTTCAAGCCATCAAGAATAGACTGATCTACAAAAGCATAAAGTAATCCACGTACTTCCCATAGTCACTGCTAGTATCATCCAAGCCACCATATCTCATCCAGATTTCTATATCAGCTTCCTAACTTCTCTCCCTGTATCCATTCTTGACCTGTTTGAATCCATTCATCTCACCACAGCCAGGGTGGTCCTTTAATAAAAATAAATCTGATGTTACTCTCCTGCTCACAGGTTCAAAACCCGTACAAGAAATAAAAAGTCTTCTAGGATTTAACCCTTGCCTTTTAAATAGCAGCCTAATATGCTATTTAACCTCTCTAAACTTCAGTTTCCTCATCTCTAAAATGAAGAGCATGTACTAACTCACAAGATTATTCTTATGATAAATAAAAAAATTTATGAAAAAGCCTTAACTTGACAGACCAAAAAAGAAAAAGCCTTAGCACAGTATCTGGGACATATTATGAGCTCAACAAATGGTATAATATTACTACAGTTTGAGTATCCCTTATCCAAAATGCATCAGACCAGAATTGTTTTGGAGTTTCAATTTTTCAGATTTTAGAATATTTACATTATACTTGCTGGTTGAACATCCCTAATCAGAAAATCTCAAACGCTCCAAAGAGCATTTCCTTTGAGCATCATGTCAGCACTCAAAAAGTATTGGATTTTGGAGCATTTTAGATTTTGGGTGCTCAACCTGTACTATTATTATCCTTTTCCAAGATCCTACTCATCTGTTTTGAAGGTCCTTTGCTATTCTTAGGGTATCTTAGCCCACATTTTCTCCACTAGTACCAAAGAGGCCAGGTACCAATTATTCGTATCTTAACTAATGTACCCTCTTCTTCAGGGAAGCTCAGACACTACCTGGTTCATTCCCCTCTTGGCATTTATCTCCAAAGACATACATATAAACTAAGGAGTTCTGTCTTAGAGAATTCATTATTTGTATGATATAGGAAAGAACATGTAGGACTTTATTTCAGAACTAATGAAATTAAACAAAAATCTATAAAATTTTAAAATTACCTCTATAAATCTACCTCAAAATTGAAGCTTTTTTTTTTTTTTTTTTTTTTTTAAATAAACTTCTCAGAACAAAGTAAAAAAATGTGATAGACTTACTTGGTGCATACCACATGGGTGATAACATCTCTATGCATGTAACTGCGCTCATACATGGATGCACTGGGGAGATTATCAAGATAGACTCTTTCAAACTCTAAGACTGAAGAAAAAAAAGTAAAGTATAAAATATAGTTTTAACAAATAAACCAAATACTATCTTGTATTTTATTTAAAATTGTCTACACTCTACTTAGTATTTTCTCCTAGATTTTAATTTTTCTCAATTCACAATTAAAAAATCCAGTATTTTATGTCAGTTTTAACGTCTATTATTTCAGAGCACTGAAGAGCACCATGATTTAGTGAGTTACAAGAGGTTCCCAGGTATTATATACATGCTAACTGTCCCCAGGACTTAAGAAATGAGTGGTTCTGGCTTAATGTGAATGTTCTATTAAAAAGAAAAGGATGGGCGCAGTGGCTCACGCCTGTAATCCCAGCACTTTGGGAGGCCGAGACGGGCGGATCATGAGGTCAGGAGATCGAGACCATCCTGGTCAACGCAGTGAAACCCCGTCGCTACTAAAAATACAAAAAAAAAAAAAAATTAGCCAGGCATGGTGGCGGGCGCCTATAGTCCCAGCTACATGGGAGGCTGAGGCAGGAGAATGGTGTCAACCCAGGGGGCGGAGCTTGCAGTGAGCTGAGATCCTGCCCCTGCACTCCAGCCTGGGCGACAGAGCGAGACTCCGTCTCAAAAAAAAAAAAGAAAAGAGAAAAAAAACTTAAAAAGTTTCATGAAAATATCACAACCATCTTCCTGACATTGCAGATATAATTTAGTGCTAACTTAAAAGAGTCCAGTGGCCATCTGTAATTTGTCTCAGTTAATATTTAAAGCACTGATTCTCTTTGAAGTTACTGACACTGTGTTTGAAACATTTAAACATGGTACAATTCTTAGATATTTACGCCTGAGAACATCCTAGGGGGTATCCAGTTGAATGTATCTCAAATTTTTTCCAAGGGCAAAACCTGGAAAAAATCCACCTGAAAGAGTAGTAATCTGAGGAATGTCAGGAAATACTGATTTACTATATGAGGTATGAACAATTTTACTAGCAAAAAAAAAAAAAAAAGAAAAGAAAGGAAGGGACGGAGGGAATGAGGGAGGGAAGGAAGGAAGGAAAGAAGAAGGGAGGGAAAGAAAGAGGAAAGGAGGGAGGGAGAGAGGGAGGAAGAAAAGGAAGGGAAGGAAGCAGAGAAGGAGGGTAGGGGAGGGGAGAATTATATGTATCCCAAATAAAATAACCCAACGATGGCCAAACGTGTCTAAAAGTTGCTAAATTAAACATGATGAGCTGTTTCAGGCTTGTGTCTGATAAACTACTTTTCCCTTCATTTTTGGGAACAGAACCCCCATTTATATATGGGCATACTGATGTCCAGCTATAACATGACCTTTCTCACTTTCCCCTGGAGTGAGGTTTAACCATATGCTAATGAGTAAAAGTGGAAATGTTTTGTCACAGGAAGTCTTGAAAAAATGTGCCCTTCTTGCTTTCCTCAATCCATACCTTGGAACTGCGATATGACTGCTGTAATCTTAATCATTCAGAGAAATAAAGATGAGGGCTGTACCTTCGTTATGTTAGGGCAGAAAGCTGGGGAGAGCCTAGGAACTTCTGGAGCCTCCACACCAATCCTGGACTGCCTGTCTTGGTACTTCCACACATAAAAGAAGTAAAGCACTATCTCTTCAACATCATTGTTATTTTGGGTTTTTCTGTAATATGTAGATAAAGTTAATCCTATCTGATTCAGATTCCTTTTTCTGTGTGATAGTTCATTTGTGGACAAATACTTATTAAGAACAAAATGTGTTCTAAGTCACATGGGCATAAAGAAGAGTAAAACACAGTTCCTGTCCTGAAGAGGCAGTTTAAAGTTCAGTGTCATATAATCATGTCTTTCTGAAAATATATACAACAGTCCAAAGTCCAAAGAACATGTTAAAGGGGGTGACTCCATTTCTAGAAAGCTGAAATTGTTAAACACTTGTCCATTTAGACAAAATTTTAAATATTTTTGTCACATTCCATGTATGTTTTTTAGTTTCAATTTTTTTCTTCAAACTGAATACACTATTGGCAGTCTTTTTTTTTTTGAGACGGAGTCTTGCTCTCTTGCCCATGCTGAAGTACAGTGGAGCAATCTCGGCTCACTGCAACCTCTGCCTCCCGGGTTCAAGCGATTCTCCTGCCTCAGCCTCCTGAATAGCTGGGATTATAGGCGTGCGCCACCACGCCCAGCTAATTTTTTTGTATTTTTAGAAGATACGGGGTTTCACCATGTTGGTCAGGCTGGTCTCGAACTCCTGACCTGATGATCTGCCCGCCTCAGCCTCCCAAAGTGCTAGGCCTACAGGCGTCAGCCACCGCACCCGGCCAACTATCGGCTGTCTTAAAACAATAAACAACTGATTAAAGATTTTCACATCTACTAATTTATATGTCTCAGTTATATTAAGTTTATAAGTCACTTGTCTGGTAACACTAATATCAGCATTTCGATATTTCTGGATTTTTACACTTCTCCTTACTCGTTTAATTAAAGGAGAACTTGCAAAAATATTCATATGCAACAAAATAGTTAAAGACCAGCATAAACGCTTTAATATTCATTCATTAAATAAATACTTAGGCAAAACACTGTACACCAAGCAATGAACAAAAAAGGCGGGATCCTGGTTACTTGCTTACAGTCCTAGTAGTGGAGAGAAACATTCATCAATCACATGAATAAATATGTAAGTAGAAAATGCGGCAAGTGCCATAAATGAAATGGTTAGCATGGAAACATTTAATAAGAGGACCAGGAAGTAAAAATGATAATGCACTGTAAGGGTGTTGATATACAAGGTTCAAAAAAACAGCTTCTTCAAAATTTGTATACATAAAATTTGAAGGCTACCTATAAATTCAGTGTTGATAGATAACTACCTCAGAATTATGATCAAAGTACTTTAGAAATCCAGTCCAGATTGGAGAAGTCACAGGCTTCCCAGAGAAGATGATAGCTAAGTGCTAAAGGTTGACCAAAAGTCAGTTCAGTGGAAGGGGTGAGGGAAATTATTCCCGGTACAGACACCATATCTGGGTAGGAATCCAGAGGAAAAAGAGTACATGACCCATTCTCCAGTGATTTTAGAATGGCTGGAGTACAAAGTAAGGGGTTGGAAGAGGAGGATAATGGAAGACGCACTAAGAAGGTAAGGAGAGATCACATCATAAAGGGCTTTATATACCATGTGAGGGAGTTTGGGCTTTAATGAAAATAATGAGCCGGGCGCCGGTGGCCCACGCCTGTAATCCCAGCACTTCGAGAGGCCGAGGAGGGCAGATCAAGAGGTCAAGAGATCAAGACCGTCCTGGCCAGCATGGTGAAAACCCGTCTCTACTAAAAATACAAAAATTAGCTGGGGCGTAGGGGCGTGCGACTGTCGTCCCAGCTACTCGGGAGGCAGGAGAATCGCTTGAACCCGGGAGGCGGAGGTTGCGGTGAGCCGAGATAGCGTCACTGCACTCCAGCCTGGGCGACACAAAGAGACTCCATCTCAAAAAACAAAAAACAAAAAAAAAAAAAAGGAGAAAATAATGAGAAATCATTGAAGAGTTTTAAGGGAAAGTGCTAAAGTATGATTTGAGCTTAGACCACATTTAAAATGTCCTAAATACTTAAGGAAAACATTTCACAGAAAAACAAGACAAGAAAACAACAAAGAAAACTTAATCTACTCCTTTTCCTACCCTTTTATTTGATAATAATTTGTGATTATTCCTCGTTAGTGACAAAATGCTTCAGCCCATCCTACCAAGAGTATGATTTCAAAACCACAGACTTCGGGTTTTGGATGAAAACAAATCTGTGATCTAGGAAGCTTACGTGACTTTCCCTAGATATGAAAATTTATTAGTGGAAGTGTCAGAGTTGAAATTATCTTTACCTACCATGATTCGAAACAAGCACCGCCTTCCTCTCGCGCCCCAACATTAACGCATTAACACCACGCCTGAACTAAAGCCTTAAAGAGAACTAGTACCCTTTTCCATATCTAAATAAGAGTTCAAAATTCCAACTTCATGTGGCTGCTGTGGGGAGTAAATGAGAGAAGCCAAACACGTAAATATAGGAAAATGTTAGTTTTAGCATCTATCATAACAAATCAACACGTTGTACTACGCTTAAATCACTATTTCGTTAAGACATGCAAGTATGGAGTGGCTAGAAGTGAGAGGACGGCCCTCTGTTCTGAGGGCACAAAACTCCACACACCATCCCTCTTCGGATCTGGCTTGAACTCAACCCTCCCACTCGGCGAATGCAGCACTCCAATTCGTCCGGTACTATGTCTGCAGCTACCTTTCCTCTTCTTGGCCAGTGTTGCCTCCACAGGTAAAGGCCCAACCCAGCGCTCTTCGTTCTCCTCATCGTTCTCCTGGGACACCGCCACTGCTACTGCCAGCTCTCTTTCGCTGAGTTCTGTTTTTTCCGATTCCTCCGGGTCCCGACGCCTTCTCCGTCTCTGCTGAAAATCGCTACCACTTTCCGCCGCCATGTTGTTCGCCTCGCCAGAAAAAGCGCGACACACAACACGGCAACCAATCCCAAAGCAGCGGCGCAGTCTTCTGTTAGCGTCCGAGCGAGCTTCGGGATTGGCTGGGGTGGGAAAGAACAGCTCCAATGGGCATGCAGCGCGCGCAGACGTCCGGGGCTGGCAAGCGCTGCCTACGCAGCGCGGAGGCGACCTGGAGTTTGTGGCGCTGTGATGGTAAGAGCTGAGCTGGGTAGGGCGATATAACGGTTGAAGCTTGTGGAGCTCCAGTCCGGAGGGTGCAACCCTTACCGCTGGCGAACTGCATACCTGACTTCCAAACCCGGCTTTGAGCCCCGTTTTTCTCGGCTTCCCGCCCGCCAGCGCCAGCTCCAGAACCTCGCCAGTATCTAGAGAAAGATGGAGGGGTGGGGACAGAAGGAAGTGGTTAACTCGCGGGTTTCCTTTCAAATGCACTAGACCTGTTTTGTCTCCTGACCTTTATTCTCTCACACACTCTCTGAAGAAGGTGGTGAGTGCTTGTTACCGTTTCTGGGGGTGGAGTGGAGAAGCAGCTACTTCAAGTAACCAAATGACCTAGGGCAGAACGGGTCACCCTTCTGTCTTCTCCCTGGTATAGGATTTCATCACCTGGCAGTCATCTGAACTCTTTCTCCTCCTTCTCATCTGTGTTCTTCATTTTTAAAAAATTAGGTAAAAAGCACATAACATAAAATTTATGATCTTAATCTCTTTTTAAAAAAATCAAATACAACTTGTCAAAAATGACCTCCGTAAAACACTTTTTTTCTCCGCAGTTACTTTTGCACCAATCCAATAAAATCCTCGTGGTAAATCTCTTCTCTACTTTTGCCTTGAGATAGGCACCACGTACAGGGAGGAACTGCCCCCCATAGTAGGCTCTTTATTTCAAAGGTTCCCATTGTTTGACCATTCTACCTAGCAAGTCTCATTTCTTCTCTGCCCTCTGCTCTCATCAGACTACTTTCTTTTGTGTCTCACAAATTTCCCTTGTTCGTTCATGCCTCCCAGTCTTATGTGTTTATGCTTGAAAGCATCTCCACAGCAATCTAGCCTTCATGTTTACAACTCATTTTTCAGAGACCATGGCAATAATGAGGATGAAGATGATAATGATAATAATAATAATGTAGCTAGTTAACATTTATTAAGCATTATTATGGACTAATTCCTTTATTCCGGGTTTGTTTCTCTAACCTTCACTATCTTGAATTCTGATAGTACTTGCAGGCAGTGGTGTATACTTTACCATTTCATAGCACTTCTGACTACCTGAAAGCATATCATGTGTTTAGTTATCCATTCATTTATATTGTCTGCATGAGAATGGAAGCTCTATGAGTACAAAGACTTTTTCACCTACACAGTTAGTGTCTGACCAATGGCATATATTAACATATTTGTTGAATAAATGAATATATTTTAGAATTATGTGGGGTTTTTTTGCTTATTTCATGTATATTAATCTTTTCCCAATTAATAGTGCAAGTTTCTTTAAGTATAGTATTATCCCTAAATAAAGAGATACTGTTTTTCTTTAATAAATGATTAAGTATTGTAGTCTTAACTGGGGACCTCAAAAGGTTGACTTGTTCGCTTTCCAGGAAGATAGGTTTAAGGATACGAAATATGGGAAGGGAAAAGTTAAACTCTTAAGTGTGTGTGTGTGTGTGTGTGTGTTTTAAACAACTGAAATTTATTTCTCACAGGTCTAGAGGCTGGAGATTCAAGATCTCGGCACCATCATTTTCTGGTTCTTTTGATGACCCTCTTCCAGGTTACATACAGCTCACATCTTGCATCCTCAAGTGGTAGAGAGCAAACTATTAAATGTTTCTATATGTTTTTATTCTAATGCCACATTAAATTGCCACGCCAGATAATTTGTTGACTATCTATCCCTCACCCTCCACCCCCACCACATGTGCAGAGTTTTGCATTACTTTTGCATATTGGTAATATATTTTAGTGGTCAGTAAAGAAATATTTATGTTTGACTTTTTCGCTTAAAAATATTCTAAAATTAATCATGACTGATTTTGGCTTTGTAGACTTTATGTCTTATGGGTATAGCAGGTGAGATATTCAGCCTTTTGCTAGTTGACATTCAAATTGTTTATAGCAAACACTGATAAAGCTCTTTATATGCTAGCTACATTGCTTTTATATACATATATATACACACACACACACACACACACACTTAATTCTCATAACCCTAGGGAATATTTAATGTTATCTTCATTTTATAGGAAAGGAAACTGATGCACAGGAAGTTTAAGTGACTTGCCCAAGTCTCATAGCTTTTAAGTTATCAAAACTGGGATTTAAACCTATATAGTCTGGTTGCAAAGTTCATACCTTTAAAGTTTTTTTTTTCTTTAAGTAATGCGCCATAATTGTTTAGATTTACGCAGACATATCTATCTTTAGGATTATTCCTAGGAATAGAACTTCTGGGTCAAAAGAAATGCATGTGAAATTTTGATGGATATTATCATACAAAGTGGTTGTTCCACCAACAGTGCAAGCTTCTTATTTCACATGCTTACCAGTGTTATCTCTTACCAATTTTACATTATTGCCATTCTGAATGAAAATTAATGCTTGTTTAATTTGCATTTTCATAAATTATATATGAGCTTATGAATGTACTTTTTCTGTATTTAAAAGGTATTTGTTTTTTCTTTGAGTTCCTCATTCGTGTCCTTTGCGGGTTTCTGTTGAACTGTTTTGTTGTTTACGTTTTTATTGTAAAAATGCAGACACAAATCCACACAAAATAAATGTAAAGTTTACTAATTATTATGAGGTGAACACCTTACCATCATGCTAGTCAAGAAATAAAACTTTGATAATTACCTCAGAAATCTCTCCATTTGGCCCATCCCAGCTACAACCCTTCTCTCCCTTCCACTCTTTCTCCAAAGTAATTGATATCCTGACTTTTTTGGTAATCTTTTTTTTAAATTTTTTTTAATGGTGAGTTGTTTGGTTTCTTCTTATGAATTTGTAGGCACTCGTTATACATTAAGGAAATTAGGTCTTGGGTTGCCATATATATTACAAGTATTTCTCCTAAGTTTGGGGGTTTTAGATTTTAACTTTGTTGATGAGATGTTTGTCCATGAAGAATTAAAAAAAAAAATTTATGTAAAGATTTTAGTTTTGCTTAGAAAGGTGTTTCCTAGTCTAAGATTTAAAAAGTTTCTGTGCTTTCTTCCTATTTTTTATGATTTCTATTTTGGGTTTTTTGAGGGAGTGAGGAGTGACGTAAAGATTGAGGTATGAATTTAGACTTATTTTTTTCTCCGCAAGTACTGATCAGTTTGTTAAAAAAAAAAATAAAAGGGAAAGATTTATATGGACTAAAGTATACAATTAAAAAACAGTATTATATATAAAATACATATCTATTTGGATTAGTTTTTTCTCCTTGATTTGCATTGTCATCTCTGTCATATGTCATGTGTCCATATGTATGTGAATCTAGAAAGTCAAGAAGGGCTTTGTATTGTGTTCGTTGCTCGATTTGCCTATTTTTGTGCCAATTCTACATTGCCATAATAGTGTAGGGTATGTCCTCCCATCTTATTTTTCATGAGGAGCTTAGGCTAGTTTTAACCCTTTGTACTTCCATGTAAGTTTTAGAATTTGCTTGTCAAGTCCCGTAAAGAGAAACAAAAACTTTCAGGATTTTGGTTAAGATTCAGTAGCTCAACTTGGGGGAGAATTAATGTCTTTACAATGTGGATCTTTCAGTCCATGAATATGATGTATCTTTCCATTTATTTAGGTTTGCCTTAGAACTTCTTGTTAATAAGTTATTGATTAAGCAGTATAAAATGCCGAAGTTCCATATGAATAAAGATATTGAGGAGGCATATTCTGGTTTGCATTCGATGTGGGGTAGACATCCTCATTCTTTATTGCACTGTCTACCTTCTTAAAATTGCCCGGTTTTGAATCTTATGCCACCAGATTTGGTAACCCCCTTCTATTCTTTGCAGGAATCATCTAGCAAGATTGTTTTACTCGCCCTCATTCCTTGAAGATTTTTAGCTCCTGGCTCACTGTTGCCCTTTGCAGTACTACTATCATCATTCTTAGTGATTTTAATATCCTTATAGATAATCCAATAATTTGGCCTCTCTTTTTCTTGACCTTCTCTTCCCTAGTGATTATGTTCTCTCTCTTGTATTAGCTGCTTATTCCTATGACCATTCTTTCACTTTGTACCTGTCTGTGCCTGTGGTGCTACACCATAGAAGAAAACATAACAACCATGCTCTGGTTTTACTTTAAACTCATGATACTAATCTCAGGTGAGCCTGTAATGCTACTGCTGAATAATCCGGTAACTTTATCCTCTCCCATCTTTTTATATATCTGTTTTATACATCTCTTTTTCCTGTGCCCTTAAACTTGCAATACTTTCTTCCCATCCTTTCATAGCTGATGACTGTAGTTACCATTTACTGAGAAAAGAGAAACAATCCACATGGAATTTCTACAAGTTCCTAGCAGCACGTCTACTTACCTACCTACATCTACACTCTTGATATTCTGATGACCCTCCCATTAAAATGCATGAACTGCATGTCCATTTATCTTAAGCCAACCCCTCTACTTATGTACTAGATCCCATTCTTTCTTTTCCCCTTTCTCTTTTATATTAGCAATATTTCTTTCTTGTATTGTACCATATAAAGATACTATATTTTCTCCCATCTTTAAAAAAGAAAAAGTCTGTTTTAACCCTATATCTCCCTCCAGTTAGTAACCGTATTTCTCTCTTTTGCTTTAAAGAAAAAAAATTTGTGTGTGTGGTTTTTTGTTTTGTTTTGTTTTTGTTTTTGGTATGGTCTTACGGTCTTGCTTTGTCACCCAGGGTGGAGTGCAGTGGTGTGATCATGGCTCACTGCAGCCTCAGTCTCCTGGGTTCACTGGGCTCAAGGGATCTTCCCACTTCACCTCCTGAGTAGCTGGGATTACAGGCATGTGCTGCCATGCCTGGCTAGAGAAAAAACTCTTGAAAACATTTCATATACTTAATATTTTTAATTCCTTGCCTTCCATTCTTTCTTGAATCCACTCCAATCAGACTTTTATTCTTGCCATTCTTCTAAAACTACTCCTATAAAGGTTATCTGTGGCCTTCATTTTTGTATGTTTACTCCAATAAAACTGTTGTAATAAATTACCCCAGAATGTAGAGGTATAAAACAACTATTTATTATGCTCATGGGTTTTGTGCATTAGAAATGCAGACAGGACACAGCAGGGGCAGCTTCTCTGCTCTACAGTATCTGGAGCCTTGGCTAGAAGATCAAAGCCTAGGGGCTTAATTGTCAGAAATGATCATGTGTATGTCTGGCAGTTGATACTAGCTTTTGTCTGGGAACCTCAGTTCCTTTCCACATGGACTTCATGTGATCTCTTCCTTTTGTGCTACTTTGGGCTTTCTCATAACGTGGTGCCTGGGTTGCAAGGGTGAATGTTCCAAGAAAGAGAAAGCGAGAAGTTAGCTATATTGCCTTTTGTGACTTAGTCTTGAAAGTCATGTGGTGTCATTTTCATTGTATTCTGTTTATAAAGACAGCCACAAAGTCACACTCAGTTTCAAGGGGAGGGGAAAAAGACTCTGCCTCTTGATGGGGGAATACAACCTGAAATATTGCTGTGACTATTTTTAGAAAAAACATTTTGTTCCTCTTTATTACTAAATACATTGTCAGTTCTCTGTAACTTGACCCGTCTCCAGTGTTTGACAGTTATCATTCCTTCCTTGAATACATTCTTGGATTTCAGGACATCATGTTCTTGATTTTCCTCTTAACTTACTGAGTGCTGCTTCTCAGACTATTCAGTTGGTTCTTACCTCAATAACTCCTGGCCTGAAGATCTCATTTCTAGCTGCACGCTCTTCCTTTTCTTATTTCACCCACCCTCACAACTTTAAGTACAGTCATGTATCACTTAACGGGGATATGTGCTGAGAAATGCATTGTTAGATGATTTCATCATGTGAGCACAAACCTAGATGGTATAACCTACTACATACCTAGGATGAATACTGTAGGTAATTGTAACAGAATGGTATTTTTGTATTTAAACCTTTCTAAACATATAAAAGGTACATTAAAAAATATGGTATGAAAGATAAAAAGTGGAACACCTGTCTAGGGCTTTTACCATGAGTGTAGCTTATAGGACTAGAAGTTGCTCTAGATGAGTCAGTGAGTAGTGAGAAGATGTGAAGGCCTAGGACATTACTGTACCCTACTGTAGACTGTAAATACTGTACACTTAGGCTATACTAAATTTATTTTTTAATTATTCAATAATAAATTAACCTTAGTTTGCTGTAAGTTTTTTGCTTTATCTTTTTAATTTTTTAACATTTCAACTCTTTCGTAATAACAGCTTAAAACAGAAACATGTTGCATAACTGTGCAACAATATTTCCTTTCTTTTTTTATTTTCTAATTTAGAGACAGAGTTTGTCTCTGTCACCCAGGCTGAAATGCAGTGGTGTGATCATAGCTTACTATAACCTTGAACTCCTTGGCTCAAGTGATCTTCCTGCCCTATCTCCTGAGCAGCTAGGACTACAGGACTGTGCCACCTCACCCAGCTAATTTTTAAATTTTCTTTTAGAGAAGGGGGTCTCACTTTGTTGCCAGGCTGTTCTGGAACTCCTGGACTCAAGTGATCCTACCACCTTGGCCTCCCAAAGTGGTGTGATTACAGGTGTAAGTCACTGCACCTGGCATATTTTCTTTATGTCTTTTTTTTCTAGCCAATTTATATATTTTTATTTTTTACTTTTTAAGTTTCTTTGTTAAGGACGAAGACACACATTAGCCTAGGCCTAAGGCAGGGTGAGGATCGTCAAGACCTCAGTAGGCAATAGGAATTTTTCAGCTCCGTTGGAACCACTGTTGTATGTGCGGTCTGTGATTGACCAAAATGTCATTATGTAATGTGTAACTCTTATCTATGTTATGATGGCTGTCAAATTCATATTTATAGCTCAAAACTTTCCTTTCCACTGCAGACATGTATCTCTAATTGCTTAATTAGCAGCTCCAATAATTGACACCTCAAATGTAGCATATCCTAAACTGAGTTTTTAATCAGCACTTCTCCCATGTTTGCCGAATCTGTCTTTTTTTTTTTTTTTTTTGAGACGGAGTCTCGCGCTGTGTCACCCAGGCTGGAGTGCAGTGGCGCGATCTCGGCTCACTCCAAGCTCCGCCTCCCAGGTTCACGCCATTCTCCTGCCTCAGCCTCCCAGTAGCTGGGACTACAGGCGCCCGCCACCACGCTCGGCTAGTTTTTTTTTTTGTATTTTTAGTAGAGACAGGGTTTCACCATATTAGCCAGGATGGTCTCGATCTCCTGACCTCGTGATCCGCCCGCCTCGGCCTCCCAAAGTGCTGGGATTACAGGCTTGAGCCACCGCGCCCGGCCAATGCCGAATCTGTCTTTTACCATCTTTCTCACCTCAGTAACTGGCAACGTAATAATTTACTTCTCTCTTTGACAATCCATATATGTGCTGTTAAGATATTCTGTTGGCTCTGTCTTGAAAATATATCCAGAATTGGACATTCAGTGCTGCTTCTATCAGTATTATCCTGGCGTACATCTTGCTTGGGTCATTGCAGTAACTTTCTAATTGGTTTTCTTGTTTCTGTCCTTACTGCCTATAGTTAACCAGAGTTGTACTGTTAAAATGTAATTCAAATGATTAATTCCTCTGTTTCAAACTAATTGCTTATCATCTCAAAGTCCTTAAAATAGCCTACCAAGCCCACATGATCTCATCCCTATTGTCTCTCTGACCTCATATTCAACTCTGTCTTACTTAATCTGCTGTAATCACACCAGCTCCTTCATTACTGTGGAAACATGACAGTCATATTCCTGCCTCAAGGCCTTTGCACTTGCAGTTCCCTCTGCCTGGACCCTCTGCCCCTGTTCATCCCTGTACTTCATTTCTTTATCTTCTTCGTGTCTTCTTACTCAGTTGTCAATTTCTCAGTAACCTTATATCACCACCTTATTTAAAATTATATTGTCCTTGCCCTAGCATTCCCTGTCTTTTCTCCATGGCACTTATAAATCATTTTATATACTACAGTATATATATGTTCTATTTTTTATTTTGTTGTCTGTTTTCCTTATTTAGAATAAGGTTCACGGTAGGAGGAATTTTTGTCTATTTTGTTCGTTGCTGTATTCTTATCCCCTAGATGAGTATCTGGCAGGTAATAAGTGTTCAACCAATACTGCTGAATGAATAAATATTTTTTGCTTTAGTTTTTCTTCTACAGCTAAAAAATCGCAAAGCACATATCAATGAATCATCAAGATCTAGATCCAGATAGTACTACAGATGTGGGAGATGTTACTAATACTGAAGAAGAACTTATTAGAGAATGTGAAGAAATGTGGAAAGATATGGAAGAAGTAAGTATCAAAAAATAGAAGTGATATTTAATATAAGATGTAAATCAACTTCAATATTAGACTCAGGAAAGAAATGATTGTTGTGCTAGTTTCCAAAAGCCATTATGTATGATAAATATTTATATAGCTTTTAGACCTATAAGCATTCATTCAAGAAACTTTACACTAGATGAGCTATAGAAAGAAAAATTTTGGCAATCCATGCTCCCAAGGAGATTACCATCTTATGGAAACAACAGCCATTATATTATGTTGTAGTACAATATTAGATGTATTATAGAAGTACAAAGACTATGCTTAGGAGAAGTCCTAAACCCAGATGAAGGGGTCAAGGATAGCTTTTTAAAAGAGGTAATTACTGGGATAGGTGCAGTGGCTCACACCCGTAATCCCAGCACTTTGGGAGGCCAAGGCTGGGGGATCATGAGGTAAAGAGATCGAGACCATCCTGGCCAACATGGTGAAACCCCGTCTCTGCTAAAAATACACAAATTAGCTGGGCGTGGTGGTGCATGCCTGTAGTCTCAGCTACTCGGGTGGCTGAGATAGGAGAATCGCTTGAACCCGGGAGGCGGACGTTGCAGTGAGCCAAGGTAATGCCACTGCACTCTAGCCTGGTGACAGTGGAGTGAGACTCTGTCCCAAAAAAAAAAAAGAAAAAGTAATTACTGATTTCGTTTCTAAAGAATAATTAGTAGTTAGCCTGTAAAAGTAGAAGTAGTATACAAAGCATGAAGAAGAAAATGTGTAAAAGCTGAGAGAGTTGACAGAACACTAAATAGAATATTATGTATAATGTACATTAGGAGAAGGACTTCTAGGGTAAGAATGGAGAAGTAATCAGGGGCAAGAACATAAAGGATTTTGTTGAGTGTGTACTAATGGGGAGCCACTAAAGGATTTTAAGTATGGAAGTGACATGATCAGATATGCAGTTTGGGAAAATTACTCTGGTGTTTTTGAAGAAAATCAAATGCAGAAGAGTAAGACTACAGATAGAAAGCATTTAGGAAGCTCAAGTAATAGTCCTGGTAAAAAGTAACGAGGCCCTGAGTATTGTCATTGCAAATAGAAGAGTGGATTCAAGAGATAAGTAAGTAGGATTAGAAGTTAATTGATGTGCAATGGAAGGGATATATGGTTAGTTTTAGGTTCCTGGTTTGGGTCATTGGGTGGTTGATGGGATTATTTCCCCAAATAGAGAATATAGAAGTGGGAAGAACACATAATTATGAGTGAAAACATAAATTAATTTAGAAAATGTTGTTTGAAATGTGTGTACCTTTTTGAAGTTGGTGAGATAGAACTTCCTTTGGTACACTAGAATATGTTGGTGAAAATTTGTTCTACTTAAAGCAAGCTTGTCCAATGCGCGGCCCAGGATGGCTGCGAATGCAGCCCGACACAAACTTTCTGAAAGCATTATGGATTCCTTTTTTTTTTTTTTGCTCATCAGTTACTGTAATGTATTTTGTGTGTGGCCCAAGACAATTCTTTTTCCAGTGTAGCCCAGGGAAGCCAAAAGATAGGGCACAGATATTTTCAGCATCTTATTCTTCCCAGTAAAGTTTCAGAATTGGGCAAATTAGTGAGGTTTTTCTCTTTTCTTACAATTATTTTTAATATAAATACTTGGTATTTTGTATTATTAATATATTTTCAGGATAATTTTTATAATCCTCCCACCTTTTATTTTTTGCTTCAGGTATTTTTTCAGTATAAAAATTTGGATTTTAAAATTACTTAAAATTTGTATAGAGAAATGCTGCACTACAAATGAGCAGAAATAGAATTTACTCATATTTTTATCTCATATAATTATCATGAACAGTTTTGTACTTTTTTAACGGCACAGAAACAATGTCTCCTGAAGGCTTTATTTTCTTAGGATTTCTTAGGATCTTTACTATTTTCTTACTTGTTATTTTTCTATAGTGCTATCCCTCATATTTTTTAATCTCCCACTTCCAGTTATCTGACTTATAATTCATTCTAGCTATTAGTTTTTGGGTTTTTTTTTTTTTTTCTCTTCATTCTAGTGTCTCTTTTTACTTGTGATGTATTCACCTTGGGACTTGTTTGGCTGCCTTAATCGTCCTACTTACAAAGTGAAGAATTTCAACAAACTCTTCTCCATCAGATGTTTGTGGTTTAGAAGAGTGTTATATTGGCCTGGTACAAAAGAGGAGGGGAAGGGAATTTTCTGTGAGTTATCGTGTGTGACTTGCTTTTTTTTACTTTTTAAATCAAGTGTCAGAATAAATTATCACTTACTGGAACCGAAACACTCACTGATTCAAATGCTCAGGTATGAATCTTCTATTTCTTCCTAAAAAATACAAGGTAAGTGGAATTCATTGTATTTTGGAAAAGAAATATATCTGTCTATATTTTTCTCAAGTTTAATAGCTTTGTTAATACCTGTATGCTTAATCATTTGGAAAACTTCTCACTCTTCTTGCTTTAAGAGTTGGGAGAATATTCTAAAAACTTACTAGAACAAGCTATTATAAATAAGAGGTTTTTTTTTATTATTTGTCTTTTAGCAGCTATACATATATTTAACAACTGAGTAAATTGCTTGTTGGTTGCTATTTTGCTACCTTATTAAAATTAGAAGAAAGACCAGTCCGGCCTACATGGCAAAACCCCGTCATTACCAAAATGCAAAAAAATTAGCTGGTCTTGGTGGTGTGGTCATATGATCCCAGCTACTCAGGAGGCTGAGGCACGAGAATCAGTTGAACCCAGGAGACTGAGGTTGCAGTGAGTTGAGATTGCGCCATTACACTCCAGCCTGGGTGAAAGAGCAAGACTGTCTCAAAAAAAAAAAAAATATTAGAACAAACTGCTAACTTTGTGTTAGGTATAATAGTCACAGATATATTACTATATGTGTGGAATCTGAATTGATTTTACTCTTGGCCTACAAAAAGGACTAAGATATTCATTATAATAATCAGAATTATGGAATTGCTTTAGGAATAGATCAGTGGATCAGTGAAACAGATTAAAAATTAAAATTGCCTCGAGCAGCATGAGAGTTAGGAATGCCAACCCCTTGCAGAGTATTAAAGTATTAAGAATGTTTATATTTTCATCTATGTATAGCTATGAATAGTCCACAGAATATGACTTTGTTTTCTTCTTTTGTAGCTATCATTATTAATTATGCAGGTAAAATGTTTAACCGCTGAACTCAGTCAATGGCAGAAAAAAACACCTGAAAGTAAGATTCTTATTTTAAATTTGAATTTTTTGTAAGCCTATTAATGACAAATTAATTTAATAATTGTAAGAAAAATTACAAGATCCATTTGGCCTTTCTGACATCGCCCAAATTTCAGTGATACTGAGAAGCCGCTTATTTTTTTTCTTTCTATAAATTATTTTGTGCTGCTTTTGTTGTTATTGATAAACATATCTTACATTAGATTATAATAAGCTTGATTATGGAGGCGTTATTATATCCATTATGTTATCCTCATAGACACTTAGACTGCCTTATGCTCACTAGAAATGGTAAATTGTTTTTTTTCTTCCCAGTAATCTGAGAGTGTTGTTCTTTTTTTTTTTTTTTTTTTATTATTATACTTTAAGTTCTAGAGTACATGTGCACAACGTGCAGGTTTGTAACATATGTATACATGTGCCATGTTGGTGTGCTGCACCCGTTAACTCATCATTTACATTAGGTATATCTCCTAATACTATCCCTCCCTCCTCCCCCATCCCCACAATAGGTCCTGGTGTGTGATGTTCCCCTTCCTGTGTCCAAGTGATCTCACTGTTCAATTCTCACCTATGAGAGAGAACATGTGATGTTTGGTTTTCTGTTCTTGTGATAGTTTGCTGAGAATGATGGTTTCCAGCTGCATCCATGTACTTACAAAGGACTCGAGCTCATCCTTTTTTATGGCTGCATAATATTCCATGATATATGTGTGCCACATTTTCTTAATCCAGTCTGTCACTGATGGACATTTGGGCTGATTCCAAGTCTTTGCTATTGTGAATAGTGCTGCAATAAACATACGTGTGCATGTGTCTTTATAGCAGCATGATTTATAATCCTTCGGGTATATCCCCAGTAATGGGATAACTGGGTCAAATGGTATTTCTAGTTCTAAATCCTTGAGGAATCGCCACACTGTTTTCCACTGTGGCTGAACTAGTTTACAGTCCCACCAACAGTGTAAAAGTGTTCCTGTTTCTCCACATCCTTTCCAGCACCTGTTGGTTCCTGATTTTTTAAATGATTACCATTCTAACTGCTGTGAGATGTTATCTCATTGTGATTTCGACTTGCATTTCTCTGATAGCGAGTGATGATGAGCATTTTTTCATGTGTCTGTTGGCTGTATGAATGTCTTCTTTTGAGAAGTGTCTGTTCATATCCTTTGCCCACTTTTTGATGGGGTTGTTTTTTTCTTTTAAATTTGTTGGAGTTCTTTGTAGGTTCTGTCTATTAGTCCTTTGTCAGATGAGTAGATTGCAAAAATTTTCTCCCATTCTGTAGGTTGCCTGTTCACTCTGATGGTAGTTTCTTTTGCTGTGCAGAAGCTCTTTAGTTTTAATTAGATCCCATTTGTCAATTTTGGCTTTTGTTGCCATTGCTTTTGGTGTTTTAGACATGAAGCCCTTGCCCATGCCTATGTCCTGAATGGTATTACCTAGGTTTTCTTCTAGGATTTTTATGGTTTTAGGTCTAACATTTAAGTCTGTAATTCATCTTGAATAAATTTTTGTATAAGGAGTAAGGAAAGGATCCAGTTTCAGCTTTCTACTTATGGCTAGCCAATTTTCCCAGCACCGTTTATTAAATAGGGAATCCTTTCCCCTGTTTCTTGTTTTTGTCAGGTTTGTCAAAGATCAGATGGCTGTAGATGTGTGGTATTATTTCTGAGGACTCTGTTCTGTTCCATTGGTCTATATCTCTGTTTTGGTACCAGTACCATGCTGTTTTGGTTACTGTAGCCTTGTGGTATAGTTTGAAGTCAGGTAGTGTGATGCCTCCAGCTTTGTTCTTTTGGCTTAGGATTGTCCTGGCCATGTGGGGTCTTTTTTGGTTCCATATGAACTTTAAAGCAGTTTTTTCCAATTCTGTGAAGAAAGTCATTGGTAGCTTAATGGGGATGGCATTGAATCTATAAATTACCTTGGGCAATATGGCCATTTTCACAATATTGATTCTTCCTATCCATGAGCATGGTATATTCTTCCATTTGTTTGTGTCCTCTTTTATTTCACTGAGCAGTGGTTTGCAGTTCTTGAAGAGGTCCTTTACATCCCTTGTCAGTTGGATTCCTAGGTATTTTCTTCTCTTTGAAGCTATTGTGGATGGGAGTTCATTCATGATTTGGCTCTCTGTTTGTCTGTTACTGGTGTTTAAGAATGCTTGTGATTTTTGCACATTGATTTTGTATCCTGAGACTTTGCTGAAGTTGCTTATCAGCTTAAGGAGATTTTGGGCTGAGACAGTGGGGTTTTCTAAATATACAATCATGTCATCTGCAAACAGGGACAATTTGACTTCTTCTTTTCCTAACTGAATACCCCTGATTTCTTTCTCTTGCCTGATTGCCCTAGCCAGAACGTCCAACACTATGTTGAATAGGAGTGGTGAGAGAGGGCATCCCTGTCTTGTGCCAGTTTTCAAAGGGAATGCTTCCAGTTTTTCTCCATTCAGTATGATATTGGCTGTGGGTTTTCATAAATAGCTCTTATTATTTTGAGATACGTTCCATCAATACCGAATTTATTGAGAGTTTTTAGCATGAAGGGCTGTTGAATTTTGTCAAAGGCCTTTTCTGCATCTGTTGAGATAATCATCTGGTTTTTGTCTTTGGTTCTGTTTATATGCTGGATTACGTTTATTGATTTGCGTATGTTGAACCAGCCTTGCATCCCAGGGATGAAGCCCACTTGATCATGGTGGATAAGCTTTTTGATGTGTTGTTGAATCCGGTTTGCCAGTATTTTATTGAGGATTTTTGCATCGATGTTCATCAGGGATATTGGTCTAAAATTCTCTTTTTTTGTTGTGTCTCTGCCAGGCTTTGGTATCAGGATGATGTTGGCCTCATAAAATGAGTTAGGGAGGATTCCCTCTTTTTCTATTGATTGGAATAGTTTCAGAAGGAATGGTACCAGCTCCTCCTTGTACCTCTGGTAGAATTTGACTGTGAATCGGTCTGGTCCTGGACTTTTTCTGGTTGGTAGGCTATTAACTATTGCCTCAATTTCAGAGCCTGTTATTGGTCTACTGAGAGAATCAATTTCTTCCTGGTTTAGTCTTGGGAGAATGTAAGCATTCAGGAAATTATCCATTTCTTCTAGGTTTTCTAGTTTATTTGCGTAGAGGTGTTTACAGTATTCTCTGACGGTAGTTTGTATTTCTGTGGGGTTGGTGGTGATATCCCCTTTATCATTTTTTATTGCCTCTATTTGATTCTTCTCTCTTTTCTTCTTTATTAGTCTTGCTAGTGGTCTATCAATTTCGTTGAACTTTTCCAAAAACCAGTTCCTGGATTCACTGATTTTTTGGAGGGTTTTTTGTGTCTCAATCTCCTTCAGTTTTGCTCTGATCTTAGTTATTTCTTGCCTTCTGCTAGCTTTTGAATGTGTTTGCTCTTGCTTCTCTAGTTCTTTTAATTGTGATGTTAGGGTGTCAATTTTAGATCTTTCCTGCTTTCTCTTGTGAGCATTCAGTGCTATAAATTTCCCTGTACACACTGCTTTAAATGTGTCCCAGAGATTCTGCTATATTGTGTCTTTGTTCTCATTGGTTTCAAAGAACATCTTTATTTCTGCCTTCATTTCGTTATGTACCCAGTAGTCATTCAGGAGCAGGCTGTTCAGTTTCCATGTAGTTGAGTGGTTTTGATTGAGTTTCTTAGTCCTGAGTTCTAGTTTGATTGCACTGTGGTCTGAGAGACAGTTTGTTTTAATTTCTGTTCTTTCACATTTGCTGAGGAGTGTTTTACTTCCAATTATGGTCAATTTTGGAGTAAGTGCGATGTGGTGCTGAGAAGAATGTATATTCTGTTGATTTGGGGTGGAGAGTTCTGTAGATGTCTATTAGGTCCTCTTGGTGGAGTTGAGTTCAATTCCTGGATATCCTTGTTAACTTTCTGTCTCGTTGATCCGTCTATGTTGACAGTGGGGTGTTGAAGTCTCCCATTATTATTGTATGGGAGTCTAAGTCTCTTTGTAAGTCTCTAAGGACTTGCTTTATGAATCTGGGTGCTCCTGTATTGGGTGCATATATATTTAGGATAGTTAGCTCTTTCTGATGAATTGATCCTTTTACCATTATGTAATGGCCTTCTTTGTCTCTTTTGATCTTTGCTGGTTTAAAGTCTGTTTTATCAGAGACTAGGATTGCAACCCCTACTTTTGTTTGTTTTCCATTTGCTTGGTAGATCTTCCTCCATCCCTTTATTTTGAGTCTGTGTGTCTCTGCATGTAGGATGGGTCTCCTGAATACAGCAAACTGATGGGTCTTGACTCTTTATCCAATTTGCCAGTCTGTGTCTTTTAATTGGACCATTTAGTCCCTTTACATTTAAGGTTAACATTGTTATGTGGGAACTTGATCCTGTCATTATGATGTTAGCTGGTTATTTTGCTCGTTAGTTGATGCAGTTCCTTCCTAGCATTGATGGTCTTTACATTTTGGCATGTTTTTGCAATGACTGGTACCTGTTGTTCCTTTCCATGTTTAGTGCTTCCTTCAGGATCTCTTGTAGGGCAGGCCTGATGGTGACAAAATCTCTAAGCATTTGTTTGTCTGTAAAGGATTTTATTTCTCCTTCACTTATGAAGCTTAGTTTGGCTGGATATGAAATTCTGGGTTTAAAATTCTTTTAAGAATGTTGAATATTTGCCCGCACTCTCTTCTGGCTTGGAGAGTTTCTGCTGAGAGATCTGCTGTTAGTTTGTTGGGCTTCCCTTTGTGGGTAACCCAACCTTTCTCTCTGGCTGCCCTTAACATTTTTTCCCTCATTTCAACTTTGGTGAATCTGACAATTATGTGTCTTGGAGTTGCTCTTCTCGAGGAGTATCTTTGTGGCGTTCTCTGTATTTCCTGAATTTGAATGTTGGCCTGCCCTAGTAGGTTGGGGAAGTTCTCCTGGATGATATCCTGCAGAGTGTTTTCCAACTTGGTTCCATTTTCCCCGTCACTTTCACACACACCAATCAGATGTAGATTCGGTCTTTTCACATTATCCCATATTTCTTGGAGGCTTTGTTCATTTCTTTTTACTCTTTTTTCTCTACACTTCTCTTCTCGCTTCATTTCATTCATTTGACCTTCAATCGCTGATACTCTTTCTTCCAGTTGATCGAGTCAGTTACTGAAGCTTGTGCATTTGTCACGTATTTCTCGTGTCATGGTTTTTATCTCTATCAGTTCTTTAAGGTGTTCTCTGCATTGATTATTCTAGTTATCCATTCATTCATTCTTTTTTCAAGGCGTTTAGTTTCTTTGCGCTGGTTACGTAGTTCCTCCTTTAGCTCTGAGAAGTTTGATCAACTGAAGCCTTCTTCTCTCAACTCGTCAAAGTCATTCTCCGTCCAGCTTTGTTCCGTGGCTGGCAATGAGCAGCGTTCCTTTGCAGGGGGAGATGCGCTCTGATTTTTTGAATTTCCAGCTTTTCTGCACTGCTTTTTCCCCATCTTTGTGGTTTTGTCTGCCTTTGGTCTTTGATGTTGGTGACGTACTGGTGGGATTTTGGTGTGGGTGTCCTTTCCGTTCGTTAGTTTTCCTTCTAACAGTCAGGACCCGCAGCTGCACATCTGTGGGAGTTTGCTTGAGGTCCACTCCAGACCCTGTTTGCCTGGGTATCAGCAGCGGAGGCTGCAGAAGATAAAATATTGCTAAACAGCAAGTGTTGCTGTCTGATTCTTGCTCTGGAAGCTTCGTCTCAGGGGTGTACTCAGCCATGTGAGGTGTGAGGTGTCGGTCTGCACCTAGTGGGTGGTGTCTCCCAGTTAGGCTACTCAGGGGTCAGGGACCCACTTGAGCAGGCAATCTGTCCGTTCTCAGATCTCAACCTCTGTGCTGGGAGAACCACTGTTCTCTTCAAAGCTGTCAGACAGGGTCGTTTACATCTGCAGAGGTTTCTGCTGCCTTTTGTTTAGCTATGCCCTGTCCCCAGAGGTTGAGTCTACAGAGACAGGCAGGCCTCCTTGAGCTGGGGTGGGCTCCACCCAATTCGAGCTTCCCGCAGGTTTGTTTACCTACTTAAGCCTCAGCAATGGCGGGCGCCCCTCCCCCGGCCTCGCTGCCGCCTTGCAGTTAGATCTCATACTGCTGTGCTGACAATGAGGGAGGCTCCGTGGGCGTGGGACCCTCCGGGCCAGGTGTGGGATCTAATCTCCTAGTGTGCTGTTTGCTAAGACCCTTGGTAAAGCACAGTATTAAGGTGGGAGTTACCCGATTTTCCAGGTGTCGTGTGTCTCAGTTTCCCTTGGCTAGGAAAAGGAATTCCCTTCCCCCTTGCACTTCCCAGGTGAGGGTATGGCTCACCCTGCTTCAGCTCTCTCTGGTCGGGCTGCACCCGCTGAGCAGCACCGACTGTCTGACATGCCCCACTGAGATGAACCTGGTACCTCAGTTGAAAATGCAGAAATCACCTGTCTTCTCTCTCGCTGACGGTGGGAGCTGGAGGCTGGAGCTGTTCCTATTCTGCCATCTTGTCTGACCCCCTAGAAGAGGTTTTTTTTTTTTTTTTTTTTAAGACAGGGTCTCATCGTGTTGCTCAGGCTGGAGTGCAGTGTCACAAGCATGGCTCACTGTAGCCCCGATCTCCTGGGTTCAAGTGATCCTCCCACCTCAGCCTCCTGAGTAGCTAGGACTGCAAGTGTGCACCACCATGCCTGGTTAGTGGTTAATTTTCTTATTTTTTTGTAAAGATGGGGCTTTACCCTGTTACCCAGGCTGGTCTTGCACTCCTGGACTCAAGGGATCCTCCTCCCTTGGCTTACAGGCTTGCCAGTAAATTGTTTCTGAATGAATGAGATTTACCTAGTGGAAGAGAGAAGCTATAAAGTTAATTTATTTTAGATACTTACACAAAAGGGCCACATGGTTTATATGGTTTCTTGTGTCTTGTCCAACTGGTGCCAACTATATTTTTGTCTTCAGTTAGGGAATAGAAGACAGCATAAAAATTTATAATTGTGATACTCAACTAGTACATCTTTTTTTTTTTATTATGAAAGCTTAAGTTTCTCTATGCAACATATTTCTATACAGGCACACCTCATTTTATTGCACCTCACTATTGCACTTTGCAGATACCGTATGTTTAACAAATTCAGTTTGTAGTGAACTTGTGTCACGTTTTGGTAATCTCTCAATATTTCAGACTTTTAAGTTATTATTACATCTGTTAGAGGGAATCTGTGATCATGGTTTTTGATCTTACTATTTTAATTGTTTTGAGGAACCACAAGCTGCACCTGTATAAGATAGTAAATTTAATTAGTAAATGTTGTGTGTATTCTGACTGCTCCACTGACCAGTTGTTCCCCCATCTCTCTCCCTCTCCTTGGCCCGCCCTTTTCCTTAAAACACCATAATATTGAAATTAGGCCAATTAATAACCCTCCAATTGTTTCTAAGTTTTTAAGTGAAAAGAAGAATTGCACATCGATAACTTTAAATTAAAAGCTAGAAATGATTAAGTTTCATGAGGAAGGCATGTCGGAAGCCAAGATAGGCCAGCCACTAGGCTCTGGCGCCAGTTAGCCAAGTTGTGAATGGAAAGGAAAATTTTTTTTTTTTTTTGAGATGGAGTCTTGCTCTGTTGCCAGGCCGGAGTGCAGTGGTGTGATCTCAGCTCAGTGCAGTCTCTGCCTCCTGGGTTCAAGCTATTCTCCTGCATCAGCGTCCCAAGTAGCTGGGATTATAGGCGCATGCTACCACACCCACCTAATTTTTGTATTTTTTTATTAGAGACAGGGTTTCACCATGTTGGCCAGGATGGTCTTAATCTCCTGTCCTCGTGGTCCACCTGCCTCGGCCTCCCGAAGTGCAGGAAAAAATTTTAAAGGAAATTGTAAGTGTTGCTCTAGTGAACACACAAATTATGAGAAAGCAGAACAGCCTTATTACTGTTACAGAGAAAGTTTTAGTGGTCTACTTAAATGATCAAACCAGCCATATCATTCCTTAAGCCAAAGCCTAATCCACAACAAAGCCCTCGCTCTTTTCAATTCTACAAAGGCTGAGAGAGATGAGGAAGCTGCACAAGAAAAGTGTGAAGCTAGCAGAGGTTGGTTCATGAGGTTTAAGGAAAGAAGCCATCTCCATAACATAAAAGTGCAAGGGGAAGCAGCAAGTACTGAGGCAGAAGCCCCAACAAGTTATCCAGAAGATCTGGCTAAGATACTTGAAGGCAGCTATGCCAAATAGCAAATTTTCAATGTAGTCAGAACAGTCTTCTATTGGAAGAAGATGCCTTCTAGGACTCTCATAGGTAGAGAGGAGAAGTCGATGCCTGACTCCAAAGCTTCAAAAGGATAGGTTGACTCTCTTGATAAGGACTAGTGCAGCTGGTGACCCTGAGTTAAAACCAACACTCATTTATCATTCCAGTAATCCTAGGGCCCTTGAGAATTATACCAAATCTACTCTGCCTGTGCATTGTAAATGGAACAGTAAAGCCTGGATGACACTACACCTGTTTATAGCATGGTTTACTGAACAGTTAAAGCCCACTGTTGAGACCTACTGCTCAGGAAAAAAAAAAAAAGATTCCTTTCAAAATATTACTGCTCACCATCTCTTCACTCAAGAGCTGTGATGGTGATGTACAAGGAATTTAATGTTTTCATGTCTGTTGATGCAACATCTGTTCTGCAGTCCCGGGACCAAGAAGCCATCTCAACTGAAGTCTTATTATTTAAGAAATACACTTTGTAAGGCTATAGCGGTCATAAGTCCTCTGATGGATCTGGGCCAAAATACATTGAAACCTTCTGGAAAGTATTCACCATTCTAGATGCCATTAAGAACATGCGTGATTTATGGAAGGAGGTCAAAATAACAACATTAACAGGAGTGTGCAAGAGGTTGGTTCTAACCCTTATGGATGACTCTGAGGGGTTCAAGTAACTACAAATGTGGTAGAAGTATCTAACTCGAATTAGAAGTGGAGTCTGAAGATGTGACTGAATCACTGCAATCTCATGATAAAACTTGAACAGATGAGGAGTTGCTTCCCATGGATGAGCAAAAAAAGTGGTTTCTTGAGACGGAATCTACTCCCATTGAAGATGCTTTGAACACGGTTGAAATAACAACAAAAGATTTATAATATTACATAAACTTTGTTGGTAAGGCAGTGTCAGGGTTTGAGAGGAGTGACTAATTTTGAAAGAAGTTCTGCTGTCCGTAAAATGCTATCAAACAGCATCTCATGCCACCGAGAAATCTTTTTGTGAAAGGAAGAGTCAATCAGTGTGGCAAACTTCATCGTTGTCCTATTTTAAGAAATGGCCACAGCCACCCCAACCTTCAGCAGCCACTAACCCGATCAGTCATCAGCCATGAACACTGAGATAAGACCTTCCACCAGCAAAAAATTACAACTCACCAAAGGCTCAGATTAGGCATCTCAGTTAGCATTTTTTAGCAATAAGATGTTTTTAAAATAAGGTATGTACATTTTTAGAAATAATGCTAATGCATAATTTAATAGGCTACAGTATAATGTAAACAAAACTTTTATATGTGCTGGGAAAACAAAAGATTTGTGTGACTCGTTTTGTTGTGATATTTGCTTTAGTGTTGGTGGTCTAGAACCAAACTTGGACTATCTCCAAAGTATCCCTGCATTTGGTATTCTATTCGGATTGTACCCTCTTTTTCTATACGTCTCCCTGCTTCTTTCTTCTCCCACTCTGTTTTCTTTCCTTTAACTGTCCTACACCCCATGCTTCCCTTCTTAGTCTTCTTTGTAGGCTTATCATTCTCTTTCCCAATTAATTGAAATTCCGCTAGGAGCAGTCTTCAGCTGTTTTCTCCTCATTCTCTTCCTATACAATTTTATCCATATTCTTGCTTTAATGACTGTCTTCATGCCAATGTCAACCATTTTTCCACATCGGTACTACTACCTGTTAGTCATTCATTTGAGCATTTCTGATAGGTGTGTAGTATTAAACAATTGTGATTTTAATTTGCCTTCAACCGTATGTCTTACTGCCTTTTCAGTAGTAAGCATCTCAAAAACTGCTCATACTGAAATTTTGTTTTTTGTTTTTTTGTTTTTTTTTTTTGAGACAGTCTTACTCTGTCACCCAGGCTGGAGTGCAGTGGTGCAACCTCAGCTCACTGCAACCTCTGCCTTCCAGGTTCAAGCAGTTCTTGTGCCTCAGCCTCCCAAGTAGCTGGGATTACAGGTGCCTGCCACCATGCCTGGCTAATTTTTACATTTGTAGTAGAGACGGGATTTTGCCATGTTGACCAGGCTGATCTCGAACTCCTGACCTCAGGTGATCCTCTTGCATCAGCCTCCCAAAGTGTTGGGATTACAGGTGTGTGAGCCACCATGCCCAGCCTCAAATATTAAAATGTTCAAGTTCTCCAGAGAACTCTATAAGCTATACCAGCATTATATCTTCTGCTCGTATTTTTATGTGTTATATCTATAATAATAACTGCTGAATGTTCATATTCTCCAGAGGACCCTATATGCTATGTCAGCATTATATCTTCATCTCCTGTTTTTATGTGTTATATCTATAATAATAACTTCCATATTAGTATACTAGAGCTATCATAACACTATGGATTAGGTGGCTTAAACAACAGAAATTAATTTTCTCACAATTCTCGAAAATACAAGTTAAAGATCAAGGTGTCAGTAGGTTGATTTCTTCTGAGGCCTCTCCCCTTGGCTTGCAGATGTCCATCTTCCTGTGTCTTCACATGGTCTTCCTTCTGTGTCTTAATCTCCTCGTTTTATAAGGACACCAGTCTTATTGGATTAGGGCCAACCCTAATAACCTAATTTTAACTTAATTACCTCTTGAAATACCCAATTTCAAATGCCATCATATTCAAAGCTATTGAGAATTAGGATGTCAACATAGGAATTTGGGGGTGGGAGCATATCAACCAATCACAACTTACAAATCTATATATTTAAACCAGACTTCTCTGCAATATCAGACTCAAGTATCTTTGTACTCCTAGGCGTCTTTTCCAAAATATTTCATAGACACCTCAGATTCATAAACTGACCTTTTCTGTTTCCTCATTCATTGAATGGAGCATATTTGATCAGTTACCAATTTAAGAATCCTCCTAGATTCTTCCTTTTTCATTTTGCACATATAGCACATTTGTTAAAATTAGAATAGTTGGGCGTGGTGGCTCACGTCTGCAATCCCAGCACTTTGGGAGGCCAGGGCTGGTGGATCACCCGAGGGGGAGAAAAAAAATTGAACAAAAACATTAGAACTAGAACATATAGCTAGTTACTAAGTATCGAGTCCTACTGTCACAGATTTTCTTTGGGTTTTCATCACCAGTCCATTAGATTATTATAACAGACTTTTTTTATCTCTTGACCACAATGGGTTTCCCCCACCCTGGCAATGATAGAAGTTTTCAAACTTAAAGAAAAGTTAAAAAATATATATATAGTTAGCTGCAGTAAACTCCGAGACCAGATTCTACAGTTACCAACATTTCTCAATCTTGTTTTAGGCTTTTTTGGAATGGCTTTATGTAACATACATTTATTATCTCATAATTTCTGTAGGTCAGGGGTCTGAGGACATTTACTGTTTCACGGTTTCTGCCGGTAGGAGTCTGGACATAGCTTAACTGGATCCTCTGCTTAGGAATTTCATGGCTGCAATGATAGATTGTCCTCAAAGGCTTAAGGAGGGATCCATTTCCAAGCTTACTGAAGTTGTTGGCAGAATTTATTTCCTTGTGACTGGGATTTATGGTAGCTTTAGTCTATGTTTTTGTTCTTTCTATCGTTTGTTCTTTCTTCCTAATCTTCTGACATTCCTTTTATTGTTTCTGTTTCAAGAACTTTCCTGAGCCGTTCTTTTAGAGTTAATCTGCTGACAACAAATATTCTTAGTTTTTCTTTATCGGAGAATTTCTTGATTTCTCCTTCATTCCTGAAGGATATTTTCACTGGATATGCAATTCAGGGTTGTTTTCTTTAGGAACTTAAAAATGTTGTGCCACTTACCTCTGCCTCCCTTGGTACTGATGAGAAATGTGCTGTCATTCTGATGGGCTTTGCTTTATAGAAAAGGCTTGTGTGTGTGTGTGTGTGTGTGTGTGTGTGTGTGTGTGTGTGTGTGTGTCTGCTTTGGGGACTTTTTCTTTGTCTTCAGCTTTTAGAAGAATAGTTATGTATCTTGGCCTGACTTTCTTTGGCTTTATCTTACTTAGGAGTCACTCAGATTCTTGAATATGTAGATTTATGTCTTTTGCAGAATTTGAGAACTTTTTAGCTCTCATTTGATGTATTTTTTTTAGCAACTCCCGCCACCTTCTTTCTCCTTTCCTGGAATTTCAGTAACATGAATGTTGGACCTTTTGTTACAGTTACCCAAGTCCCCAAGGTTTTCTTTAAAGAAAATTTTTTAGTTGTGGTAAAATATAAACTTTACAATTTTAACCATTTTTAAGTGTATAGTTCACAGTAGTGTTAAGTACATTCACATTTTTGTGCGGTGTTATCTTCAGAACTTTTTCATCTTGCAAATCTGAAACTCTAAACACATTAAGCAGCAACTCTCCTTTTCCATCTTCCCCCAGCCCTGGCAACCTCAATTCTACTTTCTATTAATTTAATTAGTTTAGATACCTTATATAATGGAATCATATAGTATTTGTGTTTTTGTGGGTGGCTTATTTTACTTAGTGTAATGTCCTCAAAGGTCTTCCATGTTGTAGCACGTTAGAATTTCCTTCCTTTTTAAAGGCTGAATAGTATTCCATTGCATGTATATAGCACAGTTTGTTTATCTATTCATCTGTCAGCGGAAACTTGGGTTGCTTTCATCATTTCATTACTGTGAATGTGAGTGCTGCTATGAACATGGATGTGCAGTTATCTCTTTGAGGCCCTGCTTTCAATTATTTTGGATGTCTACCAGAAATAAAATTAGTAGATCATATGATAGTTCTATTTTAAGTTTTTTGAGGAACCACCATACTATTTTCCATAATGGTTGCACCATATTACAATCTCACCAACAGTGCACATGGTTTCAATTTCTCAACATCCTTGTCAACACTTGTTACTTTCTGTTTTTTTGATAATAGCTGTCTGCTATGGCCTAAATATGTCCAGCGAAATTCATGTTAAAACTTAATCACCAGTATGATAGTGTTAAAAGGTGGGGTCTTTAGGATGTGATTAGTGAGCTTCTTATGGAGGTTGAAGGGGGTGTCTAGTCTTTTTTTCCCCCTTTTGCCTTCCACTATGTGAGGACTCAGCAAGAAGACACCATCTTGGAAGCAGAGAGCAAGCCCTTCCCAGACACTGTAAATATTCTAATACAAACCTGTCTATGAAGCACATGTAGAAAGTTCTTTCCTGTTAGAAGGCTTTCTAGAATAGCAGATATCTTTGAAAGTTTTCAGTAGCCTATCATTTGAGAAGTTTCAAATAGCACTTCATTAGGAAAGGAAAATTTCTAGTGTAAGGATTGAACACATTAAAATTTGCTATACAAAATTACACATTTGTTTCTACTCATCAGGCTGGCAAAAATTTTAGAAGAGTTTTTAATGTTTCTTGCTGTTTTTTCTTCATAGTTCATGGGAATGTCTTTAGAAAGGAAGCTGACATTCTCGACTCAGATTCAAAATGCATATTTCATTCTCCGAAATTTCATTTCTGAGACTCTGTTCTATAGAAATGAGAGCACCAGTACATAAAAACATATATAAAAGTCTGCTTACTGCATCCTTGTTTGTTATGGTTAGAGACTAGACACAAAGTTAGTCTAAAATCAAAGTGTTCAATCAATAGGGAAATCACTCAGTATATTATGGTATATTCATTTTGGAATATCATGCAGCCATTAAAAGTTATGAATTAGACCTATATAAGTCTAGGTTTTCCTGGGGGCTTTATTGAGTGAAAGTAAGATGAATATAATATGTATGATATGATCCCATTCTTATAAAACCAATGATGATAAAAATAACCCTTTTAAGTGTATGTATATGTATGTTACATATGTGTACATAGGATACATGACTGCAGGGAAGGTATTTGAGGAACACACTAAAGCTTTGCTTTTGAGGGTTTGAAGAACAAAAGAAGAAAAAAGCACTAAATGGTACATAAATAGGATCAAATTTATCTAAAATTGTATGTAGTTGGCTATATGTGCAAAGATGTTAAACATAAATAAAATGAAAACTACACACATTTCATAAAAAGTTGTGTATTATCAAGGCAGGTGGATCACTCGAGGTCAGGAGTTCAAGACTGGCTTGGCCAACATGGTGAAACCTCATCTCTGCTAAAAATGCAAAAATGAGCTGGGCATGTTGGTGGATGCCTATAATCCCAACTACTCAGGAGGCTGAGGCACGAGAATTGCTTGAACCAGGAAAGTGGAGGTTGCAGTGAGCCAAATCGCGCCATTGCACTGCAGCCTGGGTGACAAGAGGGAAACTCTGTCTTGGGGGGAAAAGAGTTGTATATTATGTAAATGGATATGGAAAGAATTATCTTAGAAAACTGCAAAATTAAATTCTTGATTTTTGAGAGTTAACGATGTGTGACTTTGTTTTGTTTTTGTAGTAATTCCTTTGACTGAAGATGTTCTCATAACATTAGGAAAAGAAGAGGTAAGCCACTCAATGAATTTGTAGTGACCCCAAATAATTTCTAACTAGATCTATTTTAGATAAGTTCATAACATAAGAAATAGGATGAAACTACTCTAAAACCATATTAAATTTTCCGCTTTTATTTATGTTTTATTGAACATAATATTTGAATTTTGTTTTGTTTTGTTATGTTATGTTATGTTATGTTATGTTATGTTATGTTATGTTATTTTTGGGACGGAGTCTTGCTCTGTTGCCCAGGCTGGAATGCACTAGCACAATCCTGGCTCACTATAACCTGTACCTCCCAGGGTGAAGCGATTCTCCTACCTCTGCCTCCCGAGTAGCTAGGATTACAGGCACGTGCCACCATGCCTGGCTAATTTTTGTATTTTTAGTAGAGACGGGGTTTCACCATGTTGGCCAAGCTGATCTTGAACTCCTGACTTTGTGATCCGCCCGCCTCGGCCTCCCAAATGCTGGGATTACAGGCGTGAGCCACCACACCTGGCCTAAGGATTTGAATTTTGAACTCGATTTTTGCATCAGAACTATTACTGAAGTTAATGGTTATGTGTAAACGTTAATCTCATACCTAGTTTTTAGTTGATTAAACTTCATAATAAAAGCAAAATATTAAACATAGCTTAATGACCCCATACATGCATCTCTCCTTCTGCTGTGGACTAAATATTTATGTCTCCCCAAATCCATACGTTGAAATCTATTCCCCAGTTGATGATATTAGGAGGTGAGACCTTTGGGAGGTGATTAGGTCCTGGGTGTAGGACCTTCGTAAATGAAATTAATGCCCTTATAAATGTCTGAAGAGACCAATGTCCTCCCCTTCCATCATGTGAGGACGCAACTAGAATGTACTGTCTATGAAGACGTGGGCCCTCAGTAGACATTGAATCTTGGACTTCCTAGCTGACAGAATTGTGAGAAATAAATTTCTAGTTTTTATAAGCTGCCCAGTCTGTGGTATTTTGTTATAGGAGACTAAATGGACTATGACAGAAAGTTGGTACTGAGAAGTAGAAGTGATACTATAACAAATACCAAAAAATATGGAAACATCTTTGGAACTGGGTAATCAGTAGTAGCTGGAAGAATTTCGGAATGTGTGCAAAGGCCTACATTGCTGTGAGCTGACCTTTAAAGGTGATTCTGGTGGGAACCGAGGTTATAAGAGAGTTGTAGAGAAAGCCTCAGTTTTCTTCGAGAATACTTGAATAGTCCTGAAAAGAATGTTGGTAGAAATATGCACAGTAATGGCCATTTTGATAGGTCTCACCTGGAAAGAAAGAACATGTTTCCAAGGATAGGAAAAAAATCAAAATATTTTTCCTAGTCTCCCTTACCACTCAGTATAACATAGCACTTCTGTTACCAAAATGAGTGGGGAATTCTCCTCACCAGCAACCAATTCTTTGGCAGATTCTTCAGAAGATGATTCTCTCCTAAACACCAGTTGGGTGTCCTCTTAATTCACTTCAGTTCTGACACAATCTACTTGGAGGTAGCATCAGATCCCACAGGTTGGGCACTCAGTCCCACATGCTTAACCCTAGTTTCAGATACCAGTTGCCAGTAATAGATTGTAGCCTGTATTCTGACTGACTGTAAATCAGGGGTTTCCATGATCCCCTCCTCCTTAGGTTTGATTAATTTGCCAGAGCAGCTCACAGAACTCAGAGATAAACTTACTTTCATTTACTCATGTGTTGTAAGAGGTATTACAGAGGATACATGGCTGGGCATGTTGGCTCACACCTGTAATCCCAGCACTTTGGGAATCTGAAGAGGATGGGTCACTTGAGCCTAGGTGTTCAAGACCAGCCTGGGCAATATGGCAAAAGCCTGTCCCTACAAAAAAAAAAAAAAAAAAAAAAAACAGAAATCTTTTGTGTGTGGTGGTGTGTGCCTGTAGTCCCAAACACTTGGGAGTCTGAGGTGGGAGGATTGCTTGAGCCTGGGAGGTTGAGGCTGCAGTGAGCCATGGTTGCATCACTGCCTTCCAGCCTGGGCAACAGAGTAAAACCCTGTCTCAAAAAAAAAAAAAAAAAATACAGATGAACAGCCAGATGGAAAAGATGTGTAGGGCAAGTCATGGTGGAAGGGACATGGAGCTTCCATGCCATCTCTGGACATGGTACTCTCCAGAAACTTGCCTGTGTTCAGCTATCTAGAAGCTCCCCATACCCAGTTCTTTTGGGGTTTTATGGAAGCTTCGTTATGTAGGTACGATTGATTAAATCATTTGCCGTTGATGACCAGCTTAACTCTCAGTTCTTCTCCCCTCACCAGAGTTTTGAGGGGCGGTGCTGGAAGTCCTAACTCTCTAGTCAGGTTTTGGTCTTTTTTTATGACCCGCCCCCATCCTGATGTTACTGAGGGGCTCCCAGCCATCACTGAACTCATGCATAAAAAGATACCACAATAGGGGTAAAGACCAAATATATGTTTTACAGTATCACAATGTTATTGCATAGTGGAGTAAATATCATTCTTGTTATAAAGAGGCAAAGAGCTTGGCTGAATGGCATTCCTGCCCTAGTGTTTTGTGAAAGATAGAACTTACAGGAATGAAGTTGAATCTTTGAGGAGATAGTTAAGAAAAGTGTTGAAGGTATGGCTTGACTTCTCTTACCTGTGTATAGTAAAATGTGGGAAGAGAAAAATGACTTAAATTGATAATAAAAAATGAAGCTGAATTTAAATGTTTGAAAAATTGTCAGCCTATCCATATTGTAAAGAATGAGAAAGGCTGTTTGGGAAAGAACTTAAAGGGTGTGGCCAAATGACCATCTGATAAGGAGATTAGTCAGCTATCTCAACTGAAGCCAGGAGCTGTTGTTCAAAACAATGGAAGAATGCAATGTAAGGGCTACTGGAGTCTGTGGGACCTTGAGCTGTACTGCCTAGCATGAACTCATGCTGTGGGCTCTGCTCCCTATACTTAAACTGTGTTCATCAGTTGCCCCAGGTGCAGCTTCCGTGTGTCTAGATGTGGCAGAGGCTGCAGTGGTCACCCTTCTGGAGGATCATATCTCCTCCAGGGTGCAGAATGCAGAAGCCAGGGGTAATGGCTGGTTCCACCTGGGTTTTAAAGGAAGGAGCCTCCTGGCAGAGCCTTCAGCTTATGACATCAGCCCAGGAGAGCCATGGTGCCCAGGCACAGCGATACTGTGAGTGAAGCACAGACAGAGCTGCTGGAGGGCCATTTTGCCAAGCTGTGGGAACAAGGATGCTCAGAGCTGTGGAGCCCCAAATCGCTGCTCAGCAAAGCTGCAGGGGCAGAACCACCTTCACTAGTGGGCCTGGAAAACAGCATCGAACCAAAGATTATTCTTGGGCCTTAAGATTTAATGTTGTTTACCCTGTTGTGCTGGGAGTTAATTGGGACATGTTACCCCTTCTTTCCTATTTTGGAATAGAAATGTCTGTCCTGTGTCCCTCCCACCATTGTATTTTTGAAGCACAAAACCTGTTTGATTTCACACGTTCACAGCTAGAGATCAGTTTGCTTCAAAATCTATTGTACTATGAATTTTACTCATTTAATTTAAATCATATTTAGATGAGATGTTAGACTTCAAACCTTTGAGTCGATGGTAGAATAAGTTAAGACTTTTGTGGCCATTGGGATGGAATGAATGTACTTTTGCATGTGAAGAAGACATGAATTTCTGAGTTTTAAATATGAATGTCCAGACAAGGATCATAGAACTTTCTCAAACCTTAAATGTCAATAATGTCATGTTTTTAAAGTGTCAGTTCATAAGGTTAAAATATAGAAGAGAAGGTAGAAGCAAACAAAAATTTTTACAAGTTATAGAGCATGGAAAGAGGTAAGTATGTGCCTAGAGACAGAAATCATGATGAAAAGAGTTTGTCTGCCCCCACAGAATTGAAGAAAGTCTTGGGATTTGAAGGAACCTGTTACTGCAAAACTCAGAGTTCAAGTGTGGAGCTAAAATCAAGGCTATTTCTTTAAAATAGGAATATAGATGGTTAAATTTTCTTAGCTTACTGTTGCTAACTTCTTACCCATGTATTTGAAAACTGGAAGTATATGATATGGAGACAGTAAACTAGTGAGGCTCTTGACTCAGGGATACCAGGTTGGGTGGTTAGTAGGGGTGGTGTGCAGGTCAAAAGTCAGAAAGATCAAGTTAACATTTTTATTTTGCATGGTGTACTGCTAGTTCCCTCCATTGCTCTCTCTGTCTGCAGAGGTCCCTAGTGTTTTATGAAAGATAAAACTTACGAGGAATGAAGCTGAATCTTTTGCTGAGGAAATACTTAAATGAAATGTTGAAGGTGTGGCTTGGCTTCTGTTGGACTGTATAGTAAAAGTGAGAAGAGAAAAATGACAAAGAAATTGCTAATCAAAAAAGAACATAGCCTTAGACGGGAGATAAAATATTTTCAAGAGAAAATATTTCTAAGTAATAATATATGGAGTCCCCAGTGAAAAAGCAGGGTGGGCACACATCATAAAGCCTTATTCGTAAACATAGCATTCTTAATAAGTTTTTGAATTTTAAATATGAATGTCCAGACAAGGATCATAGACATCTGTGAAATGTCTCCAAGTTGAAAGACAGAAGTTCAAAACAACTGAACAAAGATGAGCCTCGAGGAGAGAGAATTCAGGGAACCAACGAGAATTTAAAGAAATAATACCATCCACAGGATAAGAAAACATTTTGATTCCACAAAATAACAATGCCAGTTTTTAAAAAAGGACCACTTTACACCATCTGGGATGGCTATAATCAAAGAACAGACAATAATGTGGGTTGGTGAAGAAGTACAAAAATTGGAATAGCAATACATTGCTAGCGGCAGTATAAAATGGTACACTATTTTAGAAAACAGTGTGGAAATTTCTCAAAAGGTAAAAGAGTTAGTATATGACGCAGCAGTTTCATTCCTAGATATATACCCAGGAAGAATGAAAACGTGTGTATCCACACAAAAAGTTACACATGAATGTTCATAGCATCATTTTTCTTACAGGCAAAAAGGGAAAACAACCTCAAATATCCATCAATTGATGAATGAATAAAATGCAATATATCCTAACAGTGGCACATTATTGGACAATAAAAAGAAATGAAGTACAGGTACATGCTAAAATATGGATGTACCTTGAAAACATGCTAAGTGAAACAAGCCAGTCACAAAGAACTGCTGTCTTAGTCTGTTTCCTTCTGCTATTACAGAGCATCACAGACTGGGTAATTTATTTTTAAAAAGTTTATTCACCAGTTGGGCGTGGTGGCTCACACCTGTAATCCCAGCACTTTGGGAGGCCAAGGTGGGTGGCTCGCAAGGTCAGGAGATCGAGACCATCCTGGCTAGCATGATGAAACCCTGTCTCTACTAAAAATACAAAAAAATTAGCCGGGCGTGGTGGTGGGCGCCTGTAGTCCCAGCTACTTGGGAGGCTGAGGCAGGAGAATGGAATGAA